>NC_138861.1:134485384-135096061 GCF_965194805.1 Balaenoptera borealis | reverse complement strand
TCAAATATTTTCTCAGTCCCTTTCTTTTTCTCTTCTTCTTCTGGGACCCCTATAATTCGAATGTTGGTGCGTTTAATGTTGTCCCAGAGGTCTCTGAGACTGTCCTCAGTTCTTTTCATTCTTTTTCTTTATCCTGCTCTGCAGTAGTTATTTCCACCATTTTATCTTCCAGGTCACTTATCCTTTCTTCTGCCTCAGTTATTCTGCTATTGATCCCATCTAGAGTATTTTTAATTTCATTTATTGTGTTTTTCATCATTGCTTGGTTCCTCTTTAGTTCTTCTACGTCCTTGTTAAATGTTTCTTGCATTTTGTCTATTCTATTTCCCAGATTTTGGATCATCCTTACTATCATTATTCTGAATTCATTTTCAGGTAGACTACCTATTTCCTCTTCATTTGTTAAGTCTGGTGTGTTTTGACCCTGCTCCTTCATCTGCTGTGTGTTTTTCTGTCGTCTCATTTTGCTTATCTTACTGTGTTTGGGGTCTCCTTTTCACAGGCTGCAGGTTCGTAGTTCCCGTTGTTTTTGGTATCTGTCCCCAGTGGCTAAGGTTGGTTCAGTGAGTTGTGTAGGCTTCCTGGTGGAGGGAACTAGTCCCTGAGTTCTGGTGGATGAGGCTGGATCTTGTCTTTCTGGTGGGCACGTCCACGTCTGGTGGTGTATTTTGGGGTGTCTGTGGCCTTATTATGATTTTAGGCAGCCTCTCTGCTAATGGATGGGGCTGTGTTCCTGTCTTGCTAGTTGTTTGGCATAGGGTGTTCAGCACTGTAGCTTGCTGGTCATTGAGTGATGCTGGGTCTTGATGTTGAGATGGAGATCTCTGAGAGATTTTTGCCATTTGGTATTACGTGGAGCTGGGAGGTCTCTTGTGGACCAGTGTCCTGAAGTTGGCTCTCCCACCTCAGAGGTACGGCCCTGATGCCTGGCTGGAGCACCAAGAGCCTTTCGTCCACACGGCTCAGAGTAAAAGGGAGAAAAAATAGAAAGAAAGAAAGAAAGAGGCTATAATATAGTGAAGTAAAATAAAGCTATTATAAAGCAAAGCTATACAGACAAAATCTCACCCAGAAGCATACACATATACTCTCACAAAAAAAGGAAAAGGGGAAAAATTAATATATCCTGCTCCCAAAGTCCACCTCCTGAATTTGGGATGATTCGTTGTCTATTCAGGTATTCAACAGATGCAGGCACATCAAGTTGTTTGTGGAGGTTTAATCCGCTGCTTCTGAGGCTGCTGGGACAGATTTCCCCTCCTCTTCTCTGTCCGCACAGCTCCTGGGGATCAGCTTTGGATTTGGACCCGCCTGTAGGTCGCCTGAGGGCGTCTGTTCCCCGCCCAGCCAGGACACGGTTAAAGGAGCAGCTGCTTCGGGGGCTCTGGCTCACTCAGGCCGCGGGGAGGGAGGGGTACGGAGGAGGCGGGGCGAGCCTGCGGCGTCAGAGGCCGGCGTGACGTTGCAGCAGCCTGAGGCCTGCAGTGCGTTCTCCCGGGGAAGTTGTCCCTGGATCACGGGACGCTGGCAGTGGCGGGCGGCACGGGCTCCCGGGAGGGGCTGTGTGGAGAGTGACCTGTGCTCACACACAGGATTTTTGGAGGCGGCAGCAGCAGCCCCAGCGTCTCATGCCCGTCTCTGGGATCCGCGCTGATCGCCGCGGCTCGCGCCCATCTCTGGAGCTTGTTTCGGCGGTGCTCTGAATCCGCTCTCCTCGAGCAGCCCGAAATAATGGTTCCTTGTCTCTTAGGCAGGTCTAGACTTTTTCCCGGACTCCCTCCCGGCTAGCTGTGGCACACTAGCCCCCTTCAGGCTGTGTTCACGCTGCCAACCCCAGTCCTCTCCCTGCGATCCGACCGAAGCCCGAGCCTCAGCTCCCAGCCCCGCCCGCCCCGGCAGGGGAGCAGACAAGCCTCTCGGGCTGCTGAGTGCTGCTCGGCGCGGGAATCTCTCCGTTTTTTCCTCTGCGCCCCTGTGGCTGTGGGATCCGCGCTGGTAGCCGCGGCTCGCGCCAGTCTCTGAAGTTCGTTTAGGCGGCGCTCTGAATCCCTTCTCCTCGCGCACCAGGAAACAAAGAGGGAAGAAAAAGTCTCTTGCCTCTTCGGCAGCTGCAGACTTTTCCCGGACTCCCTCCCGGCTAGCTGTGGTGCACTAACCCCTTCAGGCTGTGTTCACGCAGCCAACCCCAGTCCTCCCCCTGCGATCCGGCCTCCGAAGCCCGAGCCTCAGCTCCCAGCCCCGCCCGCCCCGGCGGGGGAGCAGACAAGCCTCTCGGGCTGGTGAGTGCTGGTTGGCGCCGAGCCTCTGTGCGGGAATCTGTTCGCTTTGCCCTCCGCAGCCCTGTGGCTGCGCTCTCCTCCGTGGCTCCGAAGCTTCCCCCCTCTGCCACCCGCAGTCTCTGCCCGCGAAGGGGCTTCCTAGTGCATGGAAACCTTTCCTCCTTCACGGCTCCCTCCCACTGGAGCAGGTCCCGTCCCTATTCTTTTGTCTCTGTTATTTCTTTTTTCTTTTGCCCTACCCAAGTACGGGGGGAGTTTCTTGCCTTTTGGGAGGTCTGACGTTTTCTGCCAGCGTTCAGTGGGTGTTCTGTAGGAGCAGTTCCACGTGTAGATGTATTTCTACTGTATCTGTGGGAAGGAAGGTGATCTCCGCGTCTTACTCTTCCGCCATCTTCTCTCCATCAGTTCAGTACATAAGCTTTTATGTCTGGCTTCTTTCCCTGAACAAAATGCTTTTGAGATTCATCAGGATTGTCACATGTATTCACCATTCACTTCTTTCAATTGCTAAGTAGTATCTTACTGTATTGATATACCACTATTTGTTTATTAATTCACGGGTTGATTGCTTCCAATTTTTGGCTAGTTTAAATAATGTTGCTTTGAATATTGGAATACAAATCTTACTGTGGACACGTGTGTTGGTCAGGGTTCTCCAGACAAATAAAACCAAATTGTACTGATACAGTTTGGCCTGTGGTTAACTTTTTAGTCTCTGTTAAGGCCCAGTAGCAGACCAAGAGCTCTTTCTTGAAAGGAGAACAGTTATCAGCAGAGGATGACAGGGTTTTGTTTCAAAATCCTAAGGGCCTGAACTATGATTAACCTACCTAAAGGGGCCTGCCAAAGGCTCCGAACAGCAGCCCTATCTGCCACTGACCCTTCAAGCACTATTGGATCTGCTGGATCATATGGCACGAATGGCAGAGCAGCTTGCCCATCAACCTGGACCTGGTACAGAGCCTTCTCTTGTTCTGGGTCCCACTCAAAACTAGCAGCTTTTAGGTTCACTAAGTAAATGGGCCAGAGTAACGCACCCAAATGAGGAATATTTTGCCTCCAAATCCAAAGCAGCCCTGTTAGTTGTGTCTTTTTTTTTTTTTTTTTTTTTGGTAGGAGAGGCCAGATGCAAAAACTTGTCCTTCACCTTAGAAGGTATATCTCAACATGTCCCGCACTAGTGGGCCCCTAGACATTTAACTGAGGTAGAAGACCCCTGAACTTTTGTCAGATTTATTTCCCACTCTCTCACGTGCAAATGTCTTACCAATAAGTCTAGAGTAGTTGCTGCTATTTGCTCTCTAGGTTCAACTAGCATAGTGCCATCAATGTAATGTGCCAGTGTAATATCTTGGGGAGCTGAAAGGCAATTTGTTTATAATGTTGTGTTAATTTCTGTTGTACAGCAAAGTGATTCAATTATACACACACACACACACATATATATATATATATTATGTATATACACATTCTTTTTCGTATTCTTTTCCATTATGGTTTATCACAGGATATTGAATATGGTTCCCTATGCTATACAGTAGGACCTTGTTGTTTATCCATTCTCTATATAATAGTTTGCATCTGCTAATCCCAAACTCCCAATCCATCACTCCCCTCCCCTTGGCAACTACAAGTCTATTCTCTATGTCCATGAGTCTGTTTATGTTTTGTAGATCAGTTCATTTGTGTCATATTTTAGATTCCACATATAAGTGATATCATATGGCATTTGTTTTTCTCTCTCTGACTTACTTCACTTAGTATGATAATCTCTAGTTGTATCCATGTTGCTGCAAATGGCATTATTTCATTCTTTTTTATGGCTGAGTAGTATCCCAGTGTATATACATGTACTACATCTTCTTTTTCCATTCATCTGTCACTGGACATTTAGGTTGTTTCCCTGTCTTGGCTATTGTGAATAGTGCTGCTATGAACATAGGGATGCATGTATCTTTTTGAATTATCGTTTTGTCTGGATATATGCTTAGGAGTGGGATTGCTGGGTCACATGGTAGTTCTATTTTTAGTTTTTTGAGGAACCTCCATGCTGTTCTACATAGTGGCTGCTCCAATTTACATTCCCACCAACAGTATAGGTGGTTTCCCTTTTTTCCACACCCTCTCCAGCACTGGTTATTGTAGATTTTTAAATGATGACCGTTCTGACCTGTGTGAGGTGGTACCTCATTGTAGTTTTGATTTGCATTTCTCTAATAATTAGTGATATTGAGCATCTTTTCATGTGCCCATTGGCCATCTGTATGTGTTCTTTGGAGTAATGTCTATTTAGGTCTTCTACCCATTTTTCAATTGGGTTGTTTGTTTTGTTATTGTTGAGTTGTATTAGCTATTTGTATATTTTGGAAATTACGCCCTTCAGCCCTTCAGACTTTTCATATTGATGCTTTGACTCTGCTGTCTATTACCTGCCCACTTTGTCTTTAGTAGTTGAGTGCTGCCCCTTGGCCCCTGCCACTTGGTTCCTCTTGGACCCCTAGGTCCAATTACTTCCATTTCATTTAGGTTTCCCAATTCACTGACTGTAGTTCACACTGTAAGGTCTCACCTACAGAGAGGAGTAATCAAAGAGCTCTTCAAGGATTCTGGAATTCCTCTCACAAATGTTTTTCTCACAGTATTGGTGAAAGGCAAATCTTCTAGACCCTTCCAGTGTGGGTGAGTAGGTCTTAAATGACAAACCTACTCTAATATTTCTATCTCCCTGAGCCACTGAATTCCTTCCTCTATATTAAATCAAGGTAGGTCTGGTATTTACAACTTGCTCACTTTTGTTGGGCCACTTTTTGGTCATATTCTAACCAACCAACCAACCAACCAACCAACCAACCAACCAACCAGTTAGAGTCCTTTCTCCCTCCTGAGCTGCAACATTAAATGCAGACTGTCTGCTTATTGAACCCGTATCAGTAAACTCAACCTTAATCAATTTTATTTTTCTCCCACCATTATCCCACATTTTTAATATCCATTCTCACACATGTTCCCCATATTTCTGTCTGATTCAATTAGAAAACTCAAGTAGGTCTTTTGGACTGTAGTGCATCCCTGATGAGTCACACTTTTAACCTCATCTTTAGGGCCTACCAGGGCTTGAGATTAATTATAGGTCTCAAGGGGTAGTGGGGGTGTTTCCAGTGGAGACTCAACATTGTCTTGCTCAGCAACTGCCTCCTGAGAGACCATTACAGTTTCTTCAGGCAATGCATGGTTAATCTCCTCAGATGGGAGTGGTGAGGCCACTCCCACTGGGCTTGGGCGGCCTCTTTTACTGGCAGAAATGACTCAGCAGAATTTAAGGGCTCAGTGTCCCTAGATTCATCAGGGTCTCCCTACATGTCCCTGTTCCAACTTTAAGGATCTCACATCTTCCCAGTCAGTGCCCTCACATTAACAATATACTCCCTATGAGGTTGAAAGTTCAAATTGGGTTGTAATTCAGCCAATCACAGGATGAGATTCTCAATTTTATTTCCAGCAATCTCAGCCCTGTGGCTACAGGAGATGAAGGTCTCCTTCAGGGCACATACAGAAACTATCATATCACTTATGTGGCACTTGAGCTGGGACTTTGAAGCCATGAACTCACCCGTTTCTTTCCCCACTTTGCAGTGGTATTAGGAGCAACCAGCCAATTTCATTATATTTATTAATTTTTCAAAAATGTTTGAAGGTATCATAATCACAGTCATCCAGCTTCTTGCTTCTTATAAGTGATTGATTAGGAGCATTGATGGTAATATTTTGTGTCTCTATTGCAGATGTTGTTATTGACTATCAGTGTCCAATTTTAAAGCCAACTCCAGAAACCCCAGAACTAATGGAGAAAACTCATCCTTGAAATTCTATTCCTATAGCACCACTCTTAGTACCAAAATCTATATTCGTCAGGGTACCCTAGAGAAACAAAACCAATAGGATATATATGACGATACACACACACACACACACACACACACACACACACACACACACACACAGACACAAGATAGATAGATAGATAGATAGATAGATAGATAGATAGATAGATAGATAGATAGATGATAGAAATATTTATTGTAAGGAATTGTATCATATGACTATGGAGGCTGATAAATCCCAAGATGTGAAGTCCGCAAGCTAGACACCCAAGGGCAGCCAATGGTGTAAGTTCCAGTTTTTGTTCAAAAATCTGAGAACCAGGAGAGCTGGTTCCAGTCTGAGTCTGAAGGCCTTAGAACCAGGAAAGCCAATAGTGTAATTTCCAGTTGAGACTGAGGGCTTGAGAACTGGGAGAGCTGATGATGTATGTTCCACTCAAGGGCAAAAGACCAATGTCCCATCTCAACAAGTCAAGCCAAAGAGTTTTCCTCTTAATCTTTTTATTCTATTTAGACTTGCAATTAACTGAATTAGCACCACCCACAGTAGGGAGGGAAATCTGCTTTACTTTGTCTACTGATTCAACTGTTAATCTCATCCAAAACACCCTCACAGACACACATTTGACCAAATAGCTGGCATGGTCAAGTTGACACATGAAACCAACTATCAGAACATGCTTTTGAGACAGAACAGAAAGGGGCAGGACACAACTGCTAGATAAATGAAGAAGGGGAGCAGCTGTTAGGATGCAATAAAAACCGACTGGAACCTGCTGAAATCAATGTGGTCTTGAGAATAGTCTGGTCATTGACCTTTAACTCATTATACCCTCATTATAATACTAAAAATCACTCCCCCTTCCACCATGACAGTTCCCACGTGGACCATAAAAGACCAAAAGGTGGGCAGTGTCCTAATTCCTAAAAATCCCCACCTTTCCCCCAAATAGCAAAAGTATTCCTCCCACTAATTAGCGTATGATATTTCTCAGCCCATGAAAACCAACAGCCCCATGCCTTGGGGCTGCTCTCACTTTCTGAGAAGGTCTACATTCTCCCTGTGGATTGTGTATCTCTCTGAATAAACCTGCTTTCACTTTGACTCCCTCTTGAATTCTTTCCTGCTCGAAGCCAAGGACCCTCACTTGGTGGTCTATCCCAGGGACTCAAGTGGGTTCCCAGATGTGACATTTCTCTCGCCTACAACATTCATGAATTGTTTATCCATTCATCTATTGATGGACACTTAGGTTGTTTTCATATCTTGACTATTGTTAGTAATGTTGAAATGAACATAGAGGTGCATGTGTCTTTTCTGGGTAGTGTGTTCTTTTTTTTTCAGATAAATACTCAAAAGTAGAATCAGTGGATCATATGGTAATCCTATTCTTAATTTATTTGAGGAAACTGCATCCTGTTTTCTATATTGGCTACACCAATTTACTTTCCCACCAACAGTGCACAGGGTTCCCTTTTTTCCACATTCTCAGCACTTGTTATTTCTTATCTTTTTGATAATAGTCATTCTAACAGATACGAGGTGATATCTCATTGTTGTTTTGATTTATGTTTCCCTGATGATTAGTGATATTGAGCATCTTTTCATGTGTCTGTTACCCATCTGTATATCTTTTTGGAAAACTGTCTATTCAGATATTCTGCCCATTTTTTAATTGGATTGTTTAGTTTCTTTTGCTATTTTGTATGAGTTCCATATATATTTTGGACATTAGCCCCTTATCAGATATATGATTTGAAAATATTTTTCCCATTCAGTAGGTGGCCTTTAAATTTTGTTCCTTTGCTGTGCAGATTTTTTAGTATGATGTCATTTTGCATATGTATTTTTGTTTTTGTTGCTTTTGCTTTTGGTATCAGATTCAAAAAACCATTCCCAAGACCTATGTCATGAAGCTTGCCACCTGTGTTTCCTTCTAAGGGTTTTATGGTTTCAGGTCTTATGTTCAAATCTTTAATTTTGATTAATTTTTTTGTTATTGGTGTTTAATGAAATATTGGATCTATGAGATTATAATTTTCATTTAATTTGAAGTTTTTTTTTGGTCATGAATTTGTTAAGTAAATTTTCTGCCCTCTCTCTTCTCCTCTTAGGGATTCCAAATAAACAAGAGTTAGAATGATCAATATTGCCCACAGGTATCTGGGGATTACACTGTTTTTAGTCTTTTGACTATTTGTTGGTTTTATTTTTAATGTTCTCTCTTCTATTTTACTGAAATATGTCCTGTAGTTTCAAATATGCTATTCATTCTTTTTATTTCAGAAATTATGTTTTATAATTTAAAATGTGTACTAAGGTCTTTTTTACACTTTTTCTCATCATAATAAAAATTTTCCTCTACCTCACTGAACATACATAGTCTGTGTATATGAGCTGGTTTAATGTCCCTGTCTGCTAATGTCATCACCTATGTTATTTTTATATTTCTCTAGGTCGTATTTTCCTGCTTCCTTCTTGCCTGATAATTTTTCACCAATTGCCAAACATTGTGATTTTACATTGTTGACCACTGAATTTTGCTGTATCCCTTTAATGTGGTTGAGGTTGTTTTGATATACACTGAAATTACTTGGTATCAATTTGGTTGTTTTAAGACTTGTCTTACAGCTTCTTTAGGGCATATTCAGATTAGTTACTAATGTAGGTCTAATTTGGCTTAACTACTAAAGCAATGCCCTTCTACCCACTTCCTCATGTATTAAGATGTCATTCAACTCTGGCTAGTAGATCCACAAACTACTCCCATCCTTAAGAGAGCTTCAAGATTGTGTCACCTACTGTTTTCTCGTGGAAATTCTAAATTACATCATTTTGTATAAACTAATGATGTTGTTTTTGGAAACATTGAACCATGTTATTTTAGTTTATTATTAATTAATTTAATTAGATATATTATTATTAATAATAATTATTAATTAGATATAATCAACACATATTCTGTGGTGATATGATTAAATACTATATGTATTTGCCTTCTCTGCCTTTGCCAATATTTGACTGGGTTCTGGGTAAAGAAAATTTTAGAGAAAAAAATAAGTAATTTAAATCAAATTGTATGATTTCTTTTACTCAGTCTTCTTCAGTGGTTAATATCTCAATTAAGCTGCACATTTCCATTCTGTTGACCATATTATCATATATTAAAATTTGTCATTTTCCAGTGATTTTGATTATTTTCCCTCATAGAACTGAATCTAATTTTATTGAATCAGATAAATCTTTTCTCAATATCGAGAAAGAACATTAAAACTTTCTAGACTTATTAGAAAATATTTGTTTCAATTATTAATTTTCTAAATCTTATTAAAAATTGAAAGATGTTATACTTCGGTGAAATCATTTTAAGGATTTACATAGCTATTTATTTTATATTCTGCACTTGTGTTCAGGTTAACATCATAAAAATAAATAATATGCCTGAGTTATCTTAACCTAGTGATTCTCAAGCTCACCAGAACAAAAGCCTCCTTTTCACCTTTTACATAAAATATTTGTAATAGACACTGTACTGAATTTAGTAGATAGCATAACTTTATTCTCATATATAACTTCAAATTAAAAAAACCCCAACAAACCCTATATAAAACCCTAATGATAATATAAAGACTAAACAAGGAAGTAATTCATAATAAAGTAATATATTTTAATGTAAAAATGTGTGGGCACAACTACACTGGAAAGTATAATGAAGAAAACACACCCTTACCTACTCACTGAGCCAGGAACCAGGGAAAATGGGCAGGTACAGAAGCAGACTGGTGCAAATTTGAAGTTGGCAATTCAAGTACTTTTGACATGGTGATGTGATTTTCCCAAAATAGAAAAATAGTTCTTGATACATTTCCAAACCAAACAAATTTTTTTATTGATTTATCAGTAGTTACCTTCTAGGCATAATAAATTATGAAGGAAATACTTTGTATTTTTATTTAAAATAGGGTTCGTTTCTAAGCTCAAATACTTATAAATATATGTCCCATCCAGGTGAATGTCTAGCAGGGCATTTGTAACTCAGGTAGATTTCTAGATAATTCTTTATTGTGCAAGACTGTTATGCACGTTGGAGCATGTTTGCCATCCCTAGCCTCTTTCTACAAAACACCAATAATGCCTCTCTCACCTCCACAACTTTAAAAATGCTCCAAGGAGAATTACTCGCTTAGGAATAACTTTATCTCTTGATAACCTCGTGAATAATCTTTTTAGGGTGCTGAGTGCTGATGTTGTTGCAGTATGTTTTATATTGAAGATCTCTAAACTGTAAAATGTAGTGATGTTCAATTCATTCTTCCAAGTTGCTGTACAGTTGCTGCTGTTCACTCAGTGCTCTCCTATGAGAACCCTGTATAGTAGAGTATATTTCATATAGGTTTCCAAGAAATTCAGAATTTACTGTAAAGTTGAACTATAGCAATTATATGGAGCCCTTCATCTACATTTTTTGAAATGGATCTTATTTCAGGGCCAGTATTTTGGTTTTGGTGTAAAATTTTTGTTTCTTTCTATGTACCATCATTTTGTGTGTGTGTGTTCTTTAAGCTACCTCGATTCCTCTGTGAAACAAGGTTAGAAATAGTGAAGTACTGAGATAGAAAATATGGTATATGCAGCATGCAACAAATTCTTAGTGGCATAGGTTTTACCTAATGTTGAAGTATTTCACAGCAATTTTGGAATCTAGGAAAGAAGTATTGAGTAGCAATACTTGGAATTTAAGATTACACAACTGATTTAATAATTTATGTAATTTATAACAATTAAATTCAATGAAAAGTAGCTGATATAATGAATAGGGATTATTTTTCATGTTTGTTACATAAAATTTCATTATATTTATTTCATACTTCATTTGACTTTGTCTCAACAATAAAGTAATATGACATATAAATATTGAAAATCATGCTTCTTTGGAAAGATAGAAGACTAAGATGAAGAGAACGTACATAATATAGGAACATACCAAGAATGAATAACTTTCATTGTTAATTTTTGGTAAAATGTTTTTAAGTGGAGAAAATCAAGTAAGCAGGATATTTGACCAGTTGAATAACTGACATAGGAGCTTTCAAAACAAAATCTTTTTAAAAAGTAGCATAGTTTTACAACTGACAGATTGTGAAAAAGATTTTGATTTGATTTGATAGGATATGAACAATGTCTACAGAGATAGAAGATGCATTTCTATGACTAGATTTTCCTATGGAATTATGAAAGATGACCACTGTGAAAATTACAGGCAGTATATTTTGTCAGAACTAGCTGGTTGTCTTAGAAAGCTCAAGAACCTCTTTGTGTCAGCACAGTATGACTTGCATGGTAGGCACATGATATTAATATATTAATATAAGGAAGGTTAGAATATCATAATAAAATAGAGTTCATCCTGTGAATATACTGAATACTTGCTTTTATCATAGAGACAGAATTCTTTAGTTATATGATAAAATATCTGATGCATGACAACAACAAATAAGATATAACAGGATTTTAAGACTACATATAGAAATCTTATAATTGTATTTGCCTAAATATAATACATCTTGGAAGATCTCCAAAGAACTCTGATCATACTAGATTAAATCCTTTATTCTCTTTTTCCTCATCTTTATCACATTTTATTGCATTGTAGAACTTTGGTTTAACTTATTACAAGCAGTCACGCATAACACACACACACACACACACACACACAGAGCCAGGCTGAAATTTCCACAGTTCACCTAGAAAGGAGACTCTTTAGCTTATTGCTATCAACTTAACTTAAACAAATTACTTTATTCTTAATTTTATTATCAACAAAAACAAAAATAGAAGGACATCTGTTATTTCTATTTGATATCTTTCTAGGGTGTAAAAAGACAGTGTAGTACATTAGATAAGAGCATTGGTTCTGGGATCAGATTGCAAGGATTTGACCCAAGCCCCTCAGTTTGGCAGCCATGTGACCTTGGTACCACCAACAGGAATAATAAAGTATCTACCTCATTTGTTGTCACAAGGATTTGAATGAAATTAAAATGTTTAGAAAAATGTCTCATTCAAAGTGTGGCCTGAAGTTAAACATTGTTAGTTTAATGTCTCTTTGGCTTAGTTTTTGACATAACAATAGGCAAGAGACTTTCTTATCTGTTTTAAAGCAACAATATCCCCCAGAGTATTAATGTAAATGCACGAATAGCCATGCAAAATAATCATTATGTTTTTTTGATGACTCCAGTTGAATTAAAATCTTAGATTCCATTTTATATACTGCATGAGCAACTTTGCTCATTTTATTTTAGTGTTTTCTGGCAGATCGTGATTTAAGCATAATGATACTTGAGGAATTGCCAATGACCGGACTACACTGAAAGAATGGATAAAGGAAGTTGTCTAAACAGAGAGGGAAAAATAAAAGAAGGAATGTAGGAATATCAGAAAAGAAGTAAAAACATAGTAAGCAAAAATGGGAAGTAAATAAAATACTGTTTCCTTCTCTCCTTGAGTTTTCAAAATTATATTTCATGGTTGGAGCAGAAAATATATAACAATGTTTTAGTGATTCTAATTTATATAGAGAAACTATTTAAGAAAATTATGTTATAATAAGAAAAATAAAAGAACATATAGGAAGATGAAATTTTTACATTTCGTTGGAACTGATAATACTGTTAGACTGTGTTATATATATATGCAAACTACTAGAGCAACCATGAAAGCTGTACAAAGAGATACACTCAAAAACACTACAAATAAATCAGAATAAGATTCTAAAAAATGTTCAAATACCAACATGAAGGCAGAGAAATTAAAATCAGAGGGAACAAACCAAAAATAGCAACCTAAAGTCCTAACATATTAAAAGTTACATTAAGTATAAATAGCCTAAAGACAATAATAAAGAGACAGATTGACAGAGTGGATTAAAAAATCATGAATCAACTATATGCTGTCTACAAGAAATTTACTTCAAATATAACTATACAATCTGGTAGAAAGTAAAAGGATAAAAAACACTTGTCATGCAGATAATAGTTTTTAAAAAGTAGGAGTGGTTATATTAATGTTAGATGAAGTAGATATTAGAGCAAAAAAATAAGCAGAGACATTACATAATAATAAAATATCCAATATAAGAAGACATAGCAATCATAAGTGTGAATGCACTAAACAACAGAACAGCAAAATATGTGAAAAAATTTGACAGAACAAAAAGGAGATATGGGGGAATCCACAATTATAATTGGACTTCAAAGCCCTTTTTCAACAATTGATAGAACTATATGAAATCAGCAAGGATATAGAAGAACTCAACAGTACCATCACCCAACAGGCTCTACTTGGCATACTCTCAAATAGCAGAATACACATTCTTTTTAAGTACTTTTTAAGTATGGAACTTATACCATAAAACAAACCTCAACAAGTTTAAAAGAATGGAAAACATATAGAATATATTCTCCAACAGAAAATGTAATCAAACTAGAAAGCAGTAATATTAACAGAAAAATTTCTAAATACTTGGTCCGTAAGCACATGCTTCTAAATAATCCATGTGCCAAAGACAAAGTCTCAAGGGAAATAAAAGTATATTAAAATGAACAACAATTAAAACACAGTGTATCAACATTGTGGAACACAGATAAAGCAGTGCCTAGAACAAAATTTTCAACACTAAATACATACACTAGAGAACTGAAAAAGTCTCAAATAAAAAAAGTAAGTTCCTCTTTCTAGAGCCTAGAAAAACAATAGCAAAATAAATCAAAAAGAAGCAGAAGAAAGAAATAATAAAGACAAGAGCAAAAATCGATCAAATTGAAAACAGGAAAAAAAATACTTTGGTGAAAATCACTGAACCTAAGGGCTGGTTCTGTGAAAAGATCAATAAATTTGACAAACTTCTAGCAATACTAACAAAAAAGAAAAAGAGAAGACACAAACTACTAGTATCCAAGGGCATCACTACAAACTTTGATGGTATTGGATGTTAATAAGGGAAGATTCTAACAATTCTACATACAAAAAGTTAAAAACCTGGATGAAATTGACCAATTCCTCAAAAAGTACTAACTACCACAATTCACCTGTGTGAAACAGAATTTGAAAAGTCCTATACTGATAGGAAATTGAATCAGTACTATTAACAACAGGAAAAAACTCTGCAAAGATATATCTCAAAGCCCAGATGGTTTCACTGGATGATTCTACCAAACTTCTAAAGAATTAACACCAATTCTACATAATCTCTTTTAGAAAAGAGAAAAGGATGGTACGTTTTCCAGTTTATCTTATGCATTTTATGTTACCCTATACAAAACCGAGAAAAAGTCAGACACACACAAAAATTAAAACTAAAGACAACATATCATCAATATATATGCAAAACTACATAACAAAATATTACCAAACAGAATTCAGCAATATTTAAAAAGACAGTGATCAAGTGGGTTTGATTTCAGGTATGCAAGATTGGTTCAACAAACAAAAATCAATGTAATTTATCAACAGGCTAACAAAGAAAAAATCACATCACCATATCAATCAATGCCAGAAATAATTAACACCCTCATGACAAAAACTCTATCCTAGAAAAAGAAAGAATAGAAACTTTCTTAACTTAGTAAAGACCATCCATAGAAAACCAACAGCTAGCATTATATTTAATGGTTAAAAAAGGATGCTTTTACTTTGAGATGAAACCAGACAAGTTCACCCACTCTCACCACTCAACATCAACATAGAGCTGGAAGTTCTAGGCTAAAGAAGAAAGGGAAATAAAAGGCATACAGTTTGTAAAGGAAGAAATGAAACTGTCCCCATTTGCAGAAAACACGATTGTTTTCATAGATAATCCCAACACATTTTCAAAAAAAGAAAAACTTCTAGACCAAATAAGTGAATTTAGCAATGTTTCAGGATATAATATAAACCTACAAAAATAAAATGTCTTTCTGTATATTAACAATGAACACATGGACATGAAAAATTTGAAAAAAATACCATTAACAATCAGTCAAAAAAGACCCAGCTGCAAATCAAACAAAATTTATATAGAATCTGTATGCTGAAAACAACAAAACGTTGAGGAAAGAAATTAAATAGCAAAACAAATGCAGAGACAAACTGTGTAATGGATTGGAAGATTCAACAGAGTAAAGATATCATTTCTCCTCAAATTGACATATATTTAACAATTCCTATCAACCTTCCAGTAAGATTTTTTGTCGATAGAGACAAGAGCATTCTAAAATTTGTATGGAAATGAAAAGGAATTAGGATGACTAAAGAATTTTGAAAAAAGACAAAAACAGGAGGAACCAGTCTACCTAATTATTATATACTCAAGCTTTATTAAATAGTTACAATAATCAAGACTGTGTGGTATTGGCAGAGCGACATATGTACAGATCGATGGAACAGAACGGAGACCCAAAAAATTTATACTAATATTCCTACCTGATTTTTGAAAAATGTGTAAAAACAATTTGATGGAGGAAATATTGTTTCTTAAGCAAATGGCATCGATTAAATGGCAAAAAATTAAACTAAATTAAAAACTTGGACTTATGACTCACACCTTATACAAGAATTAACTTTAAATTGACCACAGTCTCAAATGTAAAACAAAAAAACCCATAATTTTTAAAGGAGAAAGACATTATTCTTTGCGATTTTGGGCTAGGCAGAGTTCTTTGACTTCACACCATAAGCATGATTTATAAAAGGAAAAATTGATACATTGGACTTCATCAAAATTAAACATTTTTGATCTATGAAAGACTCTAAGAGGTTGAAAAAATGAGCTTCAGACTGGAAGAAAATATTTGCAAATCACGTATCTGACAAAGGACTACTATCTAGAATATGCAAACAACTAACAAAATTCCAATGCATTAAAGCAAACTAGCAATCTGATTAGAAAATGGACAAAATCTTGAGGGAAGCTTTCACTGAAGAGGATATGCATATGGGAAATAAGCATGTGAAAAGATGTTCAACGCATTAGCTATTAGAGAAATGCAAATGAAAACCGCAATGAGATATCACTACACACCTAAAGAATAGCTTAGTTTGAAAATAGTGCCAACTACAAATTCTGGTGAGGATGCAGACAAAATATACTACTCATATATTGCTGGTGGGAATGTAAAATATTAAATCACTCTGGAAGAATCCTTGACAGTTTCTTTATAAAACTTAAACATACGGACTTCCCTGGTATTCCGGTGATTAAGACTCCGCACTTCCAATGCAGGGGTCACGGGTTTGATCCCTGGTTGGGAAACTAGATCCCACATGCCTCCAGGTGCGGCCAAAAAAAAACAAAAACACCTAAACATGCAACCATCATATGACCAATATTTGCACTCCTAGGCGTTTATCCCTAAGAAATTAAAATTTATATTCACACAAAAACCTGTACATGAGTATTTATAGCAGCTTAAATAATAGCCCAAAACTGGAAATAGCCCAACTGTCCATTAACAAATGAAGTTTTATGTTTACAAAATAAAATTTAATTTTAAATCTTGAAAAATTAATAGACAAAATTAGCCAAGATAATTTTGTAAGAGAATATTGAGGGGATATTTGCACTACCAAATATTAAAATATATAACTATAATAGGCAAAGAATGTATTACCATCACAAATATTTAAAGGTATACTGATAAAACAGAAAAAAAAAATTACCCAGAAAATAAACTATCTTGAGTGAATTATATATGTATCATATTGCATATCATAATATGACACATATATTTATATATAAGGACTTAATACTCACAAATAAATTAAAAGAGCCAAGATTATCCAACCACACTGATATTTATAGTAAGGAAATTAAAATGTCAATGAATACTTTCCTTATAATTTGGCAGAAATTTAAAATACAATTATGATTGGTGACAATGAGGATATAAATTAATAATACTCCATCTATTTCTATTAGAAATTTAATTTAATTTTATTCAAAAATTGGTAACAAGTACCAATTTGTTCATAATTACATTTCTAGTAACCTAAAGAAATAATTGAAAAAGTGGTCAAATTATTTTTCAAATTATGACAATTATGCAGTAGTCTATCTGATAAAATATTATAATATTGAATAACTGTAAAAGAAAGAAATAGTTAAATAATATTTTTAAACATATTTACAATGATAGTGAAATATATACTATATAATATTAAGTCATCTTATATGAAAAGTTACAAATATTTGTTCCACACATATTTTTTGCCTTTTTATTTAAGTATAATACACCTACAGAAAAGCATATTGTATAAACTTATATTGTATCATATTATATTATGTCATATATATATTTACATAGATAAAAACTAGGAGATATTTTATAAACATTAATAGGGTTTATCTCTGGAAATGGCATATGAATTTTCCCCCAAATATAGTGCTAAGGAATTCTAATCTAATTAAAGAAACCAGAAATGAAGAAGCATTCCTGATCATCATCAGATGTAGGGGTTGAATTAGGTAAAGCAACCTATTGATCAAAAGGAATGGACTGCTTGAGATGCTTTTGACCTGGACAATTCCTTCAATAATCTGGTCTAGCAGGCTCAATTTCTCCACATTCCCTCTGGTCCAGTCCCATTAAATCATTCTAACGAGGTTAAATAACAGACATCCCAACTCAGATGCCAAAAAGCATTTGATGATGGGTTATATCTGCCAAGCAATCATTACTATTCATCAGTAAAATTAGATGTCCATATGAATGTGCATATAGAAGGAAATTTCAGCATGTATTGTAACTGTGTGTGGCAGTCTGTTGCCATGTAACGCTCACTTCTCTGATATTTACTGTCAGACTTCATTCACAGATATTTCACAGGCAGATGGTTTCTTTCACTGGCTCAGGAGCCACTTCAAAGTGTTTTGGTTCCTGACCAAGTCATATATCATACTTCCTTTAGGAAGATTTTCTTCCCAGCTGCCGACTTTAAAATAAAATCAAGAATAATCAGAAGGTTACACAACCCTTTCAGCTTAACTATCTTCAAAGAGCAGACAGCAAAATCTTCTTTACCATAGCAACATATTGGAAATTAAATAATATTTAACACTTCTTTAAAGGCAAATTAGCATCATGGGAGAGGCTCTTATTAAGCAACTGACAGAAAGTGTAACAAGAAAATCCACAGAGATTTGTGTTTGTCATTTCCATTACTTTCAAACTAAAACTGAAGGCATTGAATATACTGTTTTTTCTCTTAATTTGCAGTCAGCCAACCCATTCAGCCCTAAATTCTTTCAGCATTAGAACATTTTCCCCTGCTTGATCAGAATCTGGAAGTTGTACGAAACGTTAACTTTTTATAATATGAGTTTAAAATTGGGAAGAGTTTTTCTAGGCAGAGTTGTTTTCACTATTACTTAAATAGTTTTTAAGTTTATAGGAAATTATGATTTGAAACAAGACTCAAATATAAGATAAATATTAATGGAAATTATTATAACAAACGTAAAGCAATAATTTTGAATTTTCAATTCTTGCAACACCTTCTATGGTGCTCCTTTGGTGGTCTTGGTTCATTCAGTTTTGATTGTAATTATTGCACATAGTTTAGGGACAAACTCTCCCATCTGGATTTGGGGAGGCTGTCTTTAAAAGTGCCTCTTTTGTGCAGGTGATAGGCAATTCTGATAAATTTCAGATATCAGATACTTCAGAGAGGCAATTTTTATCATTGGTGAATATAATAGAAACTCAAATATTAATTTCAATAATTAAACGGGCAGACCTAAAAGGAGCAAAAAATCAAATTGTGATTCCTTAGAACAATATTACATTCTATTTAAGTTTTGTCATACTAAAAACTAAGTAAAATAATGACAGTTTGTACCCCTTGCCTTCCATTACTTGTCTTTTTAGGTGTAATCACAGTTATTTGCAATAAAAAAATAAAGGTTATCAAATACTATGAATATCACAATATTGATAAAAATAATAAAAATAATTGTATTAGCTGTCAGGAGTCTATGATACTTTTTTAAACAATCAGGTTTCACCTCTTTGATTGCCTCTTCATATGACAATAATCTTATAATACAAATTTCAGTAATGAGAATAGAAAAATAATTAAGAATTTCTTTTAAAATTATTATCATTGGCATTTTGAAAAGTTCCATTCTTCACAATTTGTTATTCATAATGTCAAGAAAGTTTTTATAATCCATACCAAATTTGGTAAAGCTTTTATTAGTTTCTTTTAAATTTAAGTTGTTAAATTTCATGACATATGTATTACAACCTATAGTCCTGTCTTTTATATCTGGGTGATGGGCGGATTGGCATGGTAAAGGGGAAATACATTCTTTGCAGTCATTACTGCTGGACGATGGCTTGCAAGAATATAAGTATACACTGAAATAACTGTGAACCACAAAAATATATCCCACTAAGCCAAAACTAAATGTATTTCCAACTCAACTTCCTTTTACCAGATCCCTCAAAATGACTGTGGCCACTGAAATGCTACCTTAGATGAAAGGATGTGTGTCGGAGGGAGGTCTGAGTGGAAAAAGACAGTGGTCTTTACAATTGTGGTTAAAATATCTTACTTTTGCACATTTCACAAAAACATATGACCATGAAAACACATTTCTAGAATCCCCTCTTGGGGCTTTGAATTGGGCTCATGTACGCAAGAGGTCCTTCAGCTTGAGCTTCATTAGCTTCATGGCAAGTATCCTTATGAGTATTCTTATTATATTTTCACATACATTCCCACACTTTCCTGTCATTTTCTTTGTCTTCGCATACTTCTCAGACCCCAATCCTTGATTTGCTTGTCTACTTCTCCACAGTCCTGGGGGCCGGGAGGGTGTACAGCCTCATCCTGTATTTCAGTGTCTACCAAAGTACCTAGCAAAGAGATGCTAATTAAAACATAAAAAAAGATTTATAATTTATGTAATTAAATATAATTATATAAATATATATTTTAATTAAAAATCTGTACACAAAATAACCAAAATAAGTTGGAAGCACAGTTAAGAACTTATCAGGGAAGAGCATGTAAGAGATAATAATGGGGCTTCCCTGGTGGTGCAGTGGTTGAGAGTTTGCCTGCTAATGCAGGGGACACGGGTTCGAGCCCTGGTCTGGGAGGATCCCACATGCCGCGGAGCAACTGGGCCCGTGAGCCACAACTGCTGAGCCTGCGCGTCTGGAGCTCCACAACAAGAGAGGCCGCGATAGTGAGAGGCCCGCGCACCGCGATGAAGAGTGGCCCCCGCTTGCCGCAACTAGAGAAAGCCCTCGCACAGAAACAAAGACCCAACACAGCCATAAATAAATAAATAAATAAATTTATAAAAATAAAAATAAAAAAAGAGATAATAATGTCTTGGACAAGTTTGGTATAGCAGTAAAGCTGGAGACAGAGGATGCTTCAAGGTCTATCTTGTTGAATTAGAGTTGGCAGAACTTGTTGATGGATTGGAATTCGTGAAGAGAGGTAGAACATCAAGTATTTAGTTTAACCAGTTGTAGAGAGTGGAGCTAAAAAGACAATGACTGAAAAAACATTATGTTCCAGGTGGAAAGCCAAGACTTTACGTTCTGACATACTAAATTTTATGTGCCTGTGAGATGGTTAAGATTAGATGTCACGTAGGCATTTCAGAGTAGTTTATAGCAGAAAAAACCAAAGAGCCTCATGATATCAGAGGGTAGAAGCAATGGCTTTGCCAAGCAGCCCTTCTATAATCTAATGTAGTCACAGGAGTCAGAGATAAGGGGGAGCAAGGGCTCAGTATTGGAGAGTGAAAAGTAGATGAAGCAGTGATAGAATGGAGAGGGGTCTATTGTGGGAGGGAACTACACAGCTTGGCAGTGGTTGTCTGAGTTAGTGGAAAGCATGGATGTGCTTGATGACAAATTATAATGTGAGTGAACTGCTAATGCCAAAGACCCGCTAAGCACAGTACCGTAGTCTGACAAAATCATATTTTTTGACTTTCTTCAATGAAGCAGGGCACCCCAGGGGAACCACAGAATGCCACTGAACAAAAGGAAGGAGGGAAGCATCTTTTGAAAGATTTGGGTTCCCTCCAAGGGATTCTGAGGAGGAAACTAAGGGCAGCATATATCAGTTGTGTTTCTGTGGTCAGATTAGGAAATGGGATATTAAGTAGGGATTGGTTGCTGCCATGAAGTGAGAATAGTTTAGCACTTGGATATCCCTGGTGTTAGTTATGTGGGTATAGCAAAGTGGGTCTGGGAACATCATTGTACAAAAAAAAAAAAAAAAAAAGCCATAGTTACTTAGAGGCTGTTGTTCTGTCATTTTATAGCTGCTGGGTGACCTTGGGGAAAACAATGTTTCCTATTAAATTTGCAGCTAGTATTGTAAGTGTCTGCTCTTACAGTGTTAATAGTGAGGTTACTTGTTTCATTTTCAGTGTCAGCTGATTTTCAGTTTTTCAGTCCCAGCTATGTTTTAACTCTTTAAGAAGCAGGTGGAGTGGCTATGTTAACAGATATGGCTGCTTTAGGGATGAAACCAGCAAAGCTGGTCCAGTGGCAAACTTTGGAAGGTTTAGTGGAGAGGGTAACCTGCAGGCAGGTGTCTGAAATGTGTCTTTATTTCTTTAACAGGGGCATTTATGATCACAATGCTATTCACTCCTCTATATTTTATATCCTTTGAACTAAAAATTCTGCTTTTAGCAATATATCCCAAGAATCATACACAGATGTACGCAGGGTTTTATACAAAGATGTTCATCACCACATTGTTTATGTTACCCAGATGTTAGTTAGGTTCACACTGTATTTTGAGGATCAAAAGATTAACTCAATCTCCCTCTTCTGGGGGCCTATACATTTTAAAATAATTGGTTTGCTTCAAACAATTTTTTGTTTTCCAAATTTTTTTACTAAATTTCCATGTGGATCTGAGTTTTTCCTCCAATGGAGTTTCAATTTCAAGTGTATATAATGTCCCAAGTCATGCCACAATTAACCAAATCTCATTTTTGTTTGATTTCTATCTCTCCTAAAATATATTTATGTGTGAATAGTAGGCTTCCTCGGGGTTTTGAGATGCTGAGTTCATTTACCTCATTCAAATTATTTAAAGCAAACTTTGCTATTCTTGACTTTTTGTCTCAATATCAACAGTATCGTCAGGCCCCTTTTATGAAGGCCCCTCTTAAATCCTCTTATTTGCCTCTACACTAGAGTTAATAATCTAGAATGAATGCACTATCAAAGAGTTTGCAGATGAAAGGCTAAGGGAAAGTTGAACAATTATGGGTAAAATAAATTTATCTCTGTTTTCACTAACTTCAGAACTATTAGCAGTACCTGTGAGTTTGTCCCAATAGAAATTTCTTTAACTCTTTTTCTAAATGAAATTTGTTGCAAATTTGTTAAATTAAAATTTTGTTAAAATATTTGTAAAAACCCTGAAATATTGTTTACCCTGTAACTCCTTTGGAATTATGGTTTTAATTATACCCAGAGCTATATCTGTTTATTTAAAGCATCATTTAAAAGTTCCTAAAAAAAAAAAAAAAAAAAAAGTTCCTTTATTTGAACATAATTGGTTTTTCTTGCATTTTATTTTATTTATGTAAAAGCAATATTGTAAGCAGAGGTCCATGTATGATAACTGTGTGATTCTTTGGTTGAGGCATTGGGCAGACCCTATACCTATATGTAGAATTTGGGGTTTCCTCAACAGAGTTGACTTTTTCAGTGTCAGTCATTATGGGAAGAAATTGATCATGGGAAAGAAAATATGGATTCTAGAGATAGGATAATAATGTTCTCTCACTGGGTTCTGTGAATAACTGAGTCTATATTCTGAGAAATGTAGAGACCAGAAAACTCTTGGTAAAGAGAAGTAATCTGGTCCCTCCTTGTGGAGACAGGCAGTGGACCAGGTTGAGGCAGCTGCTTCAGGAATCTTAAGTCATAGCTCAGTCAGCAGTTTCTTAGAGGAGTCTTGTCTGTCAGTCTCCATAAATGATGTGCTGTGTTGTACTTCTCTCCAGAAATCTGCATTTCCTGAATGACTTAGAGGCCACTGGAAGCCACCAGTTCTTCTCTCTCTTAAAGTTAGATAATTAAGAGAAAGTTAAAGAAATTTTGTGGTTGTTATGAAATAACATGCAGTTCAAATATAAGAAAAATCTAATATTAAGAAAATAATCTAGAAATATCAGATATTAACTATTAAAAGTGTAATATGAACTATGAAATAAGTATAAATAAATATACAGTGTATTCCAGCAGAAGCAGAGCTTTTCTCCTGAAAGAGACTAGACAAATTATCTACCCCTATCCCTCAAGATATATTAAAATTTGTAAAATATTTTTAAATTTATTTACTTACTGTTAACGTTGGAGAAATTATTTAACCTCTCTAATCTGCAGTTTATCCATATGTAAAATTTAGATTATGTGACGGTTAATTTCATGTGTCAACATGACTGGGCTAAGGGATGCCCAGATAACTGGTAGACATTGTTTCTGGATGTGTCTGTGAGGGTATCTTCAGGAGAGATTAGCCTTTGAAGTAGTAGACTGAGTAAAGCTCTCCCTCACCAAGGCAAGTGGGCATAATCCAATCTACTGAGAGCCTGAATAGAACAAAAAGGTGGAAGAAGGGCTAATTCATTCTCTCTGCTTGAGCTGAGGCATCCATTGTCTCCTGTCCTTGAACTCTGGCCCTCCTGTTTCTTGGGGTTTCCAACTCAGACAGGGACTTACAACATCTACCCCCCACCCCTTTCTCATGCCTTTGAACTGTGTAAGTCAGTTGAGTTACGCAACTAGCTGTCCTGGTTCTGCAGCTTGCAGAAGGCAAATTGTGGGACTTCTTGGTCTTGTGTGTGTGTGTGTGTGTGTGTGTATGTGTGAGTATATGTATGTTCTGTTTCTCTGGAGAACCCTGACTTACACAGATAACAACAAGACTTAACTCACAGAGTTCCCGCGATGCTAGATGAGTTAACATAGGTAAAGAACACAGAACAGTGCCTGGCACATAGTGGTAAGCACTCAACATTTTAGTTGCTCTTATAATTGTTGTTGTTTTTGTTATCATTGTTATTGTTGAGCCTTTTGAAATCCTGTAGTGCATATATAAGACTCTCATATTTTGGCTTTCTTTTCCTGGTGCATTTGTACATCTTATGAGGTACAAAAAACATGAGATTCCTGGCACCCACACTTAAATGCAATTATACAACCCACACTAGATTTAGCTACATAATGAAATCCAAAGTATACCAAAAAAATACCCTGTTTCTTATTAAGCGCTGTTGAATTCCTGATATATAATACAATACGTAGGATAGATGCATTTCTGAAACATTTCAGCTTCTTCCCCGTCTATTGCCTGCAGTAATAAGGTCTTGAATATATGCTCAAATTCTAGTTTTCCTTATGGGTATCCTGAATAACTTAATTGAAGTACCTTATTCTGGGTGAAAGCTAGTTGTTGATGTGAACTTAAAGTGTGTAAGACTCTCACTGATAATTCAAACTTTGTAAGGAAGAGTTTAGCTCTTTCACCAATCAAGGCAGAAAACTCTATTAAGGACTCAGCTAGCTTGTCACAGTGTGGCTCTAATTAGGGACTTTGGACTTGGGAAGCAAAAGCAAACCTGAAGGCCCAATATACCAGGACTTTTAAAACCCTTTTTTGTCACTCAGAAGAGAATGGGAATTTCATGTGTTTTCTTCACTGTAAGATCAAATTCCATAATGCCCTTAAGTTTGTTATTAATAACAATCAATTCCATTTATTGAATGTCTACTATATGCTGGGTATAGAGTGAAGTGCTTTACATAGATTTAATGTAAATCTTTTAAAAACTCAAAAACCAAAGAGCTTAAACTTTATGCCACTTTTATTATACCATACAGCTAGCTAATACATATCAGTGTTGGACTCAGAATGAGATTAGATTTTTTTGACTACAAAATTATATACTTGACCCATTTGAATATACATGTCTGTATATAAAAATGCCAAAGAGTAGTTATGGTATAGTAAGCACTAAGCTATATGGTACAAATACAGAAATGAATAAGAAGCCATCTGACAGCTACAATCCATAGGCCTATCCAGAAAAGTCTACAGATTCAGCAAGTATAGCTTCCCAGGCCACCATACCAGAAAAATGTGATATCACTTGGGTTCTTTGAGGAAAGGATTTAGATATTCATAGGAGGATAGTTAAATGATAGCAAACATCTAACAAATTTGTTGAATAGAAATTGATTAATAGATAAGAGCCCTTTAGGTACATGTTGAAGAGCTATTTAGGGACTTACAATACTTGCTTTTTAGTATTGTCACTGCTTATTTCATAATGTAATTTCTGGTTGACATCATTGCTTTCAATGCCAATACTCTTCCCTTATATGTCCTTCTTTTATTCTTTCTCTATTTTTTTTTTTCTATTTCCTCTAAAGGATTGGAACTCAGTTCTTTGCATCTACTGCCATGTCCTGAAATTATAATTCTTACTTCTTTCAACCTGTCACTTCCAATAACCACAGGGGGAAAATAAGTACTCTGCAAGCCAGTTGGCTCCATTTAGTATCATTGGGAAAACGTACATCTGCTTTTTGGATTAAATCATGCTTATGAAACCATGCCTATTTAGTTGACAGGAAGAAAAAAGTACAATTTACATATTTTAGTTATTCTTGTTTTAGTAGACTTCAGAGCTTTAATTCACCCTAGGTTTACCCTTGGAAAAAATACTGAGAATTTTTATTTGTTGGTTGTCTGCCAGCTGTTTTCTCTTAGACTGGCAGCATGATGTTTGTCAGAGTTACGATCACTTAAGCCAATCCTTATTAGAGACTAAATACTGTTTACCCCACACACTTGTTCTTCTGACATAAAATTAGTTTTAATAAACACTCATCAAAATCGTAAGTTAATTCAGAAGGTATTTTTCAATGTTATAACCAAATGAAGTTTGTTGTAGGAATGGAATAATTACACAAAACATAAAGTATTTTTTAATCACTGGTTCTGTGCTTTGTTCAGTAATGGTACTGTGACAACGTATGAAGAAATTTACCACATGGCCTATGGCCTTGAGAAGCTTCCAGTTTCACAGTGGAAGGGAAAGGGGGTGGCAAAGCATATGAAATTTTTGTATAATAGCTATGAAATAAGATCAGCAGGTCTATGATTCAAAAGATATGCGGATTATAATTGCAAAATGAGTTGAGAAGGGGGAGAAAATATTGTGTGTCATCGAAATGTTCAGATAAAGTCTTCATGGAGGGTTGCAAAATGGGTAGACACTTTGTAGGTGCAAAGGAACCCCATCCTCTTATAAAATGGTATAAAGTATTTTTAATTAGAGAATAATCCACTGCTATGAAGATATAAACTATATGACAGTGAGAAGAGGATTTTATTACTTCTAATTTCTTGAATAATGAAGATTTAATTTTTAGCAGTGTTTAAAATTTTATAAGAAAAAATATTTCTTTGAATAGAAAAGATGAACAAATAGCTGCCTCAATACAGAACCCCAGTAAAAGCTTGTGTTCACATGATTAATATTTAAAGTCACATCTTAAAAAAGCTTATATAGATTTCATCCAGAGTGCTATACATCTCAAGGTTCAGAACATATAAATCCTAATGTTCTCTACATTTTCATTTTGTTTAAATTGTGATTGAAAATAAATTTGGGGAAAAGAATAGGACTATATGCTAAAAGTCTTTCTAAGCCAGTATTGCTCTTACATAGATCAAAGAAGATATTTCAAAGGTCCAGCAAACCATTGGTGCTAAAATTCAGCACTTAGAAGTATTTGGAGATGTCTTCCACGACTTTTTTTTTTTTTTTCTTTAATTAATTAATTTATTTATTTATGGCCGTGTTGTGTCTTCGTTTCTGTGCGAGGGCTTTCTCTAGTTGCGGCAAGCGGGGGCCACTCTTCATCGCGGTGCGCGGGCCTCTCACTGTCGCAGCCTCTCTTGTTGTGGAGCACAGGCTCCAGACGCTCAGGCTCAGTAATTGTGGCTCGCGGGCCCAGTTGCTCCGCGGCATGTGGGATCTTCCCAGATCAGGGCTCGAACCCGTGTCCCCTGCATTGGCAGGCAGATTCCCAACCACTGCGCCACCAGGGAAGCCCTTCCACGACTTTTTAAAGTGTCAGTTTCATTTGACTTTTTCATTTTATCAAAATAGACAACAAACCCAGGAGGATAAAAATGAAGGTAAACATAAATATTAAGCAAAATAAATGTAAAAAGTCAATTGTTTAGTTTTGAGTTAATGTTCCTAAGGTCATTAAGGGATTTATAATGGTATAATATAAAACTCAAGTACCTGGTAGACTAGAAGGTAAGTAGAAGAAATTTCGAACTTTGTATTAAGGGAGCTTAGTTTTTGGTTTTGTTTCATGTTGTTGTTGTTTGTTTTAAGGGAAAAAAAATATTGATTTTTAAAAAGTCAAATTTTCTGATTTAATCAAGTTAATTTTATTAGATAGTTGCTTTGTCATTATATAGTCACAGCTTCAGCACGAAAAAAACTAATTTCCTTACTAAAACTAAAAAATTTAAGGTGGAACTCTGCCATTAGAGCATTTTCTGGCTCTAAGATTACTGAAGATAATATTCTCATTTTTTCCCTTAGCACCTGATAGAAGCATCCTAAATGGGATGAATTTTATGAAATTACTTTGATAAACATAGACATGAAATAGAAGTGATTTATCTTGAAACAAGTGCCAACAAATAGCAAGTTAAAGGTTTCATCAAAAGATGACTCTTGAAAGTATAATTTTTTTCCATCTGTAAATGCTATGATGCAGTTTTTTAAAAACCTCGTATTTCTAGGTTATTAATAAAATCATTATTTCTTTACAGACATTTACAGAGGGAAAATTCTCTGCATCAGTAACTTTTAAGTTTGCTCTGGAAATTAAGACAACTATATTTGTTTTAAAAAAAAAAAGCTAATCTGTTAAAGAAATTTCTTTAACAAATTTAGAAGGAAAAATTGTTCTTGAAAAAAAACTTATTTTTTTTTAATGTGGCACTATTTAAGGCATATTGAAATCTGTGTTTTTATATGTGTAGAATATTATTTGTACTAGTGCTTTTAGCAATAGAGCATTATCTAAATGATCCTTTAAAATGATTTTATGTTTCACATTAAAAGAGCAAAATGCTCATATTTCTACATATTGAATATATATTACAGAAGTAAGTTGTAGATGCTTTTTATTTCTTGGTTCATCATTTTAAATAAATTTTGGAAAGGGTTTTATGACTGACTATTTTACTACAAAGCATATGAATTTCAAAGTGAAACACCAGATTTTGGACTTAAAATTAGAATTCTCAATCTAGTATTTTGCTTATATGTTTATTCAGTAAACACAGAAGACATCAAGATGAACGTAATTTTCCCTGTACACAAAGACTTAAAGTTCCATAAGAGATTCAGTCAAACAAGCAGATAATTTAAAATATTGTAGAGACGAAGAGGAATGCTCAATTTTCAAAAAAATAAGAGGTGAAAGCATAAAGACTAGATGATTCATTTCATTAAAGGAGCCAAGAAGGGGAAGTCATCAGAATATCAGTCAGCTGGGGTCCCCATGGTATCTGTCCGTGGCCTGTTAGGCTGTACAGCAGGAGGTGAGCGGTGGGCAAGCGAGCGAAGCTTCGTCTGTATTTACAGCTGCTCCCCATCCCTCGCCATTACCGTCTGAGCTCCGCCTCCTGTCAGATCAGCGGTGGCATTAGATTCTCATAGGAGCACGAACCCTACCGTGAACTGTGCATGTGAGGGATCTAGGTTGTGCGCTCCTTATGAGAATCTAATGCCTGGTGATCTGAGGTGGAGCTGAGGTGATGCTAGCGCTGGGGAGCGGCTGCAAATACAGATTATCATTAGCAGAGAGGTTTGACTGCACAGAGACCATAATAACTCAATCGCTTGCAGACTCATATCAGAACCCTATCAGTGAGTGGCAAGTGAAAACAAGCTCAGGGCTCCCACTGATTCTGCATTATGGTGAGTTGTATAATTATTTCATTATATATTACAATGTAATAATAATAGAAATACAGCGCACAATAAATATAATGTGCTTGAGTCATCCCAAAACCATCCCCCCCTCCCCGATCTGTGGAAAAATTGTCTTCCATGAAAATGGTCTCTGGTGCCAAAAAGGTTGGGGACCACTGCCAGTCAGTTTAATGGAAATACAACACCACAATTCTATATAAAGTTAACAGTAAGTTTCCCAATTAACATGTAAAAGAATTTCATGTTTCCTGTGTCGTTCTGACTGCATGAGTAGCACTTTATACAATTTAGAACACTGCATTTACAAAGTACACTGAGGAACCAAACCATATTTGGATGAGAGAGAACAAGACAGTAACGATAATACGAACCACTTCAGATGAAAAGTGTTTGAGAAAATTGAGCAAACAGACTTGATATATGACATTTATGTCAGATATCTGAATAAGGGTTATTGTAAGGAGAAGTTGTTTCTTTAAAGAGAAAATAAAATGTAAAGTAGATACAAATTATTGGGAGGCAGATTTTCGTTTAATAACAGTAAGGAAAACACTACAAACTCTTTGATCCATCTAACAACACAGATCTTGTTATAGATAGCATTGAACCCACCATCCTTGGAGGTATTCAAGCAGGTGCCCAGTGAAAGGAGGACCACTACTAGTGGTAGAATTAGAAGTGGTAATAGTAGTAATAGTAATAGTGGTAGTAATAGTAATACTATTATTAATAGTAATAGTAATGAAGGCAATTCTCCATCTGGAAGCTTGTTATGTATCTCCCTATTTACATGCATTTTTCTAGTTACGTATTAATTATTTCTGTCTCAGAAAAGGGAGAATGAAGCAAAAAACTATTAAGCAGTGGCTAAGGCCTCATATCCAGTAAGTGTTATGTGGGCTCAAAAAGCGAATTCAGAGCCAGTGCTTTGCCCTTAACAGCCTATGACTTATGAAATATTTTTACCAAGGTAGCCCTAATGTAATGGAGATTCAAGCTTATACTATACGGAGGTTTCTGGGAATGAAACTTGCTACCGCCCAATATAAAACAAACATTTGATTTTCTATGTTTTATTTTAAGATTTAGTGAAATCTTATATTTGTTGAAAATATATCCACATTTATTTTAACATTAAAACTTTAAAATATTTCTCATAAAATATATGAGAAAAATAATATTCCAGTTCTATTTTGTGAAGTCAGTAGATGCATCATATGAGGATCTGGTTTGGCATTAATGAGACAGCAGACTCTGTCCCTTCAGCTAATGTTTCTCTTCTGCAAATCCACTGTAACTACCCTCTACAGGCCTTCCAAAACTGAAATTGCTATTTTGAATAATCAAAGGTACGGACATTTATAGTCCATATTGTATAAATAGGCATGGTTATCAGGCAAGACCTTTTGGATCAGCTACCATGGCAATGTTCTTGCACTTCTGTATTTCACATAAAAAGGGACTGAGTCCTCCTCCAAGACTGTTCAGCCTCTTCTGTCTGCCTCTGGCTTCCATGGGGTCCACATGTATAGCCAAGCTTCTCAGTCTCTCTGTCTCTTTCTTCACATCTGAACATTCCAAATCCAAGGAGATGAAACTAAACAGATCTTATTTTAAAACATATTCATAAAGCAGGATTCTCTTTTTGTCATAACTATTTTTCATTTGGTATGGTGCTTGCTTATTTAAGAACACTTAGGAGAGGATCATTCGTAATCCCTGCCTTAACACTATTATAATACCAAAGTACTATTTCTGACTTCTGTTAGTACTCAATAATATACTTTTCTCTAAATTGCTTGTATAAATATTTAGGAGTTGCAAAATTTTTTAAATTTATTTTCTTAAAAATTGAGTGATATTAATTCTCTAGGGAAGTACTCAGGTTCATCTTACTGTTTTTGGTTTATCCCTCTTTGTGATGCAAGGTAATGTGTTGCAGTGAATACTGTAGAGGGAATATCTGCTTTGTAAAGGTGCGTATTTGTAAGATGACATCTAAGAAAACTTTAATTCTAATTTTTTTTTAACTTTTGGTTATAAATGTCTCCCACATATTAATTACCTTTGAATTCTATTTTATAGATAAACATAGTGCTACAGATTATATGCTTTTAAGACCTCTGAGACAACCAGAGTGAGTTTTCTGCTCTAAGTAATCATTTGCTCCATGATACACATAATATTTTATATATATATGGATTGGGAATTCACCAGGTAGACATCCTATTAAGATATACTGAATTAGAATTCATTTCATGTTTTGTTTTACTCCTGACAAATTACAGCATAAGACAGTATGCTGTATGCAGCATGAGAAATTTTGTTGACCATTAGGCTCTTGAGCTTTGATCATGGCTACCATTTTGTATTCTGATGTAAACACTGACATGTCTGATTTAGAAGTTATAAAATGTTTTAAAGACCCACACTGGCAAGGATAAAAATTAAAAGGGCTATCAATTCTCATGTTTCAGGGCATTAGCTGCTTTCCAGATGGGTTGGAGAAAAATATACCCTGTGGTGTAGTATTAGGTGCATTAGCTAGGTTTTATGCTTTTTTCTTCAAAAATTGGCAATGGCGACTTTTAGAACAAAACAGTCAAGTTAATAACTCTTTATTGTGCTTTGCCAATTCTAGCAGACACTTTTCAGTTTGTATAACAACAAAATTCAAACACATCTCTCATTTCTATAGCTTTCACAGTGCATGTGAAATTATTGCTACTTAGGAAGTATTGAAAAATATTTCCTTTTTCAGCATCATTTTAACAGGTAATTGTCATGATTACTTGTAAAGATTATAGGCAAAATCTTAAGCACTGATATATTTTTGAAGGATATTAAGAAAGGGAAGAATTTGACGTGTTCTTGTAAGTGCATAAATGCAAAAATTTAAAGCTGTGGCTTTTGTAGTATTGATTGGATTTCAATGACCACGTTCTATTGAGAATTCAATTATTAAACTGAGAACTTAGTCTTAAAAAACTGAAAAGTGACTGAGTACAGAGGTAAGATTCTTTCTTCTCAAAATTTGACATGCATCACAATCACCTGAAAGTTTCTTAAAAATAGAACATCCTTCCCAGATTTTTGGAGTCATTAATATTTACTATAAGATCAAGCTTTTAATTTTCCATGTGATGCTAAAAATAAGTGTGATGTTTATTTGGACAATACTCCAACAATATAAATAATACTTCCATTATTTTTTTAAATTAAAATATTGAGTTTTTTGAGGTAAAAAGTTCAACATGGTTGAGATTGTATTATACTTTTAAATAAATTTAAAGAGAATTAATATTTTAATGGTACTGGGTTTTCTAATAGGTGAGTATATGTTCTATGTATTTAAGTCTTTATTTTCTCTCAGCAGTTTTATAGTTTTCAGTGTAGATTTTTTCAACATCTTATTATTCTTAAGCATTTTATATTTGAACAGTTATTTTAATGCATTATTTTTATATTTTTTTCAATCGATTCCTGATAGAAAATGGAACTATAGTTGGCTTAGTTTACTCTAGAGTAAATCTTGGAAATATGTACCAGGAAATATTTACAAGAATTTTCTTAGCAGTGTTCTTCACAATACCAAAAACTGCAAACGCATTAAATAACAGTCTACTTTAAAGTGGCTAAGGAAAGCATGAAGCACTTATTGAAAATAAATGACAACTATATACAACACCTTAAATTTTAAAACACATATGAGAATGAAAAAAGCTAGCTCTTGAAGACTACACATGGTATATCATTTCTACCTAACTTAAAAATCAAACAGTATCTTTTTATGATGAAACCACTTTTTAAATTTATAGTAATAGCAAATATCTATTTAATTTAATTGTTACCAAAGAGGGGAAACAAAGGAATGGAATAGATGAGAAAAACACTGGGTTGGTAGTACTTTAAAATGGGGATATTTAATAGGAGCTTATTGTTATTATTATACCTTATGATTATATATTATATATATTCTTCAAATCAAATATTATATTAAAAAATAAGGAATTGTGCCTATTACATAGGTAGTTAAAAATGTTTCAAAAGTCTTGATATCATTTAATTCAATAATTAATTCAATAAAATATATCAAGATTTGTATTAATATGCCAGGAACTAGTCTATATTATTTTTTATACAGCAGAGGGGAGAAAAGTTGAAAAAAAAATACCTCCTTTTGTGGAGGTAATGTTTTCATAGGTGGAGGTAGACTTTACATAATTGAACAAATAACTATGAAATGTAGAGACGGGGTTATAAAAAAATGAAGTATATATAGTGAGAGATAGAAAGGCAGAGATCAAGATGCAGAGAAGATAACGCCAGATCCATATGCATGGACGCATTGTTGTCAGGGAAATGTGAATGAGTATAAGCATAAGGGATTTGAAGGCAAGTCGTGTACTAGCAGATGTTTACAGACTATGTGATGTAAATATTTAAGCTATCAGCTTGACACCACTGTAAGTGAGGCAGGATGGGACGGCTCTCTGGAGGCAGTAGGAGCTGGTTCTAGCACACCAGGGTCAAAGATGGATGCGAGGAAGAACTTCTAAAGGTTAAGTTAAAAAAAGTGAGTTCAATTTGGAAGAGAATGAAAATGTTTAATAAATTATAGGTCCCATTACATTTGAATATTTATTGGAATTGGGATGTTAGAGGGAGAATATTGAACAGACATATGGCTGTGGTCCAGAGAGTAGGGCATTTAAATAGAGAAAATGGTGTGGGTGCACTCATTATAAATAACAGTTTTTCATATTTCATCATATAAATGAGTAGCTGAGATGGCATACAGGAAAAGAAGTCAAGATCATAAAAGACCAGGGTACTGAAAGGATCTGATATGTTGATACTGAAATCATAAATTTTGGAAGAAGAGGGGGTGAATTCAATTGTTAAAATCTTCAATCATTGTAAAGGAAGTGACCTATAATTCCAGAGAGTTGAAGGCTTTAAGAGACACAGAAAACTGCATGCAAGTGGCGGCAATGAGAAGCCTGGAGGATATATGCTCCATCTCCAGGTTTATGGGAATAGAGTTTGGGAAAGAACACCTATCCTATACACACTTAAGAGAGTTGTGATTTATGCACCCTAATCTGTGAACAGTGGGATCATGTTGATCAGCCTGCTGTGGGTAAGAAGGTGGAGAGAACACTCAGAGTGGGGATTATTGTATAGAGGACTTTTCCGATAATCGTGATAAATTCTCAGGGGCACAGAGAAAGAGTTTTCTGAAGTCAGAGAAGAGTGTGAGATTGTGAAATATCTGCTCATAATTTTTATTCATTTCCAAATTGGATTTTTTTAAAGTTGAGTTTGGAGAGTTCTTTATATATTCCCGATACAATTTCTATATTAGATAGGTGGTTTATAAATAGTTTCTCTTAGGCTGCAGTTTATGTTTTCCTCTTCAATGGGTTTTTGTAGAATAAGTTTTTAATTTTTATAAGGTCCAGTTTATCTGTATTTATGTTTATAGGACATGCTTTGGTGTCAAGTCTAAGACTCCTGTCTAGCCCTAGAGCTCAAAATTTTACTCCAATCTTTTTTTCTAAAGGTTTTTTTAGTTCTACATATTATATTGTCTGTTATCTATTTTAAGTTAATTTTGTATGATAATGTGTGAAACTTAGGTTGATTTTTTTTCCCTATAAATTTCCAATAGCTCTAGCATCATTTGTTGAAAAGGATATCTTTCCTCCATCGAATTACTTTTACACCTCTGTCAAAAATCATTTAGGGATATTAATGTGGTCAGTTTTAGAGTTCTCTATCCTGTTCCATCGATCTGTTTGTCTATTGTTATACCAGTACCATTGTTTTCTGTAAATTTTTTTTATAAGCTTGTTTTTTCTCTCTAAATATGAACAAATACAACATACAGAGAAATAATAATGAAAGGAAAATAATTTATATGGCTATTCCCTTTCCGGAAATTGGTAGAACATGAACAGAACATTGCAGTAACAGACGTAAAATATTTGAAAAAGAGATATCTACAGTTGCATCTTTTAATTCTTTTCTAAGGAAAAGAATTCAGTAGTAAGATTTAATATTGGGAAGAGTAATTTCCCCTTCTTTATTCTTCTTTTTCAAGATTGTTTTAGATGTATTGGACCTCTTACTTTCTGTATAAATTTTGAAATAAGCTTGTTTGTGTCTACATAAAACAGTCCTTTTTTAATATATATATATATATAGGAAATGCATTAATCCTGTATTTCAGTGTGAGGAGAATTGAATCTTTCCTATGTTGAGTCTTATACATGAGCATTATGTGTGTCTCAATTTACTTGGGTCTTTTAAAATTTCTTTCATGACCATTTAGTAATTTTAAACACGCAAATCATATTCCTGTTTCATTAGACTTTTATCTAGGTATTCCGTTTTCTTTGGAACAATTGTAAATAGTATTGTGTTTTTAATTTTTGTTATCACATATTTGCTATTGGTATATAGACACGATTGATTTTTGTGATTCTGCATCCTGCTACCTTGCTGGACTCAATTATTTGTTCTAGAATTTTGTTTATTGTAACTTCCTTGAGATTTTTTATGTAGAAAATCATGTCATCTTCAAATATAGACAGTTTTATTTTTTTCCTTTCCAACTTTTCTGCCTTTTGATTCTTTACTTTGTCATATTGCATTGAATAGCAGTATGAGAGCAGACATTCTTGCCTTTTTCCTAATCTTAGAAAGAAAACGTTCAGTCTTTCAGCATTAAATAAGATGTTAGCTGTAACTTTGTGGTTTGTTTTTAGATTCTCTTTTTCAAGTTCTGATGATATTTCTAGTTTGCTGAGAACTTTTATCAGTGGACACTGGATTTTTTTTTCAAATGCTTTTTTCTGTGATCATATGATTTTTTTAAAGATCTGTTAATATAGTAGATTATATTGATTGATCTTTGAATGTTAAACCAGACTTGCATACCCAGAAAAAGTTTCATTGTGTTATGAGACTTATAATTCTTTTTATGTATTACTGTATCCAATTTGCAGATATTATCTTGAGGGTTTTTTATCTAAAGTGATGGAAGATTTTGATCTGTGATCATTCTTTTGCAGCTCTTTGTCTAGTTTGGTATTAGGGAAAGACTTACCTCTTAAAATGAATTGGAAGTTATTACCTATTCTTTTTTTGGAATATACTGTATAAAAATGGATAAAGAAGATGTGGTACATATATACAGTAGAATATTACTCAGCCATAAAAAGGAACGAAACTGGGTCATTTGTAGAGATTTGGATGGACCTAGAGACTGTCATACAGAGTGAAGTAAGTCAGAAAGAGAAAAACAAATATTGTACATGAAGGCATATATGTGGACTCTAAAAAAATGGTATAGATGATCTTATTTGCAAAGCAGAAATAGAGATACAGATGTAGAGAACAAACGTATGGATACCAAGGGGAGAGGGGGCAATGGGATGAATTGGGAGATGGGGATTGACATATATACACTATGTTTTTTATAATTTATTTAATTTATTTATTTTTGGTTGTGTTGGGGCTTCATTGCTGCACGCGGGCTTTCTCTAGTTGCAGAGAAAGGGGGCTACTCTTCATTGCGGTGCACAGGCTTCTCATTGTGGTGGCTTCTCTTGCTGCAGAGCACGGGATCTAGGCGTGCAAGCTTCAGGAGTCATGGCACTCGGGCTCAGTAGTTGTGGCTTGCGGGCTGTAGAGCGCAGGCTCAGTAGTTGTGGTGCACAGGCTTTGTTGCTCCACAGCATGTGGGATCTTCCTGGACCAGGGCTCAAATCCACGTCCCCTGCATTGGCAGGCAGATTCTTAACCACTGCACCACCAGGGAAGCCTGACATATATACACTATTGATACTATGTATAAAATAGATAACTAATGAGAACCTATAGCACAGGGAACTCTGCTCAGTGCTCTGGGGTGACCTAAATGGGAAGGAAATCCAAAAAAGAGGGGATATGTGTATACATATAGCTGATTCACTTTGCTGTATGGTAAAAACTAACACAATATTATAAAGCAACTATACTCCAATAAAATATTTTTTAAAAATTAGTGTTAATTATTCTTTGAATATTTCGTAATATTCTGCAATAAAACCACAAGGGTCTGAAGATTTATTTTGGGAATCTTTTTAGTAATGTATATAATTTCTTCAACTTTACAGGACTCAGATTTCCCATGTCATCTTGGTTAAATTTTGGTAGTCTTCTCTCTTTTTATCACTGTTAGTCTTACTAGAGGTTTATCAGTTTTATTTTCTCAAAGACTCATCTCTTTGTTTCAATAATTTTTTCTTTGTTTTCCTGTTTTCAAATTCATTGGGCTCTCTTCTCATATTTACTATTTACTTCCTTCTGCTTGCTTTGGGTTTATTTTACTTTTTTTCCTTGGTTCTTGAGGTAAAAACTTAAATTTTCAATTTGATTCTTTCCTCTCTTCTAATATAAGCATTTAGTGTTGTAAGTTTCCTTCTTAGCACTGCTTTAGCTATGTCCTACATACTTTGATATTTTGTGTTTTAATTTTTGGTCAGTCCTATGGTTCTAAATATTTAAAATTTTCTTTTAGACTTACTCTTTGTCTCATGGATATTTTTAGAAGTATATTGCTTAATTTTCACTTATTCAGAGAATTTTCTGTTGTCTTTCATTATTGATTTTAGTTTGATTTTTGTATGTTACATAACACACTCCGTATGATGTCATTTATTTTAGATTTGTTGAAGTTTGTTTTCTGGCCCAAGATATGGTCTATCATGGTGAATATATAATGGGTGCTACAAAAGAATGTGCAATCTGTTGTTGCTGGATATTTATCTGGGCCATTTAGTTTGTGTTGGTTGAGTGTGTTGCTGAGTTTTCTACTTTTTTGCTGATTTTCTATCCAGTAGTTTTATCAATTGCTGAGTGGGGTTAAAATCAGCAAATAAAATCATACATTTATTTCTCCATTCTGCCTTATCAGTCTTTGCTTCATACATTTTAAAGCTTTGTTGTTTGGGGCATTAACATTTAGGTTCATTATGTCTTTTTGGTAGATGGATTCTAATATCATTAAGTAATATTCCTCTTCATCTCTAAGAATTATCTTTGTTTTGAAGTTTATTTTATTGGATATAGTATATCTACTCCTGTTTTTAAAAAATAATGTTTGCATGATGTATCTTTCCCCATATTTCTACTTGCATTTTACCTTTGTCATTGAATCTGTAGTGAATTTCTTGTAAATTGCACACAGTTGGGTCTAGTTTTTAAAATACATTCTGCCAATCTCTGTCTTTCAACTGGTGTATTTAAACCATTTATATTTAAGGTAATTATTGATATTTTATGGCTTTAATTTTTCATTTTATCATTTGTTTTCTGTTTGTTTTATTAGTTTCTTGTCCCTCTGTTTATCTTTTCTTATTTTGGGGGAATACTAGACCTTTTTTTTTCTTTTTGGAAACATATGTTGATTTATTTATAAACCTCCACTGGCATCTACAGATGCTGGTGTCAGTAGAAGGAATCAGAGTTGACCCTGCTTCCTAACACCTTATTCAGTCTCCTTACTGATGGGGATGTGTCAACGTTCAGGTCCCCAACTGGGTCCTGCTGACAACAAAGTTAGAAAGTGGAGTATTACCTACCCTCAATTCACAATGCCTTATTCATTCTCATTAATGCAGGGAGGGGTGGAGGCTCCACTCCTGCCTAGGTCCTACCGACAGTTGGGGTGGGAGTGAAGCCATGAAACATAGTGATGACAAGCCCCACCCCACACTGTATTGTTATGCACTTTGCTGCCTTGTAAGTAGAGGCTTACCTCACCATTAGACTCTGCTGGTATTACCCTGCTTCTACTAGGAGGGAGATGGACAATCAGTTCTTCCTGTTCCTCCATCACTGAAATCATGGAGGTGGTAGTGTCCACTGGTATGTGTCTGGGGTGGAGTGTTACCAGACCACCATTTTCCAGGCTTTCTGTGGAACTTTCATCTTTGCCTGTTGTCAGTTCCAGGTTGGAGGCTTTTGCAGCACCCTATCTGAGCTATATGAGGGATAGTAAGTAAACCCAGTGAACTCAGTGATGAGTTCTTCCTCAAGTCCTGGGGTCTCTAGGCAGGTCACTTTCTTCTTTCCACCTTTCTGAGTCTTCCTATGATTGTTTCAGTCCAAGGTTTGTGTTATGCTTCTTATGATTATGTTATTTTAGTTGTAGTAGTGAGATCCTGAGGGAAAGTCCATCTTGGCCAGAATTGGAAATTGAAATTGGACTTTAATCAAGTTTTTATTTGGTATATTATTTATAATTAAATAAATAATTAATTTAAAATAAACGTAAGAAAGAAACACACTTCTTAGATTATTTGAGCTATTTTTCAATTCATCAAATAATTTAACGTATGGATTTATTTCAATTATTCTATTGTACTTTGATTTTAGTAAGACATCAATAATTTAAAATAATATATTGAAACCAGATGTCTTAATATAATAACACAATTACTTGTGTTTAAACGTCCTACCCAAAATATGCCATACATGTACCTCTTTATCCCAATATCTATCATTTTTAATTGCTTCACATAAATTAGTATAGGTTATCTTCCCCTGAAACATTTTAATCAATTTCTTACAATAGTCACAAAAATTTATTAAGACAAAGATATCTTCATAAAATGAGGATGGGTACCACTTTAGCTCAACAGTTAAAATTATACTTGATTTCTGGAATAGGGCAATTATGTTGAAAAACAAGAGATACTATTATTAATAATCACATGAATCAAAAGCTAGAAGAGACAAAGGAATTAACATAGGTCTAATAAAATATTTTCCTACAAATATATGAAACAAAATTGATAACTTTCATCAAACCGGTATATGATCTATTTCATGAAATTAATGTAATAATGTGAAATGCTGGAGATAATAATGTGAATAGAACAAGTTGAGTCTAATAAGTAAATGTGTTGCATTTCTGGCAGTTATTTTTTACTCCACTTGGGAAAATTAACAAGGTAAAGAGGTAGTACTATAAAAAAACATTCTACATAAGAATAATGAATGTGAAACAGTGTATGATAAAGCTGTAATGATTTTAAAATACTACTGTTTAAAGGATGTAAAAATCATTTGAACAGACAATTGTTTATAAAGATTGATATATTATAAATATAGACTTATAAATCAAAAGGAAATTATTTGATCAAGGGCAGTGGTATAATTGTTTACTTTAAGTGGGAGTGGTTCTTTAAAAAACTCTAAAAAAGAAGATAAAAAAATGTGAAGCAAGTCCAATATAAGTAATACATAGAACTTTTGTAAATTTTGTATTTCCTACTTGTGATGGAGTTTTAACCACAAGGAGAATTTGATATTTTTTATTTAACCTGAGCAAAACAACAGACCATCATGCACAGAAAGGACAACAGCCACGTCATGTGCACTTAAGAATTATTATTTAGAATCCTGTATACACCAGGTTTTATTCTTGGTCCTGGGGAACATGCTAAGGAAGTAGACAGCCAACATCCCTACACTTCAGTGTTTATGTTTCATAAAAATTTGCCCATTCATTAACAAGTAAGCAAAGAAGATATTTTCAATAGTGGTAATTGCCGTGAATATAGTACGGAATATGGAATAAACTGAGTTGGTAGATAGGCAGGGAAGGTTTTCAGGCAGTTCCATGTGAAATTTAACCTTCATGACTCAAAGAAGGAGAGGTAAAAGGTATGATAGAAGGTAATATGCACCCTAAGATGCAGGTGTTCCACAGATTTAATGGATCGTCACTGTGTGTTAATGAGGTACCATGTGACCAGAGCCTTTCAACTTTAACATAAATTAGAAAATGGATTTTTATAGGAAAACTAAAGATTTTTAAATGTTGCCAATGAAGTTCAATTTGGAAACAACACTGCCTACCTACTCAATTCAGTGTAAACGCAACACAGTTTTAAGTTAAATCCCTCAGGTCACTGGTGTGCAACCTCTTTGATACATCATCCTTGTATATATTTCAACCATATAGAGAATTCATTTGCTTCATTAAAGAAATGAGAATTTTTTTAAACCCCGTAAGTCCAGTGAATATTTACTCTCTTAATCCACCAGTTTCTCATCTCTATTCTAGATCATTAAAATTTTCTTCTACCATTCTTGTAGAGTTCATATTGCTTCACTGAAGAAATGGGAGCTCTAAAAGTCCAGAGTCCAGTGACTATTTACTGCCTGGTGATTTATATCATTTTACTCTATAGATTTTACAGGTTCACTTCTTGTGGTCCATGATAAATATGCTTTGTCTGAGCTGTAGTTATAGGATAAGCATCAGGTTGGGAGCCCCCAAAACAATTAAATCGCCTCTCATATTTTTTAATGACTACAGGGAGCTCATTATTCTGATTTTACTGAAGGAGTGCAAATATATGTAAGCCTTGGATATCATTTTTATCTTTCCTAATTATATTTTGGAGTTTTAAAAATGTGCATCCTTAATCATTATAATTTTAGGCATTGTTCTTATAACACTGCTATGTCCCAAAATCTGAATTAATTTTTTAACTTTAATTGATTTAGCAGTGCAATAAAGGCCAAGGACTACATAGCAATTAGAATAAACACAAAAGCTTTTCCAAGTTAAAGCTTACAGGCATACATAAAATAGTTTTAGTACTCTGAAAATCTAAAAGTAAACACAAATTATATTTTCTAATTAAACAAGGCATAAATAACAATTAATTTCAAAGTATTTTACAGACCTTAATCAACATTCCTAATTCCCCCTTGGATTTGATATTATTGTGTACGTATAGGTATGTGATGATAAATTTTGTCTAGAGGACAACTTTACTATTTACTCACTAAGTCTGTTTTGTCACACTGACTGTATATTTTTTGAGAAGAATTCTGCCATTATTATTCCACATAATACAGACTTTCTACAGCTAAGAAGTTCTTTTGATAATAACAGATGTATTTAGGGAAGCCTGGGGATTAGATAAAGGTCATACATGTCCTTATAGATTAATAGTTGTATCAGTAATTTTCTGGAAATCACCCGTTCACATCTTTCTTCTCTTCCTGATTAACAATCTCCCCCAATATAACAATCCACAAACAATAAAGAGAACAAAAAATCATAGTGCAGTGGAGAAACCTCTGGAGTTTTGTGTCACTTGTTTTTGTTTGTTTCTGAGTCAAATCCATGCTCAGTGTAAATTTTTAGAAACAAATGTTTTCCTTATGTAAAGATGAAAGACACTGGAAAAACTCATTAATAATGTTAAGTATCTATAGAAAAACATCATTAATTTTCTAATACTTTTATAACCTTGATAACATACTAATATTAGTATTAATGTTTAACATTTGTGCACATTTTTAAAAGTTCTCTCACTCTTTTTGATACTTATAGAAAACAAACTACTACTCTTATGTTGAATTTAGTAATTTTATAAACTAGTGAAAATAATATTTGTTTTGGCTGTATTTGAATGTTTCTTTGGATATTAACAATAGTCTAGAAAAAAGTAATATGTAATTTATAAGCTCAGAATATGTTCATCGGCAGTATATCACCAGAAACTTCCATTAATTAAAAAAAGAAATTATCAAAATTCAAAGTTTATTGATTCTTGTTTTGACAGAAATAGACTTTTAAATTATTTATAAAATAGATTTTCATTTTCTCTGTAGTGATATTGAGACATTAGTCTGATTCTTTTGTTGAAGTGGGCAGGGCATAAATAATTATTAATTGTTCAAGATTTTGTCAAAAAATCCTGTCCATATAGTAGTTCATTTGAGCTCTTACGATTAATCATAATTAAGGATGCTTGTAGAGATTCATTATAAAAATAAAACAAGCAAAGCTGTATTTACAATATAAAACCATCAGCTGGGGTTTATGCAGTGTATTAGTATGTCAGTAAACTTAAATGACTCTATGTCTTAAATTCATAATGATAAAAATATCAGACACTTAAATACAGTTTATAGCACAGAGTTTATTCTAATATATAGAACCTTTGGAGGTAAATAATTCAAATGTGACATTTGATGCAATGTAACAGATGAAGTTTATTTTTTAATCCCAGATTTTCATCCTGAAGAATTAGAAGATTAGAAAATTAATGGCCCTAATTCTAATTCTGCCTCAGTCTAATTTTAAGTCTTTCCATCCTTCTACGTGCATCCCTTCTGAGCAACAGAGTTAGAAGTAACTATTTTTCATTCTTCTTATAAAGGGACAACTCTCTTCAGAATACCAATATTGGAAATGAAGTACTAATAAATAAAACTTTTACTCAAACTAGTAGAAGTAGGTTATAAGGATTCTTTCTCAAATTCCTCCTGGAACAATGTGGAAATAAAACATGTGCACATGCCAATGGGCACAGTAAACATGTGAAAAAATTACCAATAAACTGAGTAATCTTTATATTAAGGAGAACCTGAGAGAACACAGTATTTTCCCCAGAGCTGTTAGCCATCAAATTGGAGAGGACAATAGACAATTAGATGATAACAAGACTCAAAAATGAGAATTCAATTCATAAAATATTTTCCAGGCTGTTCCCACTTAGAATAAAATAATCATGAAAGTATAGGAGGGAACCATTTAAAAATCATTATTTTCATACATACGTCCTAGGGTAGAGTTTATGTAAATCATACCAGAAAGTTTGATAGTGTTTACGTATGTGGGTGCAAGTGTGTGTTCTGTGTGTGTCTGTGTCTGTGGATATGTTTATTATTTGAAGACTAAAACTTCTTTCAAAGCACTTAATATTTTATTATCAGCTGAAGAGCCCATTTGAGGTATAAACTTGTGTAATTTGAGTTAATAACTTCTTCTGTTGACAAAGGAACTCTACAATAGCTGCTTATTTTCCTCACATAGCAACTCAGAAAGAGCCATTGTTCAATGGCTTTATGGCCTTTGAGCATAGATAATTGATCATAAATCTTTAGGTGGCCCAGCTGGGTTTCCATATGACTGTAGAGAAGCACCATATGGCCTCTAGTACTCACAGGGATCCCCTGCACTCACAGGTTACAGATTGAAAATCTGTCACAGTATTGAGAAGCAAGCTGCTCTCAAACGAGTGCAAAATAAATGATACTCTCAGATAAAACAAAGGGGAGATTTTCTTTAATAAGCTGATGGCTATTTCTACAGTTCTCATACTTTTTTGATAATGTCCAGATAATTTAGGGTCTTGAACAACCCGAGTGGATTGTTTTATAAGGTCTCCATGCCTTGGAGAAAAGCACCATGTTGAGGCTTGGCTCAGTCCTAAGAGGATCAGGGACATTGTTTGGAACTTACCATCTCCCTTCCCTGCTTTCTTCTGCATACTGGCAACATTTTCTTAGGTTTTTATCCAGAGGGTTGAAAATAATGGCTTTCCAGATAGCTCTCTCCCATCTCATACCTTAAAGTTTCTCTACTTCAAAGAGACCTATTCTCCTTACCTAATCCTATGTCAGGATGGATTATGTGTACATCCTTAGACCTGTGGCAGAAAGAACAGCCCCCACTATATAGTGATGGTTAAAATAGAGGATAGCAAGTTCTCCAAGATATGTGAATTGATGTTCGTGAGGAGAATTGGTTGTTAGAAAGATGATGATGATGATGATCCATGTGTCCAATCACTTATTTATGTTAGTTAGGACTCATGGTCAATATCAGCAAATAGGCTAAGAAAATATGGTTACATTTAATACATAGTATAAACATTACCATCTTTATACTAGAGGCCATGCCCTGGGAGGAGTCTTTAAAGCCAAGTCATGACCAACCAAAGTCCACAGGTTCCCCTTCTGGGCCATGTTCTAGGTATCCAGGACCTTAAAAGTCCTTGCCTAAATGCCCAGACCTTGTTCCCAGTTCCTGTGTGGGCCTCTTCTTTGAGTCTGCCCTCCTTAGCGCAGAGCACACTGGAGTGTACACACTTCTAAGCCCAAAGAATGGCCAAGGGGAGGCTCCATAAAGAAGCTGTTTGATGGAGCCTAAAAGTAACAGCTGGGAAGTTCGCACTTGTGAGCATGAGGTCCCTCCAGGAATAAGAAAAGGCCAGTGATTGGAAGACAGTGGGAGCAAGCTGTGGGCTGAAGACATGGAGCTGGTGTTCAGCTCTCCCCTGGCCAGCACATTCAAGCACAGGTACCTGAGGAGCCTGAGAACTTTAAATTAATCCTGGCCTTCCAGGTTGTTTGGAAGGTATATTTTTAATGGTAAAATATAGAACTAATTTTGTTTGACAGTCTATTAGCTTGGTTTAAAATCTGTAATAATTCCGTTATGAGCATCCATTTTTACTCAAAGTGTAGGGTCTGAATGGAACCTATCCTTAATATGGATAAACTGCTAATCTATATTCTTATCTCCTCCTACTTTTTGTCAAAGTGATTACTTATCTAAGAAACACCATATTTCAAGAGTCTAGTTATAACTTCTCAGAATACAAGACTTTTAAATGGAAAACTTATGAATTGTATCATGAGTTTACATTATTCAATAAAGTGTTAGCCTTCGAGAGAATGAAGTTTTTTAGGCTTCAATAAACCTCTTAGCAAACAAAGGATCAGAGGGTAATCTTTATTAATAGTCTTGTGGTAATTTTGGTTCCTCATTTATAAAATGAAGAGAGATCTATCTATCTATCATAGGTTTGTTCTGAGGATTTATTAAGCACCCAGGCACATTGCAAACAATCTGTGAATATTAATTCTTGTTTTTAATGAGCATTCAATTTTCCCAAATATCAAGGTGTATCAATTAACTGACTTAACACTGAGTATATACTGGATGATGTTAATATGATAACTAATTGCAAAATTTCAAATTATTAACTAGTAAGTTAAATGTATAACATATGAAGGTATTTATTACATTATGATGCAGATTAAATTTTAAGAATGTTATGAGAGGTAAAAAATAAGTAGAAATACAGTAATTCAAAGGGTTTGATATTGATTAAATGTCAACACTATCAGTTTGATACTCCTAAAGTAGGCCACTACATAAACCAGTTTGACTTATTCATTATAAATCAAGGTTAAATGAAGAAATTACTTTTCTGATCTACATTATACTACTCACTCTAACTTAACTGAGTATTTTAATTATTATATTATTTTAAAATTTGATAGACATCGTTATAGAATTTTAAAATTCATGGAGAAAGGAGATACACATAGCAAAGAAAAATCTTAATTTCTATTGATAATGACTCTAATTCACAAAAATATAATAAAGTGATTATAAAATTAACTGTTAGCTTTTTATATCGTCAGAATATGGTTATATATAAAATCTTATTTTTTTGTACTAAAAACAAAGAAGAAGCAACAACAAAAAATGTAGCCTAGTTGGACATTTAAAAAATTTATAACCTTTATTTTTTCTAAGATAACAGAATTGTTGAGTTCCTTGCAGAATCCATTTTAACACATAATTTAATCTTCTATTGAATATAAAGTTTTGGTAAAAGCTCTTTTCACATTAAATCAATGTTTAAAAATGACATATATATATATTTGGCTTTTTTTATTTTTTTCAATTTTTTATTGCAGTATTTATTGCACTATTGTTGATTCACACCATTATATTAGCTACAGGTGTACAACCTAGAGATTTGACATTTTTATAGATTATACTCCATTTAAAGTCACTACAAAATAATGGCTATATTTCCCTGTGCTGTACAATACACACTCTCCAAGTTTACCATCAGAAAGGATGGCTCCTTTTTCCTGAGAGGATATGTAACCTTGAGATAGGCTTTCTCATGCAGGTTCTTCCTGTAATTACCTCCTTATTATTGAGCTAGCATTAGAGCTGATGGGTGAAGAAAGTGAAAATGAGGAGTACAAAGGACAGTAACTCTTCATATACATGCACACACACACATATTTCCTTTTTTTTTTTATTATTAACAATCCTGTATTCAGTAAGACTGTGATTCAGTATTTTTATAGATTGTACTCCATTTAAAGTTATTACAAGATAATGGCTATAATTCCTGTGCTATACAATATATACTTGTTGCTCATCTATTTTATACATAATAGTTTGTACCTCTCAACATCCTACCTCCATCCTGCCTCTCCCCCATGCTTCTCCCTACTGTAACTACCAGTCTGTTCTCTATGCCTGTGAGTCTGTTTCTATTTTGTTATATTCATTCATTTTATTTTTAGATTCCACATATGTGATAACATGCAGTATTATTCTTTCTCTATCTGACTTATCTCACTAAGCATAATAACCTCCAGGTTCATCCATGTTGTCACAAATGGCAGAATTTCATTTTTTATACCTGAGTAATATTCTATTTTGTGTATGTATTTCTTTTTTATGGCTGAGTAATATTCCACTGTGTGTGTGTGTGTGTGTGTGTGTGTGTGTGTGTGTGTGTGTGGTGTGTGTCTGTGTATATATATACACACACTACTTCTTCAACCATTCATCTGTTCATGGACACTTAGGTTGCTTCCCTATCTTGGTTATTGTAAATAATGCTTCTATGAATATTGGGGTACATGTATCCTTTCAAATTATTGTTTTCATTTTCTTTGGGTATATAACCAGGAGTAGAATTGCTGGATCATATGGTAGTTCTATTTTTAGTTTTTTTAGGAACCTCCATATTATTTTCCATGGCAACTGTACCAATTTACATTCCCACCAATAGTGTACTAGGGTTCCCTTTTCTCCACATCCTTTCCAACATTTGTTATTTGTATTCTTTCTGATGATGGCCATTCTGATAGGTATGAGGTGATATATTACTGTGGTTTTAATTTACATTTCCCTGATTAGTGATGTTGAGCATCTTTTTTATGTGTCTGTTGGCCATCTTCTTAGAATATCATATACTGATGCAAATGGCTACTGAATGATGTGCAAGTATATCACAGGAAATATTAATTCCCCCAAAATATAGCTCATTGTTTGAAACAAACAGTCCCAAAATAAATTTTATTATCAAAATAATTTTCAGAACTCAAAAAAAACCCTGAGATAATACAGCATAATAGAAAATAGAATATATAATTAAAATATAAAGATAATTTACAAAGAGATTTCCAAATATGCATTCCTAAAGCAGCAATTAAAGAGTCATGAACATTTTACAACATTTTACAAAATAATTCAATAATGGAACATGTGTGATTCCTATATTTACTACATCATTGAATTTTAAATATACTCTTAAAAATCATAGAATTTTAGATGTATGACTTTGCCCAAAGACACAGGTCTATAAATTAGAAATAATGCATATCTTAAATGATATGAGAAGATTAAATAAGATGAAGTATGAGCCAAATACATGGTTCATGTTGAATAAATAGTGTATTTTAATGGCTAGATCATTACAGGAGCAATTGTAAAATATTTATATATAAGTAAATATATATAAATAATATTCAAAGATAACATTATACCACTAAAAATATGACTTTGAAAATTATTATAATAAGAGACCAAATCAATGTTAGAATTTAATTTAAAAAATAGTAAATCAATGTTGGAAATTATTTTTCTAAGTGAACATTTAAAACCTTTAAGAAAATAATATCCTTTAGTTATGATAATTAAATTATAAAATGTTGCTTGAAAGCAATATAAATGGAGATAGGAAGGACTTAGAAATCATCTGACACAATTCTGGCCCTGAGGCCAGAGAACTGAGACTTCAAGAATGTAAGTTCAATAAGCATTCTCCATGCTGTAGACTTGAACCCAAAAGAGGGAAGGAGCAGATTACAGCATCTAACTTCATGTAGGGTAAAGGCTTATACACAGAGTGTTCCTAGAACTGCTCAACCAAGGAAGTGATTGAGTGGCAGAGTGAGGAGTAATACAGAGATGATAAAACTTTGCAACTTTCAAATTATAAACTATCTAGTAAGGCAGTTGTGTAATTGTACCTCATCCGCGGTATAATACAATCCTGAATTGTGTACTGAAAGAGCTCCCCATCTTCTTCTGAAGAATACATTTCTGGCCACCCCACCATCAGCTAATACTTTACTCCATTTGTAATTACTACATATGATTAGTGTCTTTCTTATACACTCTGGATCTATATGTCCGCTAGACATACTTATTTGGTATGTGGCTCAGTTACCACAAAATCAGCATGTTCTAAACTGAAAACATCAGACTCTTTTTCTCACCAGTGCTCTTTACATTATGAATATCACCATTATTGGCTCAAGAGCCCAAGTCTAAAACATGGAAACCATTCTTTTATTCTCCCTACATCTTTCCTACTTTCAATCAATTATGTTCTCACCATTCTACGTAATACAACACACAGTTCTGATCTAATTCATTCCTCACTATCCTCATCATTAGTTAGGCATCATCATCCCTCACCTGAACAACTTCATTTCCCTTTCTTGTACCTTCACAATTGTAACCCCATTATCTCCATCTTGTAGCTCGTATGGTATTTCTAAACTAGGGTGTATTTTAAAACCTTAATGAAGTTTATGTGGTCCCTTATGTCCTGGCTCGTGACATTTTTTTTCAGCTTCTTTACTTATCCTTTTCTATTTCGCATCCATGCTGAGCGATGCTGAGGTTTTTTTTTTCACATTATCAATAAACCAAACCTCTCTTGCTTTCATGCCTTTGCACATTTTCCTTTTTCTTTCTACTTCTCCATTTACCTAGCTAATTGTTTTTCATGCTTTTTGTTTTAATTAAATATTATGAAGATATGTTGAATATTATGAAAGAAATTTTCCAGAAAACCTCTAGATAAGCTTAGGTGCTCCTGTTGTGCATACCAGTTGCTCCTTTAGTATAATTTTTTTAGTCTAATTTGTTTAATATCTTTATCCCTGAAGAATGGAAAGCTCTATGGGGGCAGCAACTGTGTATTTCCTAATCATCCCATATCTCCAGAACATGGTACTATTTGTAATATGGTAATTGCACATAAATGATTTGCTAGGTGAACAATTAATGTGTCTTACAGTGGTTGATTTCCATTAAAATTCAAAAGTGTTCGTGATTCTGAGATAGAAAAAATCTTTGTGGTTGGAAACAATTTATGGATTTGATATAAATAAAGAATTATTTTTCAGAACTAACCCTACAGATTTTAATTTGTCTGTAATAACCTTATGTACAACTAGATGAGAATGAATCTTTGTCTCTTGGTCAGATCTATCTATAAGTTAAATTTAAAAGCACCATTTATGCGACTTCCCTGGTTGTCCAGTGGTTGAGACTTCACCTTCCCATGTAGGGGGTGTGGGTTCAATCCCTAGTGGGGGAGCTGGTCCCACATGCCTCAGGGCCAAAAAACGAAAGCATAAAGCAGAAGCAATGTTGTGGCAAATTCAGCGAGGACTTTGAAGGTGGTCCAACATTAAAAAAAAAAAAAAAAGAACTTAAAAAAAGTAATAAAAAAATAAAAGCACCATTTATTCCACCTCAGTATTTTTCTACTATTATTCAGTCTTTTCCCAATATCCACTTCCTGCATTTTTTTAAGCTAAGTGTTCCCAAGAACACGGAAAATTCAGTGACATCCGTTGAACTCATCCATATTGAGGAAGATTAATAGAGAATCACACATGCATATAATTAAGAGGAACATATTGATGGTGGAGAACATTGTTCCTTCAACACATGGTGCCTCCCTCACAGATTATTCTGAATATATCAAGGGATAAGACTTTATAAAGAAGTGAATTAAGATTTAATATGCTTTACCCATATTTTATACTATGACAATTTTGTTATTTATGCATGAGAAAATCTGCACTATTAGAGGGGGACCTGTACATATTTTTTCTCTTGATTCAATTTCTTTGTGTTTCTATAAAAATCAACTTTAAGTAGACTAATCTGATATCAACTAAGTTATATAAATGCCACACAAATGTATTCATTTATCTTTTCTCCTTCTATACAGTACCTCCAATTTCAATTCCAATTTTAAAACTTTTTGAAACAGTGTCATTTAATATCAAAATAAACATAAAATTACTATATAAAGGCTCATATAAAAAGAACATTTATCATACTTCTCTCTCCCACAGATTTAGTAAAACAGTATATCTGAACTAGGCCAATGCTTATTTATTTTCTTTACTAGAAAAATTGAAATGTTGACTGCTAGATAAGCAGGACTTTGTAAAACTACTAGAATAAGAAATGCATGTTTCAAGAATGAAAAAAAATATGTTAAATGCCTTTGAAAATCCAGACAAGTGAAAAACATAACCTTCCACCTTAAGGAACTAGTAAAAGAAGAACAAATAAAACCTGAAGTTAGTAAAAGGAAAGAAATCATAAATATAAGAGATGAAATAGAGACCAAAAAAAAAACCAACAGAAAAGAATCAATGAAACTAAAAACTAGTTCTTTGGAAAGATAAACCCAAATTCATAAACCTTTAGCCAGACTCATTAAGAAAAATAGAAAGAGGACCCAAATAAATAAAATCAGAAATGAAAAAGAAGTTACAACTGATACCACAGAAATACAAAGGATCATAAGAGATTACTAAGACCGTTATATGCCAATAAAATGAACAGTGTAGAAAAAGATGGATAAATGTACAATCTCCCAAGACTGAATCAGGAAGAAATAGAAAATCTGAACAGATAATCACTAGTATTGAAATTGAATCAGTAATTTTAAAAAAATCTACCATCCAACAAAAGTCCAGGACCAGACAGCTTAACAGATGAATTCTACCAAATATTAAAAGAAGTGCTTGCACCTTTCCTTCTCAAGCTATTCCAAAAACTTGAAAGGAAAGAATGTTTCCAAACTTATTTCATGAGACCAACGTCAACCTGATATCAAAACCAGACAAAGACCTGCAAAAAAAAAAATTAAAAGCCAATATCACTGATGAACATAGATACGAAAATCCTTTAAAAATTATAGCAAACTGAATTCAACAATACATTAAAAGGATCATACACCATGACTGAGTGGAATTTATCTCAGACATGCAAGAATGGCTTAACATCCACAAATCACTCAATGTCATACACCACATTAACAAATTGAAGAATAAAATCAATATGATAATCTCAATAGACACAGAAAAACCTTTTGACAAAATTCAGCTTTTATTTACGATAAAACTCTCAACAAACAAGTTATAGAGGAAACACACCTCAATATAATAAACGCCATATATGAAAAACCCACAGCCAGCATCATTCTCAACTGTGAAAAGCAAAAAGCTTTTTCTCTAAAATCAGGAAAAGACAAGGATGCCCACTCTCACCACTTTTATTCAACATAGCCTTCGAAGTCCTAGCCACAGCAATCAGAGCAGAAAAACAGTTGAAAGGAATCCAAATTGGAAAGGAAGAAGTAAAGCTGTCACTGTTTGCAGATGACATGATACTATACATAGAAAATCCTAAAGAATTCACGAAAAAACTATTAGAACTAATAAGTACATTCAAAGATACAAATTTAATATAGAAAAATCTGTGGTCTTTCTATACACTAAAAACAGATTATCAGAAGGAGATATTAAGAAAGCGAGCCATTACAATCGAATCTAAAAGAATAAAATATCCTAGACTAACTCTAAGGAGGCAAAAGACCTATACTTAGAAAACTATACAATATTGATGAAAGAAATTGAAGACAACACAAACCAATGGAATGATATGGCATGGATTGGAAGATTTAATATTGTTAAAATAACCATACTATTCAAGGTTCTGCAATCCCTATCAAAATACCAATGGCATTTTTCACCAAACTAGAATAAATAATTCTAAAATTTGTATGTAAACACAAATGACCCAGAATAGCCAAAACAATCTTGAGAAAGGACAAAGCTGGGAGTGTCACATTCCCTGATTTCAAGCTAACCTACAAAGCTACAGTCATCAAAATGGTGTGATACTTTCACAAAAACAGACACATAGATCAATGGAACAAAGAGCTCATAAATGAATCCACACTTACATGGTCAATGAATATACAACAAAAGAGGAAAGAATATACATGAAAAGACAGTCTATTTAATAAATGATGTTGGGAAAACTGGACTACTTTCTCACAGCATGTACAAAACTAAACTCAAAATGGATTAAATACTTAAATGTAGGATCTGAAACCATAAAATTCCTAAGAGAAAACGTAAGCAGTAGGCTCTTTGACATCAGTCATAGCAATATTTGGAGGATTATGTCTCCTCAGGCAAGTGAAACAAAAGCAAAATTAAAGGGGACTACATCAAACTAAAAGACTTCGTGTGTGTGTGTGTGTGTGTGTGTGTGTGTGTGTGTGTGTGTGTGTGTGTGTGTTGTTTTGCTTTGTTTTGTTGCTGTGCCACATGGCTTGTGGGATATTAGTTCCCCAACCAGGGATTGAACCCTGGCCATGGCAGTGAAAGTGCTGAGTCCTGACCACTGGACCTCCAGGGGGTTCCCACAAACTAAAAGACTTTTGCACACAATGGAAACTTTCAACAAAATGTAAAGCCCCCCTTCTGAATAGGAGAACAAATTTAAAAACACTATATCTGCTAAAGGGTTAATATCAAAAATATACAAAGGACTGATATAACTCAACATCAAAAACCAAACAACCCCATAAAAAATGGGCAGAGGACCTGAATAGACATTTTCCCAAAGAAGACATACATATAGCAAATAGACAAATGAATAGATGCTCTACATCATTAAGTATTAGGGAAATACAAATCAAAACTACGATGAGATATCACCTCACATCTTTCAGAATAGTTATTATCAAAAAGACAACATATAACAATGGTTGGAAAGGATGTGGAGAAAGGGAAACCCTAGTGCATTGTTTTTTTAAAAATTTTATCTATTTATTTATTTATTTTTAACATCTTTATTGGAGTATAATTGCTTTACAGTGGTGTGTTAGTTTCTGCTTTATAACAAAGTGAATCAGTTATACATATACATATGTTCCCATATCTCTTCCCTCTTGCATCTCCCTCCCTCCCACCCTCCATATCCCACCCCTCTAGGTGGTCACAAAGCACCGAGCTGATCTCCCTGTGCTATGCAGCTGCTTCCCACTAGCTATCTATTTTACGTTTGGTAGTGTATATATATGTCCATGCCACTCTCTCACTTTGTCACATCTTACCCTTCCCCCTCCCCATATCCTCAAGTCCATTCTCTAGTAGGTCTGTGTCTTTATTCCCGTCTTGCCACTAGGTTCTTCATGACCATTTTTTTTTTCTTAGATTCCATATATATGTGTTAGCATACAGTATTTGTTTTTCTCTATCTGACTTACTTCACTCTGTATGACAGACTCTAGGTCCATCCACCTCACTACAACTAACTCAATTTCGTTTCTTTATCTGGCTGAGTAATATTCCATTGTATATATGTGCCACATCTTCTTTATCCATTCATCTGTCGATGGACACTTAGGTTGTTTCCATGTCCTGGCTATTGTAAATAGAGCTGCAATGAATATTTTGGTACATGACTCTTTTTGAATTATGGTTTTCTCAGGGTATATGCCCAGTAGTGGGATTGCTGGGTCATATGGTAGTTCTATTTTTAGTTTTTTAAGGAACCTCCATACTGTTCTCCATAGTGGCTGTATCAATTTACATTCCCACCAACAGTGCAAGAGTGTTCCCTTTTCTCCACACCCTCTCCAGCATTTATTGTTTCTAGATTTTTTGATGATGGCCATTCTGACTGGTGTGAGATGATATCTCATTGTAGTTTTGATTTGCATTTCTTTAATGATTAATGATGAGCAATCTTTCATGTGTTTGTTGGCAATCTGTATATCTTCTTTGGAGAAATGTCTATTTAGGTCTTCTGCCCATTTTTGGATTGGGTTGTTTGTTTTTTTGTTATTGAGCTGCATGAGCTGCCTGTAAATCTTGGAGATTAATCCTTTGTCAGTTGCTTCATTTGCAAATATTTTCTCCCATCCTGAGGGTTTTTTTTTCATCTTCTTTATGGTTTCCTTTGCTGTGCAAAAGCTTTTAAGTTTCATTAGGTCCCATTTGTTTATTTTTGTTTTTATTTCCATTCCTCTAGGAGGTGGGTCAAAAAGGATCTTACTGTCATTTATGTCATAGAGTGTTCTGCCTATGTTTTCCTCTAAGAGTTTTATAGTGTCTGGCCTTACATTTAGGCCTTTAATCCATTTTGAGTTTATTTTTGTGTATGGTGTTAGGGAGTGTTCTAATTTCATTCTTTTACATGTAGCTGTCCAGTTTTCCCAGCACCACTTATTGAAGAGGCTGTCTTTTCTCCACTGTATATGCTTGCCTCCTTTATCAAAGATAAGGTGACCATATGTGCATGGGTTTACCTCTGGGCTTTCTTTCTATCCTGTTCCATTGATCTATATTTTTTTGTTTTTGTGCCAGTACCATAGTGTCTTGATTACTGTAGCTTTGTAGTATAGTCTGAAGTCAGGGAGCCTGATTCCCCCAGGTCCGTTTTTCTTTCTCAAGATTGCTTTGGCTATTAGGGGTCTTTTGTGTTTCCATGCAAATTGTGAAATTTTTTGTTCTAGTTCTATGAAAAATGCCAGTGGTAATTTGATAGGGATTGCATTGAATCTGTAGATTGCTTTGGGTAGTAGAGTCATTTTCACAATGTTGATTCTTCCAATCCAGGAACATGGTATATCTCTCCATCTATTTGTATCATCTTTAATTTCTTTCATCAGTGTCTTATAATTTTCTGCATACAGGTCTTTTGTCTCCTTAGGTAGGTTTATTCCTAGATATTTTATTCTTTTTGTTGCAATGGTAAACGAGAGTGTTTTCTTAATTTCACTTTCAGATTTTTCATTATTAGTGTATAGGAATGCAAGAGATTTCTGTGCATTAATTTTGTATCCTGCTACTTTACCAAATTCATTGATTAGCTCTAGTAGTTTTCTGGTAGCATCCTTATGATTCTCTATGTATAGTATCATGTCATCTGCAAACAGTGACAGCTTTACTTCTTCTTTTCTGATTTGGATTTCTTTTATTTCTTTTTCTTCTGTGATTGCTGTGGCTAACACTTCTAAAACTATGTTGAATAATAGTGGTGAGAGTGAGCAACCTTGTCTTGTTCCTGATCTTAGTGGAAATGGTTTCAATTTTTCACCATTGAGGACAATGTTGGCTGTGGGTTTGTCATATATGGCCTTTATTATGTTGAGGAAAGTTCCCTCTATGCCTACTTTCTGCAGGGTTTTTATCATAAATTGGTGTTGAATTTTGACAAAAGCTTTCTCTGCATCGATTGAGGTGATCATATGGTTTTTCTCCTTCAGTTTGTTAATATGGTGTATCATGTTGATTTATTTGCATATATTGAAGAATCCTTGCATTCCTGGAATAAACCCCACTTGATCATGGTTTATGATCCTTTTAATGTGCTGTTGGATTCTGTTTGCTAGTATTTTGTTGAGGATTTTGGCATCTATGTTCGTCAGTGATATTCGCCTGTAATTTTCTTTCTTTGTGACATCTTTGTCTGGTTTTGGTATCAGGGTGATGGTGGCCTCGTAGAATGAGTTTGGGAGTGCTCCTCCCTCTGCTATATTTTGGAAGACTTTGAGAAGGATAGTTGTTAGCTCTTTTCTAAATGTTTGATAGAATTCACCTGTGAAGCCATCTGGTCCTGGACTTTTGTTTGTTGGAAGATTTTTAATCACAGTTTCAATTTCAGTGCTTGTGATTGGTCTGTTCATATTTTCTATTTCTTCCTGGTCCAGTCTCGGCAGGTTGTGCATTTCTAAGAATCTGTCCATTTCTTCCAGGTTGTCCATTTTATTGGCATAGAGTTGCTTGTAGTAATCTCTCATGATCGTTTGTATTTCTGCAGTGTCAGTTGTTACTTCTCCTTTTTCATTTCTAATTCTATTGATTTTAGTCTTCTCCCTTTCTTTCTTGATGAGTCTGGCTAATGGTTTATCAATTTTGTTTATCTTCTCAAAGAACCAGCTTTTAGTTTTATTGATCTTTGTTATCATTCCCTTCATTTCTTTTTCATTTATTTCTGATCGGATCTTTATGATTTCTTTCCTTCTGCTCACTTCGGGGTTTTTTGTTCTTCTTTCTCTAATTGCTTTAGGTGCAAGGTTAGGTTGTTTATTCGAGATGTTTCCTGTTTCTTGAGGTAGGCTTGTATTGCTATAAACTTCCCTCTTAGCACTGCTTTTGCTGCGTCCCATACGTTTTGGGTCGTCGTATCTCCATTGTCATTTGTTTCTAGGTATTTTTTGATTTCCCCTTTGATTTCTTCAGTGATCACTTCGTTATTAAGTAGTGTATTGTGTAGCCTCCATGTGTTTGTATTTTTTACAGATCTTTTCCTGTAATTGATATCTAGTCTCATAGCGTTGTTGTTGGTAAAGATACTTGATATGATTTCAATTTTCTTAAATTTACCAAGGCTTGATTTGTGACCCAAGATATGATCTATCCTGGAGAATGTTCCATGAACACTTGAGAAAAATGTGTATTCTGTTGTTTTTGGATGGAATGTCCTATAAATATCAATTAAGTTCATCTTGTTTAATGTATCATTTAAAGCTTGTGCTTCCTTATTTATTTTCATTTTGTATGGTCTGTCCATTGGTGAAAGTGGGGTGTTAAAGTCCCCTACTATGATTGTGTTATTGTCAATTTCTCCTTTTATGGCTGTTAGTATTAGCCTTTTGTATTGAGGTGCTCCTATGTTGGGTGCATAAATATTTACAATAGTTATATCTTCTTCTTGGATCAATCCTTTGATCATTATGTAGTGTCCTTCTTTGTCTCTTGTAACAGTCTTTATTTTAAAGTCTATTTTGTCTGATATGAGAAATGCTACTCCAGCTTTGATTTCCATTTGCATGGAATATCCTTTTCCATTCCCTCACTTTCAGTCTGTATGTGTCCCTAGGTCTGAAGTGGGTCTCTTGTAGACAGCAGATATACAGGTCTTGTTTTTGTATCCATTCAGCCAGTCTGTGTCTTTTGGTGGGAGCATTTAATCCATTTAAATTTAAGGTAATTATTGGTATGTATGTTCCTATTACCATTTTCTTAATTGTTTGGGGTTTGTTATTGTAGGTCTATTCCTTCTCTTGTGTTTCTTGCCTAGAGAAGTTCCTTTAGCCTTTGTTGTAAAGCTGGTTTGGTGGTGCTGAACTCTCTCAGCTTTTGCTTGTCTGTAAAGGTTTTAATTTCTCCATCAAATCTGAATGAGATCCTTGCTGGGTAGAGTAATCTTGGTTGTAGGTTTTTCTCCTTCATCACCTTAATTATGTCCTGCCACCCCCTTCTGGCTTGCAGAGTTTCTGCTGAAAGATCAGCTGTTAACCTTATGGGGATTCCCTTGCGTGTTATTTGTTGTTTTTCCCTTGCTGCTTTTAATATGGTTTCTTTGTATTTAATTTTTGATAGTTTGATTAATATGTGTCTTGGCGTGTTTCTCCTTGGATTTATCCTGCATGGGACTCTCTGTGCTTCCAGGACTTGATTAACTATTTCCTTTCCCATATTAGGGAAGTTTTCAACTATAATCTGTTCAAATATTTTCTCAGTCCCTTTCTTTTTCTCTTCTTCTTCTGGGACCCTTATAATTCAAATGTTGGTGCATTTAATGTTGTCCCAGAGGTCTCTGAGACTGTCCTCAGTTCTTTTCATGCTTTTTTCTTTATTCTGCTCTGCAGTAGTTATTTCCACTATTTTATCTTCCAGGTCACTTATCCATTCTTCTGCCTCAGTTATTCTGCTATTTTTAATTTCATTTGTTGTATTGTTCATCATTGCTGGTTTTCCCTTTAGTTCTTCTAGGTCCTTGTTAAATGTTTCTTGCATTTTCTGTATTCTATTTCCAAGATTTTGGATCATCTTTACTGTCATTATTCTGAATTCTTTTTCAGGTAGACTGCCTATTTCCTCTTCATTTGTTAGGTCTGGTGGGTTTGTACCTTGCTCCTTCATCTGCTGTGTGTTTTTCTGTCTTCTCATTTTGCTTAACTTACTGTGTTTGGGGTCTCCTTTTTGCAGGCTGCAGGTTCATAGTTCCCGTTGTTTATGGTGTTTGTCCCCAGTGGCTAAGGTTGGCTCAGTGGGTTGTGTAGGCTTCCTGGTGGAGGGGACTTGTGCCTGTGTTCTGGTGGATGAGGCTGGATGTTGTCTTTCTGGTGGGCAGGTCCACATCTGGTGGTGTGTTTTGGGGTGTCTGTGGCCTTATTATGATTTTAGGCAGCCTCTCTGCTAATGGATCAGGCTGTGTTCCTGTCTTGCTAGTTGTTTGGCATAGGGTATCCAGCACTGTAGCTTGCTGCTCGTTGAGTGAAGCTGGGTCTTGGTGTTGAGATGGAGATCTCTGGGAGATTTTTGCCATTTGATATTACGTGGAGCTGGGAGGTCTCTTGTGGACCAGTGTCCTGAAGTTGGCTCTCCCACCTCAGAGGCACAGCACTGACTCCTGGCTGGAGCACCAACAGCCTTTCATCCACACGGCTCAGAATAAAAGGGAGAAAAACTAGAAAGAAAGAAAGAAAGAGGATCAAATCAAATCAAATAAAGTAAGATAAAATAAAATAAAGTTATTAAAATAAAAAGTAATTATTATTAAAAAAAATTTTTTTAATTAAAAAGGAGGAAAAAAAAATATAAAAAGAATGGACAGACAGAATCCTAGGACAAATGGTGAAAGCAAAGGTATACAGACAAAATCTCACACAGAAGCATACACATACACACTCACAAAAAGAGGAAAAGGGGAAAAAATAATATATCCTGCTCCCAAAGTCCACCTCCTCAATTTGGGATGATTTGTTGTCTATTAAGTTATTCCACAGATGCAGGTACATCAAGTTGATTGTGGAGCTTTAATCCGCTGCTCCTGAGGCTGCTGGGAGAGATTTCCCTTTGTCTTCTTTGTTCGCACAGCTCCCGGGGTTCAGCTTTTGATTTGGACCCGCTTCTGCGTGTAAGGTTGCCTGAGGGCATCTGTACTTCACTCATACAGGACGGGGTTAAAGGAGTAGCTGCTTTGGGGGCTCTGGCTCACTCAGGCCGCGGGGAGGGAGGGGTACAGAGGAGGCGGGGCGAGCCTGCGGCGGCAGAGGCCGGCGTGACGTTGCACCAGCCTGAGGTGCACTGTGTGTTCTCCCGGGGACGTTGTCCCTGGATCACGGGACCCTGGCCGTGGCGGGCTGCACAGGCTCCCGGGAGGGGCGGTGTGGAGAGTGACCTGTGCTCGCACACAGGCTTCTTGGTGGCGGCAGCAGCAGCCTTAGCGTCCCATGCCCGTCTCTGGGGTCCGCGCTGATAGCCGTGGCTCGTGCCCGTCTCTGGAGCTCGTTTAGGCGGCGCTCTGAATCCCCTCTCCTTGTGCAGCAGGAAACAAAGAGGCATGAAAAAGTCTCTTGCCTCTTAGGCAGCTCCAGACTTTTCCCGGACTCCCTCCCGGCTAGCTGTGGCGCACTAACCCCTTCAGGCTGTGTTCACGCCGCCAACCCCAGTCCTCTCCCTGCAATCCGACCGAAGCCCGAGCCTCAGCTCCCAGCCCCGCCCGCCCCGGCGGGGGAGCAGACAAGCCTCTCAGGCTGGTGAGTGCTGCTCGGCGCCGAGCCTCTGTGCGGGAGTCTCTCCGCTTTGCCCTCCGCACCCCTGTGGCTGCGCTCTCCTCCGTGCCTCTGAAGCTTCCCCCCTCCGCCACCCTCAGTCTCCGCCCGCGAAGGGGCTTCCTAGTGCGTAGAAATCTTTCCTCCTTAACGGCTCCCTCCCACTGGTGCAGGTCCCGTCCCTATTCTTTTGTCTCTGTTTTTTCTCTTTTCTTTTCCCTACCCAGGTACGTGGGGAGTTTCTTGCCATTTGGGAGGTCTGAGGTCTTCTGCCAGCGTTCAGTGGGTGTTCTGTAGGAGCTGTTCCACGTGTAGATGTATTTCTGTTGTATTTGTGGGGAGGAAGGTGATCTCCGCGCCTGACTCTTCCACCATCTTCTCCTGGTCCTCGATTAATTTTAATTTTAATTTAAACATTTATTTATTTAACCCTACTTCCATTTCCTGGTGTGAAAACTGAGCCTTAGAGAGTGTTACTTGCTAAGTCCCACATTTCTGTAAGTGGCAGAGGTGGAATCCACACCCAGGAAAGCTGACCCCATGTCTCCTGCCTTTTCTTCACCACCGGTAACTGATCTCTTCCCTAGTGCATTGTTGATGGGAATGTAAATTGGTGCTGTCACTTGGAAAACAGTATGGAGGAGCCTCAAAAAAAAAAAAAAAAAACCCACAGAAAACATAGAATTACCAAAAGATCCAGAAATTCCACTTCTGGGTATTTTTCCAAAACAAGAACACTAATTTGAAAAGATGTATGCACACTTTATGTTTACTGCAGCATTATTCACAATAGTCAAGATTTGGAAGCAAAGTTAGTGCCCATCAGTAGATGAATAGGTAAGGAAGAGGTGATATATATGTACAATGTAACATTTCTCTACCATAAAAAATGAAATCTTGCCATTTGAGACAATGTGGATGAAACTAGAGCGTATTATGCTAAGTGAAATAAGTCAGACAGAGAAAGACAAGTACCACATGATTTCACTTATATGTGGAATCTAAACAATGAAACAAATAAATAAACACAACACAACAGAAACAGTCATAGACACAGAGGACAAGCAGGTGGTTGTCAGAGGGAGAAGTGGGAGGATGAGTAAAATAGGTCAGGAAAATGTATGTACAAACTTCCAGTTACAAGATAAATGAGTCACAGGAATGAAATATACAGCATGGGGAATCTAGTCAATAATAATGTAATATTTCCTATGATGACACATGGTAACTAGATTCATTGGGATAACGATTTTGTAATATATATATAAATATTGAATCACAATGTTGTGCCTCAGAAAGTAACATAGTGAACATAGTGTTGTAGGTCAATTGTAGAAAGAAAGAGTGAAGGAAGGAGGGAGGGAGGGAGGAAAGGAGGGAAGAAGGAAGGAAGGGAAGGAAAGAAGGAAGGGGAAAGGAAAGGAAAGGAAAAAATTTAAAAAGTAGGAAGGAAAGGGAAGAAAGGAGGGAGGGAAGGAGAGAGCGGGAGAGGGAGAGAAAAAGAAAGAAGAAAAGGAAGGAAGGAAGAAAAGGAAGGCAGGGAGGAAGGAAGGAAGGAAACAAACATCTGGGGAGGCAGAAAACTAATAGGTCCTATGGAAAAGCGCTATGGTTCAACTTTGGACATAAATAAGACGGTAAAATACACCTTAAATGTTTTCACTTAAAATATGGCAATTTAAAAATTTTCAATATCCAAAACAGAGCACAGCTTAACTACCCAGGTAGGGGAGTAGAGTGGATGTGATTATCAGTCCCCAATCCAGTAACTTCCTGCAGTTTCACTAGTGACTTGGAGAACCAAGTGAATACCAGCACAGCCAATCATCATCCAGTCACTAGGCAGTGATAGAACTGAAGAAAAGGCTGTTTATACATACACCCACATGTACCCACCCACTCATACACATAACCTCCATCAGCCCCTATCTCCTAGTCAGCTCTGCCATTGGCCATTTTCAATTAGGGCAATCTTAAAATTAGAAGTTTCCCTAATTCTCTTAATCATATTACTCTGGACTGATATAATATTTAGCTTTTGGCTTATTTCACTGTCAGGCCATGATCCTACTTATCAGGCTGGATCATCGTGCTCATATATCTATATTAGTAACTTTCATTCCAATAATAACACACAGAAATGCACCCTTATATAAAATATATGAAGAAAAATAGCAGGACTAATCTTGGCACAAAGCTCAGGAATTAATCCCAAAACTTCCAGTGAAAGCTTCAGTTTGCTCACCTAATTGTATCTACTTCTTTGGTTTTTTTGTGAGATAAAGAGTAATAATATGAAGAACAAAGAACAATGCTTGATACATAGGAAAGACCATAGACAGCTGCATTCACTTTTAAGTCCTACAAAATGAAAATGTTGTCAATATAAATACTATAAAAAGAGATTAATGGAATTATAATGTAGAGTTTTAAGTGCTTAACAGTATATCTATGGCAATTGTATGAAATTTCCTTTAATACTTTAAACAATTTGGAAGCCAGGGAGGGATTTTTTTTTTTTTTTTTTTTTTGGTGGGGGGCTAGGAAGGGCAAATGATAGAGTAAATGAACTTTTTGTAGAATGGACTCTTAAGTTACTTCTTACACCACATGCAACTATAATTAAATAAAATGTAAGGTCATAACTTAAGTTTGTCAGTCTTCTTCCCTTTTCCTTATTTAGTACCATGTTTGAAAGACATCACATGAGGAGCTACATTGTTTTGAGTTATTAAAAACATAGTTCCACTTTCCTGAGGACATTCTGTCCTGTACATATTGACATTCTTAAAGTGCTATAGGTCAAAAGTATAATTTCTAAGTACTTATTTTGGCTACACACACACACACACACACACACACACACACACACACACAAAAGCCACAAGAACCATTACTGCAACATTGTTCATAGAAAAAAGAAAAATGAATATCTAAAAAGAAGAGTTTAGTTAAATAAATTATGGCAATTTTCATACAACATGATATTGTCAATAAAGGAGGCTTATGGCTAAAGGAAAATGTTCACAGAGCAATGTTTTAAAAAAGTAGATTACTCTGCATATGTGTGTATGTGTGCCTGTAGAAAGCGGGGTGGGGGGGGAGACAGAGAGTGGAGAAAGGACTTATCTCAGTGACAGAAGTGATTTTTATTCTCATTGTTTTCTTATTTATATTTTTTAAATGTTTATGATTATTATTTGTTACACTTCCCTAAACAATTTTAAAATATATTGTTCTGATTATATGTTATAAATTTAGTATAAATTATAGTCATTTAATATAAATTATAGTAATATTATCATTAAAATTAGTTGACTTTGAAGAATCAACACCAGCATAAGCTACTGTACCTACATAAAAAACTACTCTTTGTAAAAGAAGAATAAAAAGCTGTGTGTTTTAGGAAGAAGCAGTCTTGGACAGTCTGTCACATTGGGCAACTTAAAATAAAGAGAATACTTAGGAGCTATTTTGATGAAGATTTCTCCATTCCCAGTACTGATAATAAAGGCAACCAGTAGCCAATTTTCTTTAGATTATCTGATTTCTCTTTGTTGCAGCCTCACATGACATAACTATGAAATAGAGCTGTTTTCGCCAAAGAACAGACCAATTAAAATACTTATTTACAGAAGTACTGTGATTCTATTAAAAGGCAAATGAAGTTCAACTTAATGTACTCTGTAATGTACTATTTTATTATGTATTTTCTTTACAATTAGCCTTTGTTTTTTAGAGTTAAATTAATTTTTGTTGAATGAAATGACTTCAGGAAAGTCCTTTTATAATGGTTTTCAAATGCCATTTATCCTGGTTTGTCATGTTGTGTGCGTTTGTCAGTATGAATGTACTCTTTCTACGCATTGGCAAAAGAATAGAAGCAGAAAATAATGACATTAGTTACTAGTACAAGCAAAATGATTAGATTAGAAGTGTCTATAAAATCTTTGTCAGGCCTGCCTGGGTACAATTTTTTTTTTTAATTTGCAGTGGTTTGTAACATGTTGGCAATAATATTTTGCAACTGGATGACACGTGATTTTACTTGAACAGTGAAGGACAAAATCACAATTGCAGAAGACATTTTTATAATCTGTTTTTTCAGAGATCCCCCCTAAACCCTGTAATGAGAGTGAAATACAATTGCTAAACTTTTGTTGGTTAATGTAAAGATATAACTTTTCTGAACTGTACTTTATCTTCTTCATAGGATTGTAAAGATATTCTAATCAACTTTATACCTTGCATGATATAGTAAACCTTTCCAATATGTGTGTTAAAATATGTTGGGTTTGGATTGAAATATTGACCAGATTTCACATTTGAAAATAAACTCATCTCTCATTAGAAAGTTAAAAAAAATATAGTATATATTAAAAACTAGGATGAGATACTTATTTGGCATCATGCATTCCATATATGTATGGTGACCACAGGTTGAGCGTGCAATTACATATTCCAGTGTTTAATGAGCACCTGTTATATAAATTAGCTTTAAGTCTGAATGCCTGCTTTCACACACTACTAAAAAAGGGGAGGGTATTATATGGGAAAAGTATATTTAAAATTTAAATGAGGTCTTGTGATTTTAATCGTTCTCTTAATCGTACCTCTGATCTCATTGTAGCCACCAAATGGGTCTCAAAAATATCTTCTATTCTTCACATCTCATAGTTTAGATTTTATACCAATCAAGGCTCAGTTATTTCTTAAAACAGCTATTAATTTTTCAAAAATTGAAGATGTATGATAATTATTAGCTGTCCAGAATGACTAGTTATCTGCTACCTATAGTAATTGGAAAGGTGGTGCTTTAAAACCCTAAGCAGTTCAAAAAATATAGTCCAAATTAGACCTTGGTAGTGATAAATCATTGCTGATTTTAAGTAGTATTGAATCTGCTCAGATTTGCATTTTTGGATAACTTTTCTGTACTATAGATTGAAAGAGAGAGCAACACCAGGAGCAGGGAGAATGAGGTTAGAAAATAATTATAACATACATAATAAATGACTAAAGTCTGAGATAGGGCAATGACATTAGAAATAGAGAAAAAAGGTTGAGTTGAAAGATGTCTCCGGTTCCACTGAGTTTATAGTGTTTAGACATGTATATACTATAAAGGAAACAAAGTTTCAATATTTTTGCAACATCATATATAATATCTAACATATTCTTAGAAATTATATCTATATGGTTGTATCAGTCAACATCCCAGCAGGAAGTAGATGAGACTCATTCAAATTATGTAATTCGAGGGCAGGTTGATAAATGCATATTATAGAGCTGGTGAATGTATCTGAAGGAGAAGCACATGATATCCTGCACAACATATCATCTTTGATTTTGTAAAAAAGATGCAGTTTATAGTACCTATAGATGAGTTATGTATTATACAAAACAACCAGCTATCCATAAGATATGTCAATTTTTAATAACTTATTTTTCATTTGCATGCTACCTTTGTGCTAAATTTTACAGTATGAGTTATAGTTTCATAAGTATTATTGAAATAAACAAAAATTGTAGGCAAAATAGTCATCTGTATTTAGTGGAAGCATTTAGAAAGTAAATTTTTGAAAATCTTATTCTTCCTCATCTTCTTAAGAGAAGACTACATCTCTGTTTTAATTGTCATTGAATATACTCCTTTCCTTCCTTCCTTCCTTTAATCTTTCCATTTTCCATCCATTTATTTATTTAACAAATATTTATTGAAGGCTTACTCTATATTAGGTCATGTGCTTGTTGCTGGGGATACAGATGTGATTAGGAAACTATTGTTCTCAAGAGCTCATATTATATTAGAGCAGATATAAACATATATACAAATAATTGCAATGAAGTGTGATATATACTAAATACTGGCCATATTTTCAAGCTAAATGGTGGATCAGGGTTTCTACAAAGTGGCACTATTGACATTTTGGACTGGGTAACTCATGTTGTGGGGTGACTGTCTTGTGCATCGTAAGATGTTAAGCAGCATTCCTATCCTCCATCCACTAGGTATATATAGGGTGGGCCAAAGAGTGCCTTTGGTGTTTTTAAGAAAAAATAAAAGACGCATTTCTAATTTTCACCAAGAACTTTACTGAACAATGTATTCATCCTTTTGCTCCACAACCTTCTGCCATTTTTCAGGCAACTTCAAAATTCCATCTTCCCAAAACTTTTTATCTTTTCAATCAAAGAACTGTTCCAGGTACCTTTTACAGTCTTCCAGGGAATTGAAATTTTTCCCATTAAGAGGATTTTGTAAAGACCGAAATAAATGGAAATCCAAAGGTGCAATGTCTGGTGAATACGGCGGATGAATCAGAACTTCCCAGCCAAGCTGTAACAGTTTTTGCCTGGTCATCAAAGAAATATGCGGTCTTGCGTTATCCTGATGGAAGATTATGTGTTTTCTGTTGACTAATTCCGGACACTATTCATCGAGTACTGCTTTCAGTTGGTCTAATTGGGAGCAGTACTTGTTGGAATTAATTGTTTGGTTTTCCGGAAGGAGCTCATAATAGAGGACTCCTTTCCAATCCCACCATATACACAACATCACCTTCTTTGGATGAAGACCGGCCTTTGGTGTGGTTGGTGGTGGTTCGTTTCACTTGCCCCATGATCTCTTCTGTTCCACATTATTGTACAGTATCCACTTTTCATTGCCCGTCACAATTTGTTTTAAAAATGGAACATTTTCATTATGTTTCAGTAGAGAATTGCTTGAGGAAATATGGCCAAGCAGTTTTTTTTTTTTTGCTTAACCTATGAGGAACCCAAACATCAAAGCGTTTCATTTAACCAAGCTGGTGCAAATGATTTTCAACTTGATTTGGATATTTTGAGTATGTCAGCTATCTCCCTCGTGGTATAACGTTGACCATTCTCAATTATTTTTTTGATTTGATCCCTATCAACTTCAACTTGTCTACCCGACTGTGGAGCATCGTCCAGCGAGAAATCTCCAGCATGAAACTTCACAAACCACTTTTGACACACTTGATCAGTCACAGCACGTTCTCCATACACTGCACAACTCTTTTTGTGCATTTCAGTTGCATTTTTACCTTTCTTGAAATAATAAAGCATAATATGCTGAAAATGTTGCTTTTTTTCCTTCCATCTTCACTATTAAAATGGCTACACAAAAATTCACTAATTTTGATGTCTTCTTTTAAATGCATGCTGATCTGACGGCCGGCACATACAATCTAACAAAATTGTTTCAAATAAAGTTAAAGACAACTAAGTGCTACTAGAGCCATTTTACGGAAAAAAACAAGTGAACATTTTGGCCCACCCAATATTTATATAGCACTTCTGCCCCCAGTCCTAACAACCAAAAATGTCTCCACACACTGCCCAATTTCTCATTGAGAGAAAAACCTTAGATTTTTAAAGTGGTAAAAGTAGAAATTAGAAATATATTATGTATCTATAGTATTTTTATATTTACCCATATATTTACCATTTCTAATGTTTTTCATTTTTTTATGAATTCATGTTTTCATTTGCCAAGACTTTCTTACAGTCCAAAGGATTTCCTTTAGTGTTCCTTTTAAGTCAGGTCTGCTAGCAACAGATAATTTTTATTTACCTTGGAATATCTTTATTTCACCTTAAGTTTTGAAGAATAGTTTTGCAGAATAGTTTTGCTGGATGTTGAATTCTTGGTTGATAATTCATTTCCTTCAGCAGTTTAAATAATGTCATCTCACTTATACAGTGATGTATGTCAATTATACCACAGTAAAACTGGACAAAAAAAAGGAAATCATGAAAACAAATTATGGGGATTGATTTGCATTTGTATCCATAACGTGTTTTATCCCTGCAGATTCACAAACTGTTTTGGAATTACCATATATAGACTAAGCTATTTGTCAAATAATTATTTTATATTGAAGGTAATTTTTACTTATCATATTGATCCTACAAAAACACTCAAATAAAATTTTGAAATGTGTACCTAAAAAAAAAATGTAGCTGCAAATAAATTTGGAGAAATATCATATATACAATAATATGTATAAAATGACATATATACACTAATATGTATAAAATAGATAACTAATAAGAGCCTGCTGTATAAAAAACTAAATAAAATTCAAAAAAATTTTCAAAATAAACCTACATTAACACATCAAAAAAAAATTTTGGAGAAATGTGCATCATGCTAACATGCAGTGGCATTGTTGGTGAAAATGACCTTGCAGTGTGTGAGAACGATAAACGGCCTTACTAGTCAGAGGTTACGGTGGTGGTAGTGGTATATGTATTACTTAGTTGAGGCTATGTGCATGTGAAGTGGACACTGAGAGGGCCCATGCTAACCATATATTCCAACCAACCCTGAATATGGGAACACGTGCAAAAGAAATAGAAAGGGGTCCAGTGTAAAATAAAAGCCAGGGCAAATTGGTAAAAAATATTTAACTTTGAGTGTACTCTTCTATCCACACAGGCTTATTAGCTGGGTATGAAATATTTAAGGACTCGAGTTTGAGGAAAACCTCTGTTAAACATCAACTGACTACTAAGCTAAACAGATAAAGAAGTGACTCCTGGGACTTCCCTGGTGTCCAGTGGCTAAGACTCTGCGCTCCCAATGCAGGGGGCCCGGGGTTCGATCCCTTGTCAGGGAACTAGACCCCACATGCATGCTGCAACTAAAAGATCCCGCATGCCTCAGTTAAAGATCCCACATGCCACAACTAACGATCCCGCGTACTGCAACTAAGACCTGGCACAGCCAAATAAATAAATAAATATTAAAAAAAAAGAAGTGACCCCAAGAAACCAAAGAAAAAGAGAAAATCTTGAAAGCAGAAAGAGAAAATCAACTCAATAGGTATAGTTGTACATTGATGCACTTAATGATTGGCTTCTCATCTGAAATAATGAGAACAAAATGAAGTAAGATGACATTTCTTTCTAGTGACTCTTTCTAAGCAAATAATTTTTATAAGTTGTTCTAAGTATTACTTAATCTTTTTTTAAAAACTGTGGTAAAAAAAAACACATAAAATGTACCATCTTAACCATTTCTAAGTATACATTTCAGTAGTGTTAAGTATATTTACATTGTTGTTCAGACAATCTCCAGAACGTTTTCGTCTTGCAAAACTGAAGCTCTCTACCTATTAAACAACTCCCCATTTCCTTTTCCCCCCAAGCCCCTGACAACCACCATTATAGTTTCTGTTTCTATGAATTTAACTCCTCTAGATATCTAATATAAGTGCAGTCATACAGAGTTTGTTCATCTGTGATTGGTCTATTTAATATAGCATAATCTCCTTGAGATTCATAAATATTTTAGCATGTGACAGGATTTCCTTCCTTTTTAAAGCTGAATAATGTTCCATTGCATGTATGTACCACATTTTGTTTATCCATTCATCCATCAATGGCCATTTAGTTTGTTTCCATACCTTGGCTACTGTGAATAGTGCTACTGTGAAATGGGTGTGCAAATATCTCTTCAAGATCCTGCTTTCAGTTCTTTTGGATATATACCCAGAAGTGGAATTGCTGCATCATATAGTAATTTTATTTTTCTGAGGAACCTTCATGCTGTTTTCCATAGGAGTAGCACCATTTTACATTAGGACCAACAGTGCACAAGGGTTCCAATTTCTCCAAATCCTCACCAGCACTTGCTATTTTCTGTTTTTTTGTTTTGTTTTGTTTGTTTTTTAATGGTAGCCATCCTGATGGATGTGAGGTGATATCTCATTGTCATTTTGATTTTCACTTCCCTCATGACTAGTGATGGTAAGCATCTTTCCATAAGCTTCTTGGCCATTTGCATATCATCTTTGAAGAAATGTCTATTCAAGTATTTGCCCATTTTAAAATTGGGTCATATGTTTTTGTTGTTATTTTTAAATAGCTGTTTTGATTTCCTTCTGGGATTGTTTAAGCAGCAGAATGTGGGAGAAGTGTCTTGAGGATCATATATCAGCTAAATCTTCTTCCATTTCTATAAGCCTCATTATAGTGACTATTTTTTATATCATCGAATATCCATGAAAGAACATTAAAACTAAGTGGTTTAGACCAACTTTTATTCCTTAGAGTACTAATATCTTACACATAATGTGAGCAAACTTGAGTTACACTTTTTCAAATAAAAAAATGGAATAATAAAGTAGTAATTCTCTTAAAATTGACATAAATTCAAGGTCCTTTTTTCTCTGATATCTCTTTAAAATGCTTTAAAATCTTTTTTCTCTGATATCTCTTTAAAATGATATCTCTTTAAAATATATCTTAAAAAGCCATAAGAATAAATGTATAGTAATTGATACATGTACATAATATCCCCAAATATAATAATCAGAAGTTGTTCATCATCTGTATTATTTAAGCAACATGTTGGCTTTGATTACAACCTATATAGTATGGCACATCATAGAGGACCTCTGCATTCCTCTAACTCAGCAGGCTGAGCTTAGGAGATCTGCACCAGGAGGCAACAGAAAACACTGCAAATAGCTCATCTTGGAATACAGCCATTATTTTTTTGGTCACAATTTTACTGCCTTCCAGTTATTCCAGGCTTGCATAACAACCTGTGCAAAATCCCATCAACATTTCCAGTCAACTCTGGGAATATCATATTCTTTGTTTTTCTTTCTTTTTTTTTTTTTTTAAGTGTATAGAACTACTACTCTGAGCCTAACTTTTTTAGGGTAATTTGAAAGCATAATTTTTGCTTTCAAAATGAATATATTTTCATCATATCAATTTACATAGAGAGAAAATTATGTTTTAACAGGTAGAGTCTTCCTATTTTTGCCCAAAGATGAAATTTGATTATCACATATTATAATATAAAAATAATTAAACATACATGTTACATGTATATTTTACTGACATAAAAACTGAATGAAATACACATGAATTCAGAATCCATCAATTTTTATAACATTGAAGATATAATACACTGATTTCCAATGAGAAATGTTTCACAATTTAATGGAATTTATTATCACATTAAGATTGCTTTATGTTTAATTAATATTTATCATAAACACTTATATAGGGCTTATTCTATGCAATCTACTTTCCTAAGTCATTTACATATTTTAAATCATTCAACACAATTTGAAGGAAGAAATATCAATATTCCTTGAAGGCTGAGAAAGATGAATCTATTATTGAAAACATCTCAATATAAGCATATGAAAATCATGAGACTACTTAGTATTCTGAATAATTCAAATAGAGCTGAACAATTTTGATTCTGTATGATAAGTGTTTTCATATCACAAAATATATTCATTCAGAATTTTAGAAACTGTTCACCATTTCCAAATGCCAACATATGTGTTCAATCAATCTCAGAGGAAAATATGAAATTATGCACAAAACTATAATGATAGTACTTTCCTTAAAGTGCAATTAGCATGGACTCTTTATGTTTCATATCCTTGTTGGTGTAGGATCTGATACAAAAGAATTGACTTCAAAAATTCAGTTTAATTGAAACTTAGCTCTCATTCTTAACCAAGAAAATAAACCATATTGAATATCATGGCTACACAAATATATGATTTTTTTAATGCCTGTGTGAAAGTAGAAGCTGGTACCTTGATGATAGCATGCTTCATCATCTTTAGATGATCAAAGAATATTAAAAGAAAATGTCATGTTTAATGATTCGCAAAAGGGTATTTTTGTAACCTTTAGTGTCAGTGAATCAAATAGGCTGGTAATCCATGAATATCAGAATAGAGACACAATTTGAATAATGTTCCAGGTGTCTAAAAGCAATCTCTACAGAATATGGCTGAGTCATTTGAAAGGAAGAGAATTAGATAACTTCTAGGGAACAAGAGAAGGGCTGATTAACAAGAATAATCAACTTGGGAAAGTTGATTCCTCCAAGTAACTCAGGGTAAAATTAGGCACAAAAGAAAAGGAGTATGTTGTGTTTTAGCGGTTGTGGTTGACTTTGTCACAACAGTGCAACAGACTAGAGAAGAGTTATCCCCCAAATCCTACTTTTCCAGAAAGAACCATAAACTCTTCTGGTAGTGCTCCCAATGTTTGGTTTGGGTGGAGAGTAAATTTTACCAGACTTCCATTGTGAAATATTCAGATTTTCCAAGGAGTCTGCCAGACTGAGAAAGTAAGGGGAGTTGGACACATGATTTTTAGCCATACCAAAGAAAAGGCATTTAGAAAATTAGTTAAAAGTGACTCAAGTCAGCAGGTGATCATTTATCACACAGGATGTATTGATCTGGAATTGTACGTGACTTGGGAAATCTCAGTGTCATTCTAACAGACCCAGCCTGAGCTCTGCACTTGACTGAGGAAAGACTGAGGACCACTGTGTTAGAACACTGGTGGTGAAGATGATGAAACCTTCATTTACTTGCCAAATTCTATACTGTCCTTTATCCAATAAATTAAGAGGTCTTTGGGAATGGGAATATGTATATTGCTCTATTTGAGCATAGTGGGATACTAAAGAATTGCCTTAAAATATTTAAAGGTCTGTCATGTGGATGAGTGGTGGCACTGATTTCCTCTATTTTCTGAAGCCAGTTAGGAGAAGAGAATAAAGATAGGCAGATGAAACATACAGGGAGATAGACTTGGTTGCAATAAATCCATCTGTAACGTCCCCAACCATAGGAATGTTTAGCTTCTGAACTCCTCATTTTTGAAGAATCTCATTGTTTCTTAAAGAAGCCAATTGTAGTGCTAAATTTTGGAGGGTGTTTTTCTTTAGTTCAAGTCCATTAGAAGTCTAAATAGTTTTGTGATATTAACCCTAGAAGCCCTTAACAACTGCATTGTGGGAGAAAGGGAAGAGCCCGTGGATGGTAATGCAGCTCTTAGGACAAAGGATTTTGTTTCTTCTTTAGCTTCCATGTTATTAGAGTGATTTTCTCTAATCAGACAACCAAAGTCCTCTTGACTATGTTTACACGGTCCTTACCCTCTTGAGTTTAATCGTTTTTGACTGGTCTTCAGCCAGAGTCAAATATACCTGCATTGAATGCCTCTCTGTACTGAAGCTAGAATGACCTTGACTGTGGTGCACTAGCCAAGATATTTCTCTTACACTGGACTTTCATTATGCCATTGGTAATATTTTATGCTGTATTTTTTGTAGACTGTATAAGTTGGAGAGCACACAGATAGCCAAGGAATACATTCTAAATTTTCTTTAAGCTCCCAAACAATGGTAGGTCAGTTTTCGACTACATAAGTCTAGTCAAATTTTGTAGGAAAATATATAATTAAATTATATTTTTTGCTCCAAATAATTTGGATATTTTAAATATTCTAGTAGCTATGTATTTTCCAAATAATTTACTATACTGCTTAAATAAGAAAAAAAAAACATTAGTTTCCCTTTTCTCTAGTTATCAATGAAATGTGATTATTTAAGATAATTTAGTATAAACAACATGTTATAAGAATGAAATAAAGATGAATAGAAGTGTATTCATGGTATTAATTCAGTAAGGCAATTATTGCTAGTATAATCTAATGTGACTTATTTATTAATTTGTATTCATCATCTATAAAGTTACAAGAAAAATGTCTATACACACTGAGATAATAAATGTACTCCCTTCTACTTGAAAATCTAAGATTCAAAAGTTAAATAACTTTTTTCTGTATTAAGGGAAAATTATAAAATATAAACATTGATAAAAACCACCCCAAATAACTCTGTCAGCATATTGGCATCATCCAAAATTCTCTTATTGTATTAGTGCGTGTGCATGTGTGTGTGTGTATGTGTGTACTGTTGTCTGTGTTTAAGGAGATGCCTGAAAGAAATGACCTTTAGATTCTAATAATGATGTTGTAAGCAGCATGCTTCAGATTGTTGAGGTAACAGATCATGGGATATTTTCCCTCAGAAATGTTGGTTGACGTTGAGGTTGGCAGATTATTTATTTAGGGCTTATAGGCATAGTATCAACCTTGTAAGCATTTGCATTCTGAGCCAAAGGCCATCAAATTAATTGCTCCATATTTTTGATGTTCAGGAAACGTTTCTATAGTTAGTAAGCGACAAAGTCAGGATTCCAATCCAGGCAGGCTGGCTCCAGAGGTCGTACTATTGACCATAAAGCTGCACTGCCTCTCTAACTGCACTAAGATAAACAGACTTGGAGGGATATTCTGAAAAAGTCCTATGGTTCTGGAAAACTGAAGAATAGCAAGAAAAATGGGCATCACAGGGGACTTCATGGATTACAGAAAAAATGGAGAATAAGTAATGGATGGATGCATAAAAATGTTTTTAAATTCAACTGTGGCGTTTTTCTGTTAGTAAATGAAAACAAGGTATTCTAAATTGTAATTTAAAAATTCAGAAAATTTAACAACACCTTAAGAATTTGTTCCTTTTTAAAAATATCCTCTAAATACTCCAAAACAAACATTTTGACTTGAGATTCAGAAGATAAGTAGAAAACAATGTCTTGATAATAAAAACTAATCTAGTCACAGTATTGCTATTTCCTTTGGAGCATTAAAAAGCCCATTTTTTCCATTTGGATTTGTCTATAGTTTAAAAAAATAAAAATTAAGTTAGATATGCTTTATTTGATACATTTTACTTGAATGCACCAAATAATAATGTAACAAAAAAGTTGTTAAATTGATTCAATTCATCTCATAAATCATTTTAACATAATATTAGTTAAGGAGGAACACATAAATACTAAGTATAGATCAAATCATGTTTTACTTTTAATCCTAGGTACCTTTGTGAGTCACATGTAGTGAGGTCATTTAGGAATCTCATATCCTAAAATATGAATCAAATGATTTAAATATGGGTATTTTTTATTTCATTTATTCATTATCAAGTGTTTGTTCACTCTCTAACACGCCAAACACTGTAAACACTAGGGATGCATGGGTTTTACAATCCAGAGTGGAAAGCCACACATAAAATATTTAAATATAAATGCAATTAATTGTTAGAAAGAAACATTGAGTTTTTACAAAGTGTAGACTGGAGGACCTAATGGAATCTGGGCAGAAACCTTGTCATAGAAAGAGGAAGAGCCAACGGACACATGGGAAGTGGTGGTGGCAGTAATATTCTGGAAGGGTGAGGCAAAGAGCACTCCATGTAGATGGAGAGGCATGTGAAAGTGCCCTACAGGTGAATGGAATTTGGAATTCTTGAGGGACTGAATAATTCTAGATACGATGCCAGAGAATGACACTAAGCAAATTTGGAAGGGCAGATAGGAGCAAATCACTTGGGAATTTGACACATATTTGGAAATATATAGGTTTTGTGTAAGAGTAGGTAGAGGGTTTTAAGCTGTTGAAATGGCATGACAAACATTCATTTTTAACATCATTCTAATGAGATAAGAGTCTATATAGGGAGAGTAGTTAGAAGTTTCTTGGTGAAAAATGATAGTGGCCTAGACTTGACAGGTTTTAATAGAAGTGGTTTGATAACTGAGATATCTATAAGACATATGAAAGGTATTTAGGGCCTAGAGATTGTTGAATATGGGGAGTGGTGAAGAAGAACGATGTGTGATACACTGAGGCATTCAGGCTTGGTGTGAATACTGAAAAGATTGCTAGTAAACAGCCTATCACAGTTAATGGCACATAATAGTAAAGAAATAATGCAGGAAAAACCTTTTGGAGGGAATGGATATGTTTATGGCATAGGTGTGGTGATGGTTTCAGGAGTGTATACTTATCTTCAAACTCATGAAGTTATATATGTTAAATATGTACAGGTTTTTATATGTCTGTATTACCTCAGTGAAGTGGTTAAAAATGTAATAAGCCAGAAACTAAAGATAATAAGAAATAAATAGGAGTCAAGGAAAAATCAGGTGGATACAGAGAGAGGCTAAAGATAAATGCACTTTGTGGTAACCACATAATAGACCTTTAGAAAAAGAGAAGAAAAATAAAATAATTACATGTACTGTCTTTTCCACTGTTTCTTCCCTGAGCTTTTGATCTATTCTTTAAAACTTGCCTTTTGGGGTTTCAGTATCTCCAGCTTTTTTCATTTACAGGAGACCAAAATATCCATAAAGCATAATAAGTATTAATTTTGCTATCATACAAATATGAAGTTTATATGCCTAAGTGTGAAGGAATAGGCTACTTAGCTGCTAGGTGAACATAGATGGTTACTCATCTATGCTGATATTTAATTCAAGTACATATATAGTAAAATTTTGCACAAAATTATGTATTTTATTTGGACAGATATTTCATAAAAGACTTGTTTCAAATACTCAGATTTATTTCAATGACTCAATATATTGTAGAAATTTAAAATATGAAGCATTCACAGGTTTGTCTTTTCATCATACTTTATCAAATTTTATAAGGAAAGTTATAGATTTGGATGACATTTGTAAATTTTGGAATTAATTAAGAGAAAATTGACATTCTCCTGAAAATACATAAGATATTGGGTTTCCCAAGTTTCTTCCTGAAAACATTAGAATAGAGCACAATATAGCTGGAAGAAATTGCTCAGAATATTGCAGTGAATGTTAAAGCAAATATATATTTCATAGGATATATCTTAAGTGTAATTATTTTTAAATGTTTTAAAAAGTTCTAGTGCCTGGTGGACTTAGATCACAGTAGTCATGAATGGAAAAATACCTGTTAGATTATCATGTTCATCCTTCTGCTTGGGCAGGATATGCCTCAACCCCAAGAGAGGAGTTAGCACTTCACATTTGCCAAGAAAGTATAATACCTTATAGGGTGCATAAGGGAAATCTTTTTAGAGCCAAGTCAATATAGTGTTTGACTTCTATCCAATAAATCCCTCAAAAAAATAAATGTGCTTCTGTCATTCCAACTACACAGATCCTGGCAATCACATTCTGTTCTAGTTGGAGCATTTGCAAAATCTTATCAAGAAAACTATCCAATAAGGATATATTGCCATGCTATTTAAGGAAAGAAAAATGGAAGAAAATATCTTAAAGAGAAAATATCTTAAAGAGAGAATATCTTAAAGAGAATTAGGATGAACACATTCCTGAATCAATAGGTTGGAAGTACAAAAAATGTTAAACTATGATTAATGATAAATATTTCTGAAAAAGATAAACTAGATATTCCATTTACTAGTTAAACAACTAGCACTGCAACTTATGCACAAGGGAGTATAATAAATCCTACATGATGAAGATGAACAGTAGGAGAGGGAAGGCAATGTTGTGAATAATATCAATACAGGCTGTTTAATATTTGAAGCCGTTTCCAAGCACAAGGATCTGTTATCCCACAGCTTATCACCACTTGGTTGTGGATAAGGAAGTCTGTTAACTCTTTAGAATCACTGCATTTGTATCTCTCTGTTTATGTATTCCTAGTCTCCTCTGTTGGTACTGTTTTTTTCTCATTTTATTCCTTAAAATGGGATGGCTCTAGGTAGAATCTGGTCCACGATTGTGTTTTGCTTGGTACTCACAATATTTTTAATAATTAGTTGTCAATATTTAAAAATTATATGAACATCCAGAGTTTGAGCTTTCCTTGATATATTTTGTAATAAGAAAAATTGGTTAGAGTTAACTACAAGCACTCCCTAAAAGGCATTTGTTCTGAGGCCACTACAGCCTCCATCACTTTCTTTGACCCTTGACCTTGAGTCACAATGTCAGTGGCCATTTATCATCTTTTTATGCTATTATTATTTTTTATATCTGGACTGTTTTATTAATTTATACCATCCGACTGGCCCCAGAAGAAACTAGAGTTTGAAAATTTCATCTCCTATTTTGGATTCCTTGATGATTCTGTTCAAGAACCTGTCATCTCTCTGGGTGAGATTAATGACTTCTATGTCCCAGTTACCAGCTGTATGTTGAAACTCCATAATATTCTCCGTGTGGAGTTCACTCTTGAGTTCCAGATATTTTATCCATTTTGCTAGCTGGATACTTTTGTTTTATAATGTATAGGAAGGTTAAATTCAATACACGTAATCTTAAGCTCATTTTTCTTCTCTCAATGTGTTGATCCTTATTTATGATCACAGAGTATGGCACAGCCAAACACCCAGAATCCCACCCACAGTCTTCAGAGACATCCATGGATCTTCTCTCTTCTCCAGTTTATCCATACATAATGCCTTAAAATTGTATATCCTAAATCTCTTTCAAATCTGTTTACCTATTTCTGTCTTCACCCCCTCCCCTATAAACCAAGATGATATCATATCTTCAGTCTATGCTAATATTTGGTATCCTTTGAATTAAAAAACAGGCTTCAAATTCATATCCTCACCTCAAGCTGTGTTTTTCTTCAGTTAATGCTCAACAGTAGCCTGAGTCCTCTTTCAGATAAACACATCTTTTCATGTAAGTGCCCTATGTAAAATACTTTTCCTGATTCTTTTTGAATAAAATCAAAACTCCTACCCATGTCTTACCCAGGTCCAGATGACCTAGACCTGGCTGATCTCTCCTTGTGCTCATCTTCTTCCCTTAATACCCCTTACTCAATGTATTAATCGTCATTTAAGTTCCTACAATGCACTACAATTTTCACCTCTGGGCATTCCTTCCTTCTTTTTTTTTTTTAAATGATTAATAGTGTTTCTTTTTCTTTTTTAATTTTTATTTTATATTGGAGTATAGTTGATTAACAATGTTGTGTTAGTTTCAGATGTACAGCAAAGGGATTCAGTTATACATACACATGTATCTATTCTTTTTCAAATTCATTTCCCATTTAGGTTGTTACAGAATACTGAGCAGAGTTCCCTGTGCTATACAGTAGGTCCTTATTAGTAATCTATTTTATATATAGCGGTGTGTATATGTCAGTCCCCAAACTCCCAATTTATCCCTTCCCCCCACCTTTCCCATTTGGTAACTATATGTTTGTTTTCTAAGTCTATGAGTCTGTTTCTGTTTCGTAAATAATTTCATTTGTATCATTTTTTTACATTCCACATGTAAATGACGTGATATTTGCCTTTCTCTGTCTGACTTACTTCACTTAGTATGGTAATCCCCAGGTCCATCTATGCTGCTTCAGCTGGCATTCTTTTTAATGGCTGAGTAATATTCCATTGTATATACGTGCCACATTTTCTTTACCCATTCATCTGTCAATGGATATTTAGGTCGCTTCAATATCTTGGCTATTGTAAATAGTGCTGCAATGAACATTGGGGTACATGTATCCTTTCAAACCAGATAGATGCCCAGGAGTGGAATTGCTAGATCATATGGTAGCTCTATTTTTAGTTTTTTAAGGAACAACCGTACTGTTCTCCATAGTGGCTGTACCAATTTACATTCCCACCAACAGGGTAGGAGGATTCCCTTTTCTCCACATCCTCTCCACAGCATTTATTGTTTGCAGACTTTTTTGATGATGGCCATTCTGACCGGTGTGAGGTGATACCTCACTGTGGTTTTGATTTGCATTTCTCTAATAATTAGCGATGTTGAGCATCTTGTCATGTGCCTCTTGGACATCTGTATGTCTTCTTTGGAGAAATGTCTATTTAGGTCTTCCACTCATTTTTTGATTGGGTTGTTTGTTTTTTGGCATTGACCTGCATGAGCTGTTTGTGTATTTTGGAGATTAATCCCTTGTCAGTTGCTTGGTTTGCAAATATTTTCTCCCATTCTGTGGGTTGTCTTTTTATTTTGTTTATGGTTTCCTTTGCCATGCAAAAGCTTTTGAGTTTAATTAGGTTCCTTCTTGATATGATTTCAATTTTCTTAAATTTACCAAGACTCACTTTGTATCTAGCATGTGATCAATCCTGGGGAATTTTCCATGTGCACTTGAGAAGAATGTGTATTCTGCTGCTTTTGGATGGAATGCTCTATAAATATCAATTAAGTTCATCTGGTTTAGTGTTTTATTTCAGGCCTGTGTATCCTTAATGATTTTCTTCTGGATGATATGTCCATTGATGAAAGTGGGGTGTTAAAGTCCCCCACTATTATTGTGTTACTGTCGATTTCTCTTTTTATGGCTGTTAGTATTTGCCTTGTATATTGAGGTGCTCCTATGTTGGGTGCCTATATGTTTACAAATGTTATATCTTCTTCTTGGATTGATCCCTTGATCATTATGTAGTGTCCTTCTTTGTCTCTTGTAACAGTCTTTATTTTAAAGTCTATTTTGTCTGATATGAGTATGGCTACTCCACCTTTCTTTTGATTTCCATTTGCATGGAATAACTTTTTCCATCCTCTCACTTTCAGTCAGTGTGTGTCACTAGATCTGAAGTGGGTCTCTTGTAGACAGCATATATATAGGTCTTGTTTTTGTATCCATTCAGTCAATCTGTGCCTTTTGGTTGGAGCATTTAATCAGTTTACATTTAAGGTAATTATCAATATTTATGTTCTTATTGCCATTTTGTTAATTGTTTTGGATTTGTTTTTGTAGGTTTTTTTCTTCCCTTCCTCTTTTGTTCTCTTCTCTTTTGATTTGCTGACTAACTTTAGTGTTGTGTTTGGATTATTTTTCTTTTGTGTGTGTGTATCTATTATAGATTTACAGTTTGCAATTACCATGAGGTTTTGATATAGCAGTCAATATATAAACAAGATTATTTTGAGTTTCTGGGCTTTTAATTTTAAATGTATTTCCAATATCCTGCATTTGTACTCTCCTCACTATTGCTGGTTTTGATATCATATTTGTCTGTGGATGATTTCCTACCGTCACTGTATGTTTGCCCTTTCTGGTGAGCTTTTTCTGGTTTCTAGTTGTGGCCCTTTCTTTTCCACCTAGAGAAGTTCCTTTAGCGTTTGTTGCAAAGCTGGTCTGATGGTGCTGAATTCTTTTAGCTTTTCTTATCTGTAAATCTTTTGATTTCTTCATCAAATGTGAATGAGAGCCTTGCTGGGTATGGTATTCTCAGTTGTAGTTTCTTCCCTTTCATCACTTTAAATAATCATACCACTCCCTTCTGACCTGCAGAGTTTCTGCTGAGAAATCAGCTGATAATCTTATGGGAATTCCCTTGTATGGTATTTGTTGCTTTTCCCTTTTTGCTTTTAATATTTTATCTTTGTCTTTAATTTTTGTCAATTTGATTACTATGTGTCTTAGTGTGTTCCTCCTTGGGTTTATCCTCCCTGGGACTCTCTGTCCTTCCTGGACTTGGATGACTGTTTCCTTTCCCATGTTAGGGAAGTTTTCAGTTATTATCTCTTCAAATATTTTCTCAGGACTTTTCTCTCTCTCTTCTCCTTCTAGGACCCCTATAATGTGAATGCTGGTGTGTTTAATGTCATCCCAGAGGTGTCTTAGACTATCCTCATTTCTTTTTTTCTTTATTCTGCTCAATGGTGATTTCACCATTCTGTCTTCCAGCTCACTTATGCATTCTTCTGCCTCAGTTATTCTGCTATTGATTCCTTCTAGTGTATTTTTCATTTCAGTTATTTTATTCTCCATCTCTTTTTGTTTGTTCTTTAGTTCTTCTAGGTCTTTGTTAAACATTTCTTGCATCTTCTTAATCTGTGCCTCCATTCTTTTTTCTGAGATCTTGGACCATCTTTACTTTCATTACTCTGAATTCTTTTTTGGGAATTTTGCCCATCTCCACTTCAGTATGTTGTTCTTCTGGAGATTTATCTTGTTCCTTCATCTGTTCATTCCTCTGCTGTCTCATTTTGTCTAAATTTCTGTGATTGCTGTTTCCATTCTACAGGCGGCAGGGTTGTAGTTCTTGCTTCTGCTGTCTGCCCCCTCATGGATGAGGCTAAGAGGCTTGTTCAATCATCCTTATGGGAGGGACTTGTTCCTGCCCACTGGTGGGTGGATCTGGGTCTTGTCCCTCTGGTGGGCAGGACCATGTCAAGGTGTGTGTTTAGCAAATAGTTGTGTGCTTAAGAAGACTTTAAGGACTCTGTCTGCTGATGGGTGGGGCTGTGTTCCCGCCCTGTTGGTTGTTTGGCATGAGGTGTCCTAGCACTGGAGCCTACTGGCTGTTAGGTGCAGCCAGGTCTTGGTGAGAAAATGGCAGCCTCCAGGAGGGCTCACACCAATGAGTACTCCCCAGAAGTACCACTGCCAGTGTCTTTGTCCCCACAGTGAGCCACAGCTGACCCCACCTCTTCAGAGACTCCAATACCAGCAGGTAGGTCTGGCCCAAGCCCTAATGAGGTCACTGCTTTTTTCCCTGGGTCCTGGTGCACACAAGAACTTGTATATGCCCTTCAACAGTGGAGTTTCTGTTGTTTCCTGTGGAATTCCTGTGATCAAACCCTGCTGGCCTTCAAAGCCAGATTCTCTGGGGGCTCCTCCTCCCATTGCCAGACCCCCAGGCAGGGGAACCTGATGTGATGCTCAGAACTTTCACTCCTGTGGGAGAACTTCTGTGATATAATTATTTTCCAGTTTATGGGTTGCCCTTCTGGTGGGCATGGGATTTGATTTTATCACAATTACACCCCTCCTGCTGTCCCATTGTGGCTTGTTCTTTGTCTTTGGATGTAGGATATCTTTTTTGGTAGGTTACACTGGTTTTTTGTCAGTCATTGTTCAGCAGTTAGCTGTGATTTTGGTGTTTTCATAAGAAGAGGTGAGGTCACATCCCTATACTCTGCCATCTTGTGCTCTGGGCATTTATTTCTAATATTCTCAGTTTGAAATTCTGTACTCTTGTCACATAAATAATTTCTAATTCTCATCATTAAGATCATAAATGTTATTTCCTTAATAGAGTCTTCATTGATTCTTCTAGACTATGACATAAACACTTGACACCTCTAGACTCTATTCCTTCAGTATAGCACTCTCATATTTGCATTCAAATATCTATAATTCCAATTATATTACATGTACAGGGAATGCAAGAGTAGGCTCTGTTTTACTGATCATTTATCTCTAGCATCTACCACAGATCCTGACATATATTAGTCATTCAGGAAATATTTGTTGTATAAATGAGGTTATGAATAAGGAAATGTTCATGCATTGCAGCAATAAGGTCTCTAGTTAAAACCATATGCACTCATCCATCTTGAGATTTGGTGTTTGCAAAAATAAGCTCTAATTATTTTCATTCTATGACCCCAGTTTTCATTAAAACAAGAAAAAAAGCAATTGCTTTATTGAGGGATCACAGACAAAATTACTGTGTTTTTATATTTACAGCAAGATGTGGGGATTTTTTTCTTAGTAAGAATAATACGGATAATATAACATTGATATAAGAGAATCATGACACTGAATATTAGTTGATTTCTTACTTTCAATTTTTATTCAATGTCAGCAATTTACTTTTCATATTCTATTTACTTCTTTCCCACAAGTCAGGTTGAATGGTGAAGTTGCCTGCTAGTGAGTCCTAAAATCAATCTTCTGCCAAAACATATGCAAAAAACACTGGTTGAATGAGAGAATTTAAACTATAATGTAGAATTGTCTATGACCAGCAGTTATTATAAGAATGCAAGGCTCCTCCAAAATTATCTATCATGAAGTTACAGAACACAAAAGAGATAAAGATTGTAACAATTACTTATATTGTATTGCAATTACAGCCATAATGGTTGCTAAGAACACTGAAGAAGTATGAAATCATTAATAGAGCATATCAACAGCCAGGATAAAAAATCCACAACATTAAGAAACATTCAGGGTCTTATTTGGAGTGCTACTAGTCAACAGAGTTGTAGAGAAACTAAGGGTTATGTGGTACAGAAGATGGAAAAAAAGAGCCAGTTGTCTGAGACTAAAGCATTAAAGCCTTATATTACACAAATGGTCTCATAAAAATTAAGATATCTTCGAATTTGGTAAGAATTAAAAGGCATACCAATATTCAGTGTTAAGAAAATGATGCTAATGTACTGTATTTTTGAGTAATTAACTACTTTCATTTTTTCAAAACCATAAAAATAGGCATACTCCAGGCTCCTCAAATTAAAATCTAGGAATTTCTTCACATGGATGTGTGCAAAGCTTTTCCTATAGAAAATTTGCTGTGCTTCTACAATAGCAAACAAAGCAAAATAAGTCAAAGAGGAACAAACAATATTTACAACCTAATGACCAGTATTAGGAATATACAGCGTTTACTAATGTACACAAGGATAGACAAATGAATAAATGCATGAGTAGATATAAAAATAGGTATCAAAAAATGTGCAAGATTATACTCTAAATAGTAAGAGTGGTTATTTCTGAATGGTGGGTGTTTAGATTTTAATGAATTTTATTTTTATTTTATTTTATTTTCTAATTTAATATCTCTAATTTTATGCTCCACCCCATATTGACAGCACCAGATTGACATAACACAATCTCAATGTTTTATGAGATAACTTCTAAGCTGAAAAATACTGTAATGATTTCCAACTCAGTGTAAATTTAACCAGATGTAAATTTAATTATTTATTAATTGGAAAAAGTTATGAGCCAATTATTATTATTTTCTCATGTTTGTAATAAAAGTATCATTTTTCTGTAATCTTATACATTCATTCAAATAAATCATTACTGAGGACCGGACAAGGCACTATCCTAAATTCAGGAGATTTTCATTGATGAATAAGAAAGAGAAAATCTTTGCCTTCCTGACATTTATGGTCTAAGAAGTCTCTAACACTATAAATAACAACAAGATTTAGGGACAGTTATTACCAACACTGGAAACAAACTAAATGAAAATAAAGGTCCCAACCATACCTGGTTAACATAGCCCTGAAAACACAAATTCAAAATATTATAATATGCAGAATATAATTCAAAAAACAGTATCTTATTATAGCTTTTATAGTACAAATTGAAACTATTTTATTCCTTTCATGTGCTGAATAAATATTTGTTGAATGACTTAGTGAATGGGAGAAAGGATACATCAATACATTTTTCTATTTGTGTAGATACAGTGCTTAACCTCAGTCAGTGTGTTTCATCATCTGGAAATTAGTTATAATGCCTATCTCAAATATTTTTTTAAAAAATTACCTGAGATAATGTAAGGATTTTAATACAGTTGCCTTCTATAAATATTAATTCCTTTACTTCATAATATACTTCCCTTTCCCTTTAGAAAACAATAAAAATTTAATAATAGAATAGTGAATTATGGAAACCAAGGATGAAATGGGAAGGAGATGTTTATATACACCCTATAAAGCTTCTGACTGACAACTTTCAAGAGCATTAAATCGTTTCACCTCACCCTGAGAGTTGCTGTTAATCTTCAGGGCATGTTAAAATCTCATTGCGAAACTTGGCTTCAAGTGCATTGATTGCCCTAAAAATAAACTTGATATTACATTTCTGTATATAATTGGCTCTCAAGTTTGGCTGGAGTTTCAAATAGTATAGGAAAAGAGGAGTCTAAACTGCCAATGAGATCATATTCATAGGCTGAGGAATTATTTTACCACTTCCATCTGTGACCTCAGTTTCTATTTCATACTGTAGGTCCTGTGTAGCAAGAAGTAGAAAAGAAGAAACAGAATAATGTTTAGATGCATTTGATATTGCAGTTATACCTGAAAAATTCTGTGAACACAGAAGAACATTTTATACCTCAGTGAACCTCAGTATATTCTATTCTTAATTAAATTCTATTACTAAACAAACAATATGACTTCCTATGTGATTATTATCAGTCTACTCCAGAATGATATAGGGTATTTTAGCAATGAGATTGCTGGTGAAAGCAAGAAAAATTTGTTTTGTATCTTTAAATAGAAAAGAAATTTACTGGAGAATACTCGAGAAGTTGACAGAAATTTTGAACTTTCTAAAGAGCAGGTTTAAGGGTAAACTTTCAGGAAACATGCCATAAAACATTACAGATTGAGCCTGAGGAAAATACTGTCCTGCTGTTGCTCAGCAGTCAAGCTCTAGAGGAAGTTGCAGCCATGGCCTCCCCATGAATACCTTCTCTGCAAGGCATGAGGCTTTGCAAACTCTGATGCCCATTAATGCTCTATGCTCCTGCTGCCACTATAACCAGGCAAATCGATTAGGTCCCGTGTTTAATTCTCTCAGTTACTCACTTAAGGACTTAAAGACTCTAACAGGTAAGTCTGTTTGTTGTGTGTAGACTTATCTAACTGGGTACTAGCTGTAAAGGACAGGGGTGAATTTCTGTTTTAGCAAATGACATCATGAACTTAAGAATTATTCAAATAAAGGTAGGGTTTTTCGGCATGTTAGGTAACCAGGAAACATGGTAATGATTTTCTACAAATATTAATATTTCCAAACGGTATTTATTTTGATAATATGGATTTTAAGCAGGAACTTGGTCAATTGAGGTGTGCCTTGTATTTATAGTAGCAATTTACATTTTTGTCATATTTATCAAAAGCTAGGGCAAAAGGCTTCTACAATTCCTTAATTCAGAGTGCTTCGATGCTTGACATATCAAGGACAATAACGGTGCATATTTTACCACTTAAAATTTGGCACAAAATTAAACTATGCATTCATTAAGATAGCAGATCAACAAATAAGATAGTATATAAGATATAAGATAATTAATGAATTGAGAAATCAAATATTTTTAAAAATTATTTTATTGAAGTATAGTTGATTTACAATGTGTTAATTTATACTGTACAACAAAGTAATTCAGTTATACATATATATACATTCTTTTTCATATTCTTTTCCATTATGGATTATCACAGGATACTGAAAATAGTTCCCTGTGCTATACAGTAGGACATCGTTGTTTACCCATTCTATATATAATATCAATAGTCTGCATCTACTAATCCCAAACTACCTGTGCATCCCTCCCCCACCCCACTCTTCACCTTGGCAACCACAAGTATATTCTCTGTGTCTGTGAGGCCCTTTCTGTTTCATAGATAGGTTCATTTGTATCATATTTTAGATTCCATATTTAAGTGATATCATATGGTATTTGTCTTTCTTTTTCTGACTTACTTCACTTAGTATGATAATGTCTAGGTCCATCCATGTTGCTGCAAATGGCATTATTTCATTCTTTTTTTAAGGCTGAGTAGTATTCCACTGTACGTATGTACCACAACATCTTTACACATCCATCTGTCAATGGACATTTAGGTTGCTTCCATGTCTTGGCTATTGTAAATAATGCTGCAATTGACATTGGGATGCATGTATCTTTTTATAGTTTTGTCTGAATGTTTGCCCAGGAGTGGGATTGCAGGATCATGTGTTAATTCTAATTTTAGTTTTTTGAGGAGCCTCCATATTGTTCCCCACAGGTTGAACCAATTAACATTCCCACCAACAGTGTAGGAGGGCTCCCTTTTCTCCATACCTTCTCCATCATTTGTTATTTGTAGACATTTTAATTATGGTCATTCTGATTGGTGTACCTCACCACATTGTAGTTTATATTTGTATCTCTCTAATAATTAGTGAAGTTGAGCATCTTATCATGTGCCTACTGGTCATCTGTATGTCTTCTTAGGAGAAATGTCTATTTAGGTCTTCTGCCCAGTTTTCTATTGGGTTTTTTGTTTTTTTGTTAGTGAGTTGTATGAGCTGTTTGTATATTTTGGAAATTGACCCCTTGTTGTTCACATTGTTCGCAAATATTTTCTCCCATTCTGTAGGCTGTATTTACTTTTTTAAAATGGTTTCCTTTGCTGTACAAAAGCTGGCAATTTTGATTAGGTCCTATATGCTTATTTTTGCTTTTATTTCTATTGCTTTGGGAGACTGACCTAAGAAAATATTGGTATGATTTATGTTAGAGAATGCTTTCCATATGATCTCTTTCAGGTGTTTTATGGTGTCGTGTCTTATGTTTAAGTCTTTAAGCCATTTTGAGTTCATTTTTGTGTATGGTGAGAGGGTGTGTTCTAATTACATTGATTTACATGCAACTGTCTAACTTTCCCAACACCACTTGCTAAAGAGACAGTCTTTTTCCCATTGTATATTCTTGCCTCCTTTGTCAAAGATTAATTGATTGTAGGTGTGTGGGTTTATATCTGGGCTCTCTATTCTGTTCCATTGATACATATGTCTGTTTTTGTGTGAATACCACACTGTTTTGATTCCTGTAGCTTTGTAGTATTGTCTGAAGTCTGGGAGGGTTATGCCTCCTGCTTTGTTCTTTTTCTTCAGGATTACTTTGGCAATTCTGGGTGTTTTACGGTTCCATATAAATTTTAGGATTATTCATTCTAGTTCTGTGAAAAATGTCATGGGTAATTTGATAGGGATCACATTCAATCTTAGATTCTTTGGGTAGTATGGCCATTATAACAATATTAATTCTTCCAATCCAAGAGCACGGGATATCTTTCCATTTCTTTGAATCATTTTCAGTTTCCTTTATTAATGTTTTATGGTCCTCATCATATAAGTCTTTCACCTCCTTGGTCAGGTTTATTCCTAAGTATTTTTTGATGTGATTTTAAAATGGATTATTATTTTTTTTTACATTCACTTTCTGATATTTCATTGTTAGTATAAAGAAATGCAACCAATTTCTGTATGTTAATCTTGTATCCTACTTTGTTGAATCTGTTTATCAGTTCTAGTTATTTTTGTGTGGACTCTTTAGGGTTTTCTATATATACTATCATATCGTAAATACAATGAAAAATTAACCTCTTCCCTTCCAATTTGGATACGTTTTATTTCTTTTTCTTGTCTGATTGCTGTGACTAGGGACTTCCAATGCTATGTTGAATAGAAGAGGTGAGAGTGGTCATCCCTGTCTTGTTCTAGATTTTAGTGGGAAGAAATCAAATATTATTGTTTTTGAAACATGGGTAGGATTTATTTATTTACTTATTTATATCTGAGTATAGTTGAATTACAATGTTCTGTTATTTTCAGGTGTCCAGAAAAGTGAATCCGTTATACATATATCCACTCTTTTTTAGATTCTTTCCCATATAGGCCATTACAGAGTATTGAGTAGAGTTCCCTCTGCTATACACTAGGTCCTTATTAGTTATCTATTTTATATATAGTAGTGTGTATGTCAATCCCAACCTCCCAATTTGTCCCTCCTTCTTATCCCCTGGTAACCATAAGTGTGTTTTCTACATCTGTAACTCTATTACTGTTTTGTAGGTAAGTACATTTGTACCCTTTTTTTACATTCCACATGTAAGTGATATCATATGAAATTTGTCTTTCTCTGTCTGACTTACTTCACTCAGTATGACAATCTCTAGGTCCGTCCATGTTGCTACAAATGGCATTATTTCATTCTATTCTATGGCTGGGTAATTTTCCACTGTATATATGTACTACATCTTCTTAATCCGTTCCTCTGTTGATGGACATTTAGGTTGCTTCCATGTCCTGGGTATTGTAAATAGTGCTGCAGTGAACATTGGGGTGCATGTATCCTTTCGAATTATGGTTTTCTCTGGATACATGCCCAAGAATGGGATTGCTGGATCATATGGTAGCTCTATCTTTAGTTTTTTAAGAAACCTCCATACTGTTCTCCATAGTGGCTCTACCAATTTACATTCCCACCAACAGTGTAGGAGGATTCCCTTTTCTCCACACCCTCTCCAGCATTTACTATCTGTAGACATTTTGATGATGGCTATTTTGACCAGTGTGAGGTATACCTCATTGGGGTTTTGATTTGCGTTTCTCTAATAATTAGTGATGCTGAGCATCTTTTCATGTGCTTTTTAGCCATCTGTATGTCTTCTTTGGAGAAATATCTATTTAGATCTTCTGTCCTTTTTTTGATTAGGTTGTTAGTTTTTTATTTTTTGTGTGTGATTTTTTTTTTTTTTTTTTTTTTTGGTATTGAGCTGCATGAGCTGCTTGTATATTTTGGAGTTTAATCCCTTGTTGGTTGCCTCATTTGCAAATATTTTCTCCCATTCTGATGGTTGTCTTTTCATTTTGTTTATTGTTTCCTTTGCTGTGTAAAAGTTTTTAATTATGTCCCAATTGTTTATTTTTGTTTTTATGTTCATTACTCTAGGAGGTGGATCAAAAAAGATCTGGTTGTGATTTATGTCATAGCATGCTCTGCTAATGTTTTCCTCTGAGAGTTTTATACTCTCTGTCCTTATTTTTAGGTCTTTAATCCAATTTGAGTTTATTTTTGTGTGTGGTGTTAGGGAGTGTTCTAATTTCATTCGTTTACATGTAGCTATCCAGTTTTCCCAGCACCACTTATTGAAAAGACTGTCTTTTCTCCATTATATATTCTTGCCTCTGTTGTCAATGCATTAGGTGACCATAGGTGCGTGGAGTTATCTCTGGACTTTCTATCCCATTCCATTGATCTATATTTCTGTTTTTGTGCCCATACCATACTGTTTTGATTACTGTAGCTTTGTAGTATAGTCTTATGTCTGGGAGCCTGACTCCACCAGCTCTATTTTTCTTCATCAAGATTGCTTTGGCTATTTGGGATCCTTTGTGTTTCTATACAAATTTTAAGATTTTTTTGTTCTAGTTCCATGAAAAATGCCATTGGTAGTTTGATAGGGATTGCATTGAATCTATAGATTGCTTTGGGTAGTATAGTCATTCCCACAATATTGATTCTTCCAATCCAAGAACATGGTATATATCTCCAACTGTTTGTGTCATCTTTTATTTCTTTCATCAATATCTTATATTTCTCTCATTACAGGTCTTTTGCCTCCTTATGTAGGTTTATCCCAGGTATTTTATTCTGTTTGATGAGATGGTTAATTGGATTGTTTCCTTGATTTCTATTTCTGCTCTCTTTCCCTGTTAGTGTATAGGAATGCAAGAGATTTCTATGTATTAACTTTGTAATCTGCAACTTTACCAAATTCATTGATGAGCTCTAGTAGTTTGCTGGTAGCATCTTTAGGATATTTTATGTACAGTATCATGTCATTTGCAAACAGTGACAGTTTTACTTCTTCAATTTGAACTCCTTTTGTTTCTTTTTCTCTTCTGATGGCTAGGATTTCCAAAACTATGTTGAATAATAGTGGTGAGAGTGGACATCCTTGTTTTGTTCCTGATCTTAGAGGAAATGCTTTCAGCTTTTCAGCATTGAGTATGATGTTAGCCTTGGTTTGTCATATATAGCCTTTATTATGTTGAGGTAGGTATCCTGTATGTCCAGTTTCTGTAGATTTTCTATTATAAAGAGTGTTGAATTTTGTCAGAAGCTTTTCCTGCATCTATTGAGATGATCATATGGTTTTTATTCTTCAGGTTGTTACTGTGGTGTATCACACTGATTTGCAGGTGTTGAAAAAATCATTGCATCCCTGGATAAATTCCACTTGATCATGGTGTATGATCCTTTTAATGTGTTGTTCGATTTGGTATGCTCATATTTTGTTGAGGATTTTTGCGTCTATGTTCCTCGGTGACATTGGCCTGTACTTTCCTTTTTTGTGGTATCTTTGTCAGGTTTTGGTATTAGGGTGATGGTGGACTCACAGAGTGCATTTGGGAGTGTTACTACCTCTGCAGTTTTTTGGAAGAGTTTCAGAAGGGTAGGTGTTTAGTCTTCTCTAAATGTTTGATAGAATTCTCCTGTGAAGCCATCTGGTCCTGGACTTTGGTTTGTTGGAAGATTTTTTCATCACAGTTTCAATTTCAGTACTTGTGATTGGTCTATTCACATTTTCCACTTATTCCTGGTTCAGTCTTGAAAGGTTGTATCTTTCTAATAACTTCATTTCTGCTAGGTTGTCCATTATACTGGCGTATAGTTGCTTATAGTAGTCTCTCATGATACTTTGTATTTCTGTGGTGTCAGTTGTAACTTCTCCTTTTTCATTTCTAATTTTATTGATTTGAATCCTCTCCCTTTTTTTCTTGATGAGTCTGGCTAAAGATTTATCAATTTTGTTTATCTTCTCAAAGAACCAGCTTTTAGTTTCATTGATCTTTGCTATTGTTTTCTTCATCTCTATTTCATTTATTTCTGCTCTGATCTTTATGATTTCTTTCCATCTTCTAACTTTGGGTATTGTTTTTTCCTCTTTCTCTAGTTGCTTTAGGTGTAAGTTTAGTTTGTTTGAGATTGTTCTTGTTTCCTGATGTAAGATTTTATTGCTATAAACTTCCCTCTTAGAACTACTTTTGCTGTGTCCTATTGGTTTTGGATCATCATGTTTTCATTCTCATTTGTGTCTAGGTATTTTTTTGATTTCCTCTTTGATTTCTTCAGTGATCCATTGGTTATTTAGTAACATATTTCTTAGTCTCCATGTGTATGTGTTTTATACAGTTTTTTTTTTCCTGTAATCGATTTCTAATCTCATTGTTTTATGGTCAGAAAAGATGCTTGAAATGATTTCAATTTTCATAGGCTTCATTTGTGACTCAAGACGTGATCTATTCTGGAGAATGTTCCATGTGCACTAGAGAAGAAAGTGTATTCTGCTGTTTTCAGGTGGAATGTCCTATAAATATTAATTAAGTCTATCTGGTCTAATGTGTCATTTAAGGCTGCTGTTTCCTTATTGATTTTCTATCTGAATGATCTGTCCGTTGGTGTAAGTGGGGTGTTAAAGTCCCCCACTATTATTGTGTTACTGTTGATGTCCCAGGCAGGGGGTGGGCAGAGGAGGCAATGGCTGGGGCTCATGAGCTGGCTCAGCTGGGAGCCTTCCTTAATGCCCGTGGAGGCAGGGTATAGCACATGAGGAGAGAGAGGCTGCAAGGTGGCCCTACCCCTTGTGCATCACTCAACAATGGTGCTTCGCTTCTGTGGCACTGCAGGCTTCCTCCAAGAGCATGGAGCACCTCACTCCCTTCTCCTCAGGCTGTCTCCTCACAGCCAACAGCAGTCCCCTCCCCAGGTCAGCTCTCCAAAACCCACGTTCCAGCACCCAGGTCCCATGCATGCTGGCGCACACCCATCTCAGGTTGGGGTGTGCATGACTGTGGCAGGGACCATCTATTTAGGTCTCACTCTGTCCTGCCTGCCACCGACCAGTTAGTGGGCTCTCCTCTGAGCCCCTGAAGCATCCCTTCTGTCCCAGCTGATGTCCCCGCTGGTGAGGGGGGCTTCCTCAGATATGGGAACCTCTCCTCACCTTCAGCTCCCTGCCAGGGGTGCAGGTTCTGTCCTGCTTCCTGTCCTCTTCCTTTTTCCTTCTTCTTTCTTTTGTCCTACCTGGTTACGTGGGGATCTTGTTTGCCCATTTAGGTGTCCAAGGTCCTCTGCTAGTGTTCAGCAGGTGCTCTGTGAGAACTGTTCCATTTGTAGATGCATTCCTGATGTGTATGTGCAGAGAGATGAACTCCCTGTCCTCCTCCTACTCTGCCATCTTGGAAAGCCCAGAAATCAAACATTTATTATTAATCAATCAGTCATTTAATAAATATTAACAGTGTATTTAGAGAGCAGATCAAGACAGTGGATAGTAGGACAGGAAGCTTACATTCTCCCACAAATACAACAAAAATACATCTATGTGAGGGAGAAGCAAGAACTACAGTCTGGCAGCCTGCAAAATGGAAAACACAATCACAGAAATTTAGACAAAATGAAATGGCAGAGAAATATATCCGAGATGAAGGAACAAGACCAGACCTGAGAAAAACAATTAAGTGAAGTGACTATAGGCAACCTTCTGGAAAAAATAATTCAAAATAATGATAGCGAAGATGATCCAGGAATGCAGAAAAAGAATGGAGGCAAGGGTCAGGAAGATACAAGAAATGTTTAACAAAAACCTAGAAGAATTAAAGAACAAACAAACAGAGATGAACAATAGAATAACTGAAATGAAAAAATACACTAGAAAAAAATGATATCAGAATAACTGAGGCAGAAGAATGGATAAGTGACCTGGAATACAGAATGGTGGAAATCACTGATGTGGAAAGAAAAATTCCCTAACATAGGAAAGGAAACAATCACAGAAGTCCAGGAAGTGCAGAGAGTCCCAGGCAGGATAAACCCAAGGAGGAACACACCAAGACACATAGTAATCAAATTGACAAAGACAAAGAAAAAAATGTTAAAAGCAACAAAGGAAAAACAACAAATAATGTAACAGGGAACTCTCATAAGGTTATCAGCTGATTTCTCACCAGAAACACTGAAGACCAGAAGGGAGTGGCATGCTATATTTAAAGTGATGAAAGGGAAGAACCTACAACCAAGAACACTCCATCCAGCAAGGTTCTCAGATTGGATGGAGAAATCAAAAGATTTACAGGCAAGTAAAAGCTAAGAGAATTGAGCACCACCAGGCCAGCTTTATACCAAATGCTAAAGGAACTTCTCTAGGTGGAAAAGAGACCAGAAACATGCTAAAGGAACTTCTCTAGGTGGAAAAGAGACCAGAAACTTAAAACAACCTGGTACATATATAGACTGCTATATCAATATCTCATTGGACCCATGAGCAAACCCCAAAACTACAAATGATACACACACAAAAAAGAAGAAGCAACCCACTAAAGACAGTCATCAAACCACAATAGGTGATGAGCAGACGAGAGGAAGGCAAGAAGAAAGGCCTACAAAAACAAACCCAAAACAACTAAGAAAATGGCAATAGGAACATACATATCAGTAATTACCATAAATGTAAATGTATGAAATGCCCCAACCAAAAGACACAGAGTGGCTGAATGGATGCAAAACAAGACTCATATTTATATGCTGTTTACAAGAGAAACACTTCAGACCTAGGTACACATACAGAATGAAACTGAGGGGATGGAAAAAGGTATTCCATGCAAATGGAAATCAAAAAAAGCTGGAGTAGCAATACTCATATGAGACAAAATAGACTTTAAAATAAAGACTGTTATAAGAGACAAAGAAGGACACTACATAATTATCAAGGGATCAATCCAAGAAGAAGATATAACAATTGTAAATATATACACACCCAACATAGGAGCACCTCAATACATAAGGCAAATACTAACAGCCATAAAAGGAGAAATCAACAGTAAACAATAATAGTGGGGGACTTTAAAACCCCACTTTCATCAATGGACAGATCATCCAGACAGAAAATCAATAAGGAAACATAGGCCTTAAATGACATATTAGACCAGATAGACTTAGTTGATATTTATAGAGCATTCCATCCAAAAGCAGCAGAATACACATTCTTTTCATGTGCACTTGGAACATTCTCTAGGATTGACTACGTGCTGGGCCACAAAGTGAACCTTGGTAAATTTTTAAAAATTGAAATTATATCAAGCCTATTTTCCAACCACAGTTTATGAGTTTAAATTACATAAAAAGAAAAAAAAACACAAACACGTGGGGGTCTAAAAAATACGCTATGTAACAACCAATGGATCACTGAAAAAAATCAAAGAGGAAATCAAAAAATACCTACAGACAAATGAAAATGAAAGCACAAAGATATATAACCTGTATATATCTGTATATATAACTGCAGCAAAAGCAGTTCTAAAAGGGAAGTTTATAGCAATAGAAACTTACATCAGGAAACAAGAACAATCTCAAACAAGCTAACTTTAAACCCAAAGCAACTAGAGAAAGAAGAACAAAAAAAAACCCAAAGTAACTTAGTAGAAGGAAAAAAATCATAAAAAGGAGACAGAAAGAAATGATATAGAGATGAAGAAAACAATAGATGAATGAAACAAAAAGCTAGTTCTTTGAGAAGATAAACAAAATTGATGAACCTTTAGCCAGACTCATCAAGAAAAAAAGGGAGAGGACTCAAATCAATGAAATTAGAAATGAAAAAGGAGAAGTTACAACTGACAACACAGAAATACAAAGGATCATAAGAGACTAGTACAAACAACTGTATGCTGTATGTCAATAAAATGGGCAACCTGGAAGAAATGGACAAATTCTTAGAAAGGTACAGTCTCCAAACCTGAAGCAGGAAGAAATAGAAAATATGAGCAATCACAAGTAGTGAAATTGAAACTGTGTTTAAAAAACTCCCAACAAACAAAAGTCCAGGACCAGATGGCTTCACGGGTGAATTCTATCAAACATTTAGAGAAGAGCTAACACCTTTCCTTCTGAAACTGTTCCAAAAAATTGTAGAGGAATTAAAAGTAGCAAATGTATTCTGTGAGGCCACTATCACCCTGATACAAAAACTAGACAAAGATACCAAAAAAGAAGAAAATTACAGGCCAACATTACTGATGAACATAGATGTAAAAATCCTCAACAAAATATTAGCAATCTGTATCAATCAAGACATTAAAAGGATAGTCACTATGATCAAGTGGGATTTATCTCAGGGATGCAAGCATTCTTCAATATCTACAAATCAATCAGCGTGATACACCACATCAACAAATTGAAGAATAAAAACCATAAGATCATCTCAATAGATGCAGGAAAAGATTTTGACAAAATTCAATACCCATTTATGACAAAATGTCTCCAGAAAGTCGGCATACGGGGAACCTTCCTCAACATAATAAAGGCCATATATGACAAACATACAGCTAACATCATTCTCAATGGTGAAAAGCTGAAAGCATTTCCTCTAAGGTCAGGAACAAGATAAGGATATCCACTCTCACTACTTTTATTCAACATAGTTTTGGAAGTCCTAGCTACGGCAGTCAGAGAAGTAAAGAAGTAAAAGAATCCAAATTGGAGAAGCAGGAAAACTGTGACTGTTTGCAGATGACATGGTACTATACATAGAAAATCCTAAAGATGCTACCACAAAACTACTAGAGCTCATCAATGAATCTGGTAAAGTTGCAGGTTATAAAATTAATACACAGAAATCTGTTGCATTTCTATACACTAACAACAAAAGATCAGAAAGAGAAATTCAAGAAACAATCCCATTTACCATCACAACAAAAAGAATAAAATAACTAGGAATAAACCTATCTAAGGAGATAAAAGACGTGTACTCTGAAAATTATAAGATGCTGATGAAAGAAACTGAAGATGACACAAACAGACGGAAAGATATACCATGTTCTTGGACTGGAAGAATCAATATTATCAACATGACTATACTACCCAAGGCAATGTGCAGATTGAATGCAATCCCTATCAAGTTACCAATGGCATTTTTCACAGAACTAGAACAAAAGATGTTAAAATTTGTATGGAGACACAAAAGACCCCGAATAGCCAAAGCAATCTTGAGAAAGAAAAACTGAGCTGGAGCAATGAGGCTCCCCGTCTTCTGACTATGCTAGAAAGCTATAGTCATCAAGACAGTATGGTACTGGTACAAAAATAGAAATATAGATCAATGGAACAGGATAGAAAGCCCAGAAACAAGTCCACATACCTCTGGTCAATCAATCTATGACAAAGGAGGCAAGACCATACAATGGAGGAAAGACAGTCTCTTTAATAAATGGTGCTGGGCAAACTGGACAGCTACATGTAAAAAATGAAATTAGAACATTCTTTAACACCATACACACAAAAAACTCCAAATTGATTAAAGTTCTAAATGTGAGACCAGACATTACAAAACTTTTAGAGGAAAACATAGGCAGAACACTCTCTGACATAAATATATTTTTCAATCTGTCTCTCAGAGTAATGGAAATAAAAACAAAAATAAAAAAATAGGACCTAATTAAGTTCAAAAGCTTTTGCACAGCAAAGGAAACCATAAACAAAATGAAAAGACAACCCACAGAATGGGAGAAGAGATTTGCAAATGATGTGACTGACAAGGGATTAGTCTCCAAAATTTACACACAACTCATGGGGCTTAATATCATCAAAACAAACAACGCAATAAAAAAATTGGCAGAAGACCTAACTAGGCATTTCTCCAAAGAAGAAATACAGATGGCCAAGAGGCACATGAAAAGATGTTCAACATCACTAATTATTAGAGAATTGCAAATCAAAACTACAATGAGATATCACCTCACACCGGTCAGAATGGCTATCATCAAAAAATCCACAAACAATATAAGCTGGAGAGGGTGTGGAGGGAAGGAACCCTTTTACATTGTTGGTGGGAATGTAAATTGGTACAGCCACTGTGGAGAACAGTATTGAGGATCCTTAAAAAACTAAAAATAGAGTTACCACACAATATTGAAACCCCATTCCTGAACATAAATCTGGAGAAAAACATGGTCCAAAAGGATACATACAGCCCAGTGTTCATTGCAGCATTGTTTACAATAGCCATAGCCAAGACATGGAAGCAACCTAAATGTTTAACAACAGAAGAATGGATAAAGAAGATATGGTACATATATACACCTGGAATATTACTCGGCCATTAAAAAGAATGAAATAATGCCATTTGCAGCAACATGGATGGACTTAGAGACCGTCATACTGAGTGAAGTAAGTCTGACAAAGAAAGAGAAATACGGTATGATATTGCTTATATACAGAATCTAAAAAAATTGATACAAATGAACTTATTTACCAAACAGAAGCAGACTCACAGGTTTAGAGAATGAACTTATGGTTACCAGTGGGGAAGGTGGTGGGGAGGGATAGTTAGGGAGTTTGGGATTGACATGTACACACTGCTATATTTAAAATGGATAACCAACAAGGACCTACTGTATAGCACAGGGAACTCTGCTTAATGTTATATAACAGACTAAATGGGAAAAGAATTTGAAAAAGAATAGATACATGTATATGTATAACTGAATCACTTTGCTGTACACCTGATACTAACACAACATTGTTAATCAACTATACTCCAATATAAAATGAAAAGTTAAAGAAAATACATCTACATGTGGATCGATTCTTACAGAATATCTACTGAACCCTGGCAGAAAACTTCAGGCTGCTAAAAGGGCAAGAAAATCTCTATGTAACCAGGTATGAAAAAAGAAACAAGAAAAAAAAAAACGAGAAAGTAATCGGGACAGGACCTGTGCCCTTAGGAGTGAGCTGTGAAAGAGGAAATGTTCCTGCACTCTGGGAAGCCCCCTTACTGGCGGGGAGATCAGCCGGGATAGAAGGGGAGCTTCAGAGCTTCAGAGGAAAGCACAGAAACCGGTTTGTGGCAACCAGAGAGGAGGAAGGACCGCACAAATGGTCAGTGCCACCACCCTGCTCTCCACAGCCTGAGACGTGTCCACCAGTGCGCACAGGGGCTGGATGCTGGAACTTGGGCTTTGGAGATAAGAATGGTGTTGGCTTTGCAGAAACAGCCTGGGAGCGGGGCTGGAATCCAGTGCATCCACAACTGAGGGTATATGTAGAGGAAACCTGTGCCACCTTGGAGACCACTTGCCATTGTTTTGGGGGTGTGTGAGGGGAGGGGCTGGATCTGGCTGTAAGCCTTTTTCCCTGTGTGTGTGCTCCCTGAGGGCAGGACACTGCCCACACAGGCTCCAGGGGCAGTCGCAAGCCTTTTCTGCCTCCCTCCTGGACCTCAGGAATAGTTGCAACCCCCTCCCACCTACTTCCTGGACCCCTGGGCCTCAGGAATTGTCACAAGCAGACGGTGCCTCCCACCTGGATGCCAGAAGTGGTCGCAAGCTGCTGCTGCCACCACCATCCCAGACTCCAGGAGTGGTCGTGAGCTGCTATGCTCCTATCACATGCTCCAGGGGTGCACCCAAGCCACCACTGCTGTCACCAAGAACCCCAGGACCGGGTACCAGCCACCGCATGTGCACACCCCCTTTCCAGGGGATAACAACCAATACACACTGAGGAAAGAGGCAACAGGCATCCATACTAAAGTCAGCCCTTGCAGCAAACATATTAAACCCATATGAGCTACACAGGGATGCTCCCACATATAAATAGCCTTCCAAGACCACAGTACATAATTGTTTCTCCTAAACTCACAGAGTAAAAGAAATATAAGTAAAATGAAGAAGCAGAGGAACCACTACCAGTTAAAAGACCAGGAGAATTCCCCTGAAAGAACAAACAATGAAACAGATCTCTTGAGTCTAACAGGTACTGATTTCAGAAAGGAGAGAATGAAAATACTGAAAGAATTAAGAAAGGCTATCAACAGAAATGCAGAGTACTGTAAAAAGCAACTAGAAACTATAAAGAGGAGCCAAGAAAAATTAGAAAACTCATTTGCAGAGATGAAAGCTGAGCTAAAGGCAATGAATAGACATTTCTCCAAAGAAGATATACAGATGGCCAAGAAACATACGAAAAGATGCTAAACATCACTAATTATTAGAGAAATGCAAATCAAAACTACAATGAGGTATTTCATCACTGCGGTCAGAATGGCCATCATCAAAAAATCTACAAACAATAAATGCTGGAGAGTCTGTGGAGAAAAGGGAACCCTTTTATACTGTTGGTGGGAACGTAAATTGATGCAGCCACTATGGAAAACAGTATGGAGGTTCCTTAGAAAACTAAAATTAGAACTACCATATGACCCAGCAATACCACTACTGGGCACATACCCAGAGAAAACCATAATTTGAAAAGATACATGCACCCCAATGTTCATAGCAGCACTATTTACAATAGCCAAGACATGGAAGCAACTTAAATGTCCATCAACAGAGGAATGGATAAAGAAGATGTGGTACATATATACAATGGAATATTACTCAGCCATAAAAAGGAACAAAATTGGGTCATTTGTAGAGACATGGATGGACCTAGAGAGTGACATACAGAGTGAAGTAAGTCAGAAAGAGAAAAACAAATATCATGTGTTAATGCATATATGTGGAATCCAGAAAAATGGTATAGATGACCTTATTTGCCAAGCAGAAATAGAGACACAGACATAGAGAACAAATGTATGGATACCAAGGGGGAAAGGGGTGGGGTGCAAGGATTTGGGAGATAGGGATTGACACATATACACTGTTGATACTATGTATAAAATAGAGAACTGATGGGAACATACTGTATAGCACAGGGAACTCTACTTAATGCACTGTGGTGTCCTAAATGGGAGGGAAATCCAAAAGGAAGGGGATATATGTATATGTATGGTTGATTCATTTTGCTGTGCAGTAGAAGCTAACACAACATTTTAAAGCAACTATACTCCAATAAAAATTAAAAAAAGAAAAAAAACAACAACAAAAATTAAGGCAATGAATAATGCAGAAGAATAAGTGACCTGGAAGATAGGGTAATGGAAATCACCCAATCAGGACAGCAGACAGAAAGCCAAATTAAAAAAAAAAAAAAAAAAAAAAAAAGGAAGCAATATAAGTGACCTATTGGATAATATAAAGCCTGTCAATCTACGCAGAATAGGGATTCCAGAAGAGGAAGAAAGAGAAAAGAGTATCGAAAATGTATTTGAAGAAATTATGGCTGAAAACTGCCCAAGCCTAAAGAAGGAAACAGATATCCAGCTACAGGAAGCACAGAGGGTCCCAAACAATCTAAACCCAAACAGATCTACACCAAGGCATTATAATAAAAATGGCAAAAGTTTAAGAGAGGATTCTAAAGGCAGCAAGATAAAAACAAATAATTTAATACAGGAGAACCCCCATAAGATTATCAGATGATTTCTCTACAGAAATGTTGCAGGCCAAAAGGTAGTGGCAAGATATATTCAAAGTCCAGAAAGGGGAAAATCTGCAACCTAGGATGCTCTACCCAGCAAGATTATCATTTAGAATAGAAGGAGGGATAAAGAATTTCTCAGGCAAGCAAAAACTAAAAGAATACAGCAATACTAAACCTATCCTAAAAGAAATATTGAAAGGTCATCTCTAAATAGAAAGGATGCAAGAAGAAATAGAAAAGAGAAAATCACAATTGGAAAGTAAATTGCTTAAATAAGCCAGTACACAGATCAAAAACAACAACAACAACAACAACAAATTCCTCTGGAAGTGATGATAACCACAATGAACAACAAAAGGCAGAACATAAAGATGTAAAAGAGGACATCAAAATCATAAAATGTGGGAGAAGAGAGTAAGAAAATGTAGATTTTTTTCCCCCCTAGAATGTGTTTGAGCCTATGTGGCTGTCTATCTAAGGCAAGGAGGGGGTTAACATACTTGAAAAACAGGGTAACCACAATTCAAAAACATACAATAGATTCACAAAAACCAAAAAGAAAAAAATAAGTATAATATAAAAGAAAACCATCAAATCACAAAAGGAAAAACAAAAAGAAAGGGACAAAGAAGAAATATAAAATCAATGGGAAAACAAGGTTTAAAATGGCAGTAAATACATATCAATAATTACCTTAAATGTCAATGGACTAAATGCTCCAATCAAAAGACAGAGTGGCAGATTGGATTAAAAAACAAGAGCCTACAATTTGCTGACTACAAGAGACCCACTTTAGGGCAAAGGACACACATAGATTGAAAGTGAAGGGATGAAAAAAGATATTTCATGTATACAGAAATGACAAGAAAACAAGGGTCACAATATTCATATCAGACAAAATAGACTAAAACAAAGGCCATAAAGAAAGATAAGGACACTTTATAATGATAAAAGGATCAATACAAGAAGAGGATTTTACACTCGTCAACAAATATACCCTAATATAGGAACACCCAAATACATAAAATAAATAAAGACATAAAGGGAGATATTGACAGGAATACAATAGTAGTAGACTTTAACACCCCACTCACATCAATGGACAGATCTTCTAGACAGAGAATGAATAAGGCAACAGAGATCTTAAATTATATAATAGAACAGTTTAGACTTAATTGATATTTTCAGGATATTACATCCAAAAAAAAAAAAAAAAACAATACACAATCTTTTCAAGCGCACATGGAACATTCTCTAGGATTGACCACATACTAGGGCAAAAAACAAGCCTCAATGAATTTAAGAGGATAGAATTTCTCTCGAGCATCATTTCTGACCACAATGGCATGAAACTAGAAACTAACCACAGAAAAAGAAATGAGGAAAAAATGATTACGTGGAGACTAAACAACATGCTACTAAAAAACCAATGGGTCAATGATGAAATCAAAGAAGAAATTAAAAACTACCTTGAGACAAATGACAGTGAAAACACAACCATACAACATCTCTGGGATGCAGCAAAAGCAGTTCTTAGAGGGAAGTTCATAGTGATACAGGCCTTCCACAAAAAACAAACAAACAAACAAATCTCAAAATAACAACCTAACTTACCACTTAAAGAATTAGAAAAATAAGAACAAAACCTAAAGTCAGCAGAAGGAAGGAAATAATAAATATCAGAGAGGAAATAAATAGAATAGAGATTAAAAAAAAACAAAACAGTAGAAAAAAATGAATAAAACCATGAGCTGGTTCTTTGAAAGGATAATCAGGATTGACAAACCTCTGGCCAGGCTCACCAAGAAGAAAAGAGATAGAACCCAAATAAAATAAGAAATGAAAAAGGATACATAACAACTGATACTGCAGAAATACAAAAAAACATAAGGGAATACTATGAACAATTATATGCCAACAAATTTGACAACCTAGAAGAAATGGACAAGTTTCTAGAAATACACAGCTCACTAAAACTGAATCAAGAAGAAACAGATAATTTGAACAAACTTATCACTAGAAGTGAAATAGAATCTGTAATTTAAAAACTCCCTGCAAACAAAAGTCCAGGACCATATGGCTTCACAGGTGAATTCTACCAAACATACAAAGAAGAACTTATACCAATCCGTCTCAAACTCTTCCAAAAAACTGAAGAGGAGGGAACACTCCCAAAGACATTCTATGAAGCCACCATCACCCTGAGACCAAAACCAGACAAAGACACTACCAAAAAAGATAATTTCAGGCCAATATCTTTGATGAATATAGATGAAAAATTCTCAAAAATATGTTAGCCAACCAAATCCAACAACACGTAAAAAAGATCATACACCATGAGCAAGTGGGATCCATCCCACGTTCACAAGAATAGTTCAACATATGCAAATCAATAATGTGATACACTACATAAACAAAATAAAAAACAAAAACCACATGATCATCTCAATAGATGCAGAAAAACATTTGAAAAATTCAACATCCATTCATGATTAAAAAACTCTTACCAAAGTAGGTATAGAGGGAACATATCTCAAGATAATAAAAGCTATTTATGATAAACCCACAACCAACATAATACTCAATGGTGAAAAGCTGAAAGCCTTCTCACTAAAATCTGGAACAAGATGATTCCCACTCTCACCTCTTCTATTCAACATACTATTGGAAGTCTTAGCCACAGCAATCAGACAAGAAAAAGAAATAAAAGGTATCCAAATTGGAAGGGAAGAGGTTAATTTTTCATTATATTCACATGATATGATAGTATACGTAGAAAACCCTAAAGAGTCCACACAAAAATAACTAGAACTGATAAACAAATTCAGCAAAGTAGGATACAAGATTAACATACAGAAATTGGTTGCATTTCTTTATACTAACAATGAAATATCAGAAAGTGAATGTAAAAAAAAAAAAATACATTTTAAAATCACATCAAAAAATACTTAGGAATAAACCTGACCAAGGAGGTGAAAGACTTATATGATGAGGACCATAAAACATTAATAAAGGAAATTGAAAATGATTCAAAGAAATGGAAAGATATCCCATGTTCTTGGATTGGAAGAATTAATATTGTTAAAATGGCCATACTACCCAAAGCAATCTAAGATTGAGTGTGATCCTTATCGAATTACCCATGACATTTTTCACAGAACTAGAATGAATAATCCTAAAATTTATATGGAACCATAAAATACCCAGAATGGCCAAAGTAATCCTGAAGAAAAAGAACAAAGCAGGAGGCATAACCATCCCAGACTTCAGACAATACTACAAAGCTACAGTAATCAAAACAGCATGGTATTGGCACAAAAACAGACATATGTATCAATGGAACAGAATAGAGAGCCCAGATATAAACCCACACACCTACAATCAATTAATCTTCGACAAAGGAGGCAAGAATATACAGTGGGAGAAAGACTGTCTCTTTAGCAAGTGGTGTTGGGAAAGTTGGACAGTTGTATGTAAATCAATGTAATTAGAACACACCCTCTCACCATACACAAAAATGAACTCAAAATGGCTTAAAGACTTAAACATAAGACATGACACCATAAAACTCCTGGAAGAGATCATATGGAAAGCATTCTCTGACATAAATCATACCAATGTTTTCAGTCTCCCAAGGCAATTGAAATAAAAGCAAAAATAAACAAATGGGACCTTATCAAACTTACAAGCTTTTGTACAGCAAAGGAAACCATAAACAAAATGAAAAGACATCCTACAGAAGGGGAGAAAATATTTGTAAATGATGCGACCAAGAAGGGGTTAATTTCCAAAATATACAAACAGCTCTTACAGCTCAGTAACAAAAACAACCCAATAGAAAACTGGGCAGAAGACTTAAACAGACATTTCTCCAAAGAACGCATACAGATGGCCAACAGGCACATGAAAAGATGTTCAACATCACTAGTTTTTGGAGAAATCCAAATCAAAACTACAATGAGGTACCACCTCACACCAGTCAGAATGGCCATCATTAAAATGTCTACATATAACAAATGCTGGAGAGGGTGTGGAGAAAAGGGAACTCTCCTACACTCTTGGTGGGAATGTAAATTGATACAGCCACTATGGAGAACAGTATGGAGGTTCCTCAGAAAACTAAAAATAGAATTAACATATGATCCATCAATCCCACTCCTAGGCATATATCCAGACAAAACTATAATTCAAAAAGACACAGGCACCCCTATGTTCACAGTGGCACTAATCACAATAGCCAAGACATGGAAAGAACCTAAATGTCCATTGGCAGATGAGTGGATAAAGAAGATGTGGTACATATATACAATGGAATACTACTACTCAGCCATAAATAATGAAATAATGCCATTTGCAGCAACACGGATGGAACTAGAGATTATCATACTAAATGAAGTAAATCAGAAAGAGAAAGACAAATACCATATGCTATCATTTATATGTGGAATCTAAAATATGACACAAACGAACCTATCTATGAAGCAGAAACAGACTCACAGACGTAGAGAACAGACTGGTGGTTGCCAAGGTGGTGGGGGCTGGGGGAGGGATGGAGTGGGAGGTTGGTGTTAGCAGATGTAAGCTTTTATATATAGAACAGATAAACAACAAGGTTCTACTGTATAGCACAGAGAACTATATTCAATATCCTATGATAAACCATAATGGAAAAGAATATAAAGAATGTATATGTATGTATAACTGAATCACTTTGCTGTACAGCAGTAATGAACACAACATTGTAAATCAACTATACTTCAATTTAAAAAAGGATATTTAATTAAAATTAGAACAGTAAGGTCCAGTTGAAAATTTACTACTTGAGTTTATAAACAAAGTAAGTGATATACAATTGACTTTCAACAAGTTGGCCAAAACAGTTCAATGTGGGAAGATTAATCAGTCTTTTCAACAAATGATTCTAGGACAACTGGATATCCACATGCAAAAGAATGAACTGAGTTCTCTTTCTATCAGTGTACACAAAAATTAACTCCAATGATTAACAGAGACACACTACAATGTATAAAATAGATAAAAAACAAAGACCTACCGTATAACACAGGGAACTATATTCAATATCTTGTAATAACCTATGATGGAAAAGAATCTGAAAAAGAATATATATATATATATATATATATATATATATATATATATATATATATAAAATCTGAATTACTTTGTTGTACATCTGAAACTAACATAATGTTGTTGTAAATCAACTATTCTTCAATAAAAAAAATTAGCTCCAAATTGATCTTAGACCAACATATAAAAAGTGAAATTATGAAACAGTTAAAAGAGAAACATAGGGTAAATCTTTGTGACCTTGGGTTAGGCAAAGTCTTGTTAGATGTAGTATCTAAAGCATAACCAAGGAAATAAAAATAGGTAAGTTGGAATTCAACAAAATTAAAAACACTTGTGCTTTAAAGGACAACAAGAAAGTGAAGACAATCTACAGAATGTAAGAGAATGTTTGGAAAATTTTTATCTGATAAGGGACTTGTATCCATATTATTTAAAGACATCTTATAATACAATAATAAAAAGACAAATAACCCAATTTTTAAATGTACAAAAGATAGGAACAGACATTTCTCCAAAGAATATATACAAATGTTCAATAAGTACATGAAAGGAAGCACAAATTCATTACTCACTTGGGAAATGCAAATCAAATCCACCATGAGACACTATTTTCACACTCACTTGTTTGGCTACAACAAAAAGACAGATAATACCAAGTGTTTGTGAGAATTAGAGAAATTGGAGCTGTTATACATTGCAGATAGGAACATGAAATGGTGAAGCCACTTTGGACGATACTTTGGAATTCCTCATAATGCTAAACATAGAATCACCATGTGATCCAGCAATTCCATTCCTAGGCACTTACCCAAGAAAATTAAAAAGATCTGTCCACACAGAAACTTGTGCACAGATGTTCATAGCAGCATTATTTCTAAAAATCGCCAAGAAGTTATGACCACTTAAATGTCAATCAGCTGAGGAATAGATAAATAAAATGTTGTCATTGCATACAATGAACTATTATTCAGCAATTAAAATCAATGAAGTACTTATATACTCTGCAACATCTAAATGAAGACTGAAAACATGTTAAGTCAAAGAATCTGGTGACAAATGACTATGTATTGTATGATTACATTAAATGAAATGTCTAGAATAAGTGACAGAAAGTAGAATAGCGATTTCTTAGGGATAGGGGCCTTTGAGGGAAATGAGACATGATTGTTAATGGATGTAGAGTTATTTGAGTTATGAAATGTTCTAAAATTGTGGCAATAGTTGCATAATTCTGTGAAAATACTAAAAACTACTGAATTGTATACTTTGAGTGAATTGTATGGTATATGAATTACATATCAATAAGGCTTTAAAATAAGTGGTATACTTATTTTTTCTTTATAAAAATATAAAAACCTGGGTACTACTATGGGTATTTTTCTTAAATATTCTGTTAGTCAAAATATTTGTGGATAAATGCCAGAGAAAATCATGTGTTATTTATTCAGACATTCTTCAAGTGCATAAAATTTCATCAAGTACAAATATACAGCAACAGTATTACACTTGAAGCCATGTTTTAATTTCCAAGGAGTGGAGAACATTAAGGAGATTATTGTACTTAACTGCTGCCAACAGATTAAAGTACTTATAACAGAGACTTTACCAGAAAAGTACCCAAATATAATAAAAGTTTAAAAAGTTATATAAGTGTTGGTGTTCCCTTAAAAAACCTATGGCATCTAAACAAAAGTGGAAAGTTTTAAAAACTTTAAATGTGGTATATATATCCAGTGGAATATTACTCAGGCATAAAAAGAATGAAATCTTGCCACTTGCAACAACATGGGTGAATACTGGATGGATATTATGCTAAGTGAAATAAGTCAGACAGAAAAAGACAAATATTGTATGATTTCACTTACACGTGGAATCTAAAACACAAAACAAGTGAACAAACATAACAAAACAGAAACAGAGTTATAGATGCAGAGAACAAACAGGGGGTTGCCAGAGGGGAGGGGAGGAAAGAAGTAGGTGAGGGAGATTAAGAGGTACAAACTTCCAGTTGCAAAATAAATGAGTCATGGGTATGAAATGTACAGTGTGGGGAATATAGTCAATAACTATTAAAAAAAACAACAGAAAAAGGAACGTTTTACTGTTAATTTATGCTAGAACCTTGTTTTTAGATATCAAGAAAGCAGTAACACTCAAAGTTTTCCCTCAATATTTTAATTATCATTTGTGTTACAAGAGAAATAAAATTGTTGACCCCCATAAAAATGTTTCTGTAACTGGAATCAATCCTCCCAAGGACTTAATAAGAATTAAGCATGAGTAGGCATTCTTATTAAGCACTAATGCATCTGGACAAATGCCTTTCCAGGAATCATTAGCTTCCAGAAATGTAAGGATTTAAAGAGCTGATATGTATACATTTGTGAGAATTGTTGAAACAACCGTGGCATCCCTGATAAGCAATCACCCATTCTGGTTTGGTCCATGAAATACTAAGGCCACTTCGTTACTTTTACCATTCTGCTTCATGAACCTAGATAACAGAAATCTACTTGCTGAGTTGCCACTAATACATCAAGGGCATACGTCATGAGTGAATATACCACAAGCACAACAGTGTGTGCATTTTCCTATGAGGTCTCTGAAGAAAGTATATATTGAATATGTTGCTTAGAATGTCTCATTGTGTTAGAAAGGGTAATGTGTAACGTATTTTATTTTAACACCATGGAAATTATTAGATAAGACAGTTACAATTAAATTGAGACAAGGTGTTTTATACACCTATTATTTTCATGGTACAGTGGTAAGGACAGAATTAATACTTTAGAAGGTATAAGAATATTACACCATTAGTTAAACAAACATAACCAAGTAATTCATATTATATATAACGGCTTATATACAATGTTGTACATTTTTCTATAAGGGCAATTCTATTGTAGGACACATTCATATAACACACCCAAAGGGAACTCAACTTATTAGTTAGAAGAAGAAGTCTGTACGGTAAGAACATTATCTACTAGTAACAACTAAAAAATACCATACATTAAACATTCTTCAGAGTAGACTACATACTAGAGGCATACAAAGTATGCTCTCTTACCAAATACCAACATCAGAAAGAAATCTGGGAAATCCCCAAATATCTGGAAATTAAAGAGCATACTACTAAACAACTCATGAGTCAAACAATTCCTCTCCAAATTAAAGTGAACAATATTCTGAAATAAATAAAAATGTAAATACTGCATTTCAAAACTATGGAATGCAACTAAAACAATATTTAGAAGAAAATTAATACCTTTAAATGCCTATATTAGAAATGTCTCACATATACAACCTAAGCATCCATATTAAAAAATTAGAGACAAAGAGTAAATCCAAAACAAGCAGAAGAAAGAAAGTTATTATGATTAGAGCAGTAATTACTGAAATAGAAAACAGAAAAACAATAGAAAAAATAAATGAAACAAAATGGGCTTTTTGAAAGATGAACAAAACTAATAAACATTTTGTCTTACTGACCAAGAAAAAAAGATGTATGATACAAATTACAAAAATCAAGAATGAGAGAGGGTACATCAGTACCCTTTAATATAGTGGAAAAATTTCTAGAAAGATACAAAATACCAAACCTGATTCCAGAAGAACATAAAAATATGAATAGGTCATTAACTAGTAAAGAAATTACGTTAGTAATTAAAACTATATACATAAGGAAAAGCCAGGCCTAGATAGTTTTACTGGTGAATTCTCTCAAATATTTAAAGAAAAAATAATACCAATACTTCAGAAATTCTTTCAGGGAATAGAGAAGGAGGGAGCATTTCCACACTCATTCTATGAGGTCATGCTTATCTATACACCAAAGCCAGATAAAGACATCATGAGGAAAGTAAACTAAAGGCTAATATTCTTCATGAACATCAATGTAAAAATTTTCAAACTGAGTTCAGAAACATTTACATAATGACCCCTTTGTGGAATTAACGTAGTAAATCAATTAATGTGTCATAATAATAGAAAGAAAGGTTTACAAAAAAGGATTATCTCAATGGATATAGAAAAATGATTTGACAAAACTCAGCAATGTATAAAAACCCTCATAAACTCTAACTAGAAAAGAACCTCCTCAATGCAAAACCCACAACTACAACCATATGTAATGATGAAAAGGAAAAGGTTGTCAATCCCTTAATAAATGGAACAAAACAAGGATGTCCATTTTGCCTGTTCTATTGAACATAGTACTAGAAGTTCTAGGCACTACAATAAGGTGCATGCACATGCAAGAAGCAGGAGAGGAGGTAAAGAAAGATTAGAATTAGAAAGAAGAGAGTAAGACTACCTTTTTTTTTTTTTTTTTTGCAAATCACATGATCCAGTAGGCAGATAATCCAAGGAATACACACACACACACACACGCAAATATCTTAGACATACACAAAAATACCTTAGAAATAATAAATCAGTCTACCTAGCTTGCAGAATATAAAATCAATATTCAAAAATAAACAAATGGGACCTAATGAAACTTAAAAGCTTTTGCACAGCAAAGGAAACCATAGACAAGATGAAAAGACAACCTTCAGAATGGGAGAAAATATTTGCAAATGAAGCAACTGACAAAGGATTAATTTCAAAAATTTACAAGCAGCTCATGCAGCTCAATATCAAAAAAACAAACAACCCAATCCAAAAATGGGCAGAAGACCTAAATAGACATTTTTCCAAAGAAGACATACAGATAGCCAACAAACACATGAAAGAATGCTCAACATCACTAATCATTAGAGAAATGCAAATCAAAACTACAATGAGGTGTCACCTCACACCAGTCAGAATGGCCATCAACAAAAAATCTACAAACAATAAGTGCTGGAGAGGGTGTGGAGAAAAGGGAACCCTCTTGCACTGTTGGTGGGAATGTAAATTGATAAAGCCACTGTGGAGAACAATATGGAGGTTCCTTAAAACACTAAAAATAGAACTACTATATGGCCCAGCAATCCCACTACTGGGCATATACCCTGAGAAAACCATAATTCAAAAAGAGTCATGTACCACAATGTTCACTGCAGCTCTATTTACAATAGCCAGGACATGGAAGCAACCTAAGTGTCCATCGACAGATGAATGGATGAAGGAGATGTGGCACATATATACAATGGAATATTACTCAGCCAGAAAAAGAAACGAAATTGAGTTAGTTGTAGTGAGGTGGATGGACCTAGAGTCTGTCATACAGAGTGAGGTAAGTCAGATAGAGAAAAACAAATACCATCTGCTAACACAAATATGTGGAATCTTAAAAAAAAAAAAAAAAAAAAAGGTTATGAAGAACCTAGGGGCAGAACAGGAATAAAGACGCAGATGTAGAGAATGGACTTGAGGACACGGGGAGGGGGAAGGGTAAGCTGGGACGAAGTGAGAGAGTGGCATGGACATATATACACTACCAAATGTAAAATAAATAGCTAGTGGTAAGCAGCCACATAGCACAGGGAGATCAGCTCAGTGCTTTGTGACCACCTAGAGGGGTGGGATAGGGAGGGTGGGAGGGAGATGCAAGAGGGAGGAGATATGGGGATGTATGTATATGTATAGCTGATTCACTTTGTTATAAAGCAGAAACTAACACACCATTGTAAAGCAATTATACTCCAATAAAGATGTTTAAAAAAAACTTTTGTAATTCTAAATCCTAGCAAGAAAATATCTGAAAATGAAATTAAGAAAAAATTCCTAGTAGTATCACAGAGGATTAAAATACTTATGAATACATTTAACAAAAGAAGTTTAAGATTTTTACACTGAATTCAATAAAACAATTCAGAGAGAAATTAAAGAAGATCTAAATAAATGGAGATACACTCTATTTTATAAACTGCAAGATATATTCAAGACAACAATTCCCTCTAAATCAATCTATTAATTCATTGCAATTCTTTCCAAAATTCTAGCAGGCTTATTTTGTAGAAATATATGAGCTGATCTTCAAATTTGTATGGAAATGAAAAGGGCCTACAATAACCAAAGTTGGAGAACTGACTTATTTTTCAATTTCAAAACTTATTATGAATCCACACTAATAAAAAGCAGTATGCTACTGGCATAAGAATAGAAACAGAAATTATCAAGCAGAATTGAGGGTCCAGAAATAAATACTTACGTTTATGGTTGATTTCAAAAAAAACTCAAGACAAGTCAATTGGAAAAATATTATTTTCAACAAATGATGCTGGGAAAATTGGATATCCATTCATAAAAAGAGAATCTAGACCCTTATCCCATAGTATACAGAAAAATTAATATTATGACCTAAATTATGAGTAAAAATATAAATTTACATTAAAACATAGGAGAAAATATTCATGAAATTTGGCCAGTCAAGTGCTCTTAGATATGGTACCAAAAACAAGATCCTTAAGAGAAAAAATGTAAGTGACTTCATCATAATTTAAAACTTTTGCATTTTAAAAGACATGATCAACAAAATTAAAAGACAAGCTATAGACTTGGGAAAATATTTGCAAATTATACATCTGATGAAGAATTTGAATTCAGAAAATATGAATAATACTTAGCACAATAATGAGACAAATAGTCTTTTTAAAAATATTCAAGTTAAAGATAGATTTTACTAAAGAAGAAATGAGAATAGCTAATAAGCACAAGAAACATTGTTCAAAATTCTTAGCCATTAGAGAAATAAGATACTTCTTCACACACACTAGAAAACCTATAATAAACATAAACAGTAGCAAGTGTTGGCAAGGATGTGGAGAAACTGGAACCTTTGTAGCTTGCTGGGGATAATGTTAAATGGTACAGCCACTTTAGAAAATAGTTCAGCAGTTTCTTAAAATGTTAAACATGAGTTTTCCATATGATCCAGTAATTTTGCTCTTAGGAGTCTAACCAAGAAAAAAATATGTATTGATATATGTGTCCACAAAAGATTTGTACATAAATGTTCATAGCAGCATTGTTCACAGTAGCTAAACCAGGAAATAATCCAAATATTCATCAGATTCTGCATAGATAAACAAATGTGGTACATCCACACAATAGAAGAACAACTTATCAATTCCTGTCCTGCCCCTAGGTTCTATTTCCACACAATAGAAGAACAACTTATCAATAAAAGGAAACAAACTATTTATATATGCCACAACACGAATGAATATCAAAAATCAAACAAACAAAAAACATTTTATCGGTAAAAGAAGCCAGATGCAAAAGACCACAAGTTGCTTGATTCCAATAATGTGAAATATCCAGAAAAGGCAAATTTATTTTATCTAGAAAGCAGATTAGTGGTAATCTAGGGATAACCTAGAGAGAAGGGATTAACTGCATACAGGTCCAAGGTAACTATTTGGGGTGGTGGAAATGTTCTAACAGATGTTAGAACAATTTGATAGTTTTATAAAAAATCATTGAATTGTACACTTACAGTGCAAAATACGTTTTACAGTACATAAATTATTGCTCAATAAAACTGGGGGGGGGGGGAGGGGAAACAACTTCAGTGTGAAAAACTCTTTGTATTTTACTCCTAGAAATTCGAGGATTGCCTTTCATCAGCTCAATTCTTGCATGTCCATTCCTGAAATAATTCCTGTGGTTAAAGGGAAGAAGTAAAAGCCAAAATATTAGTAGCCAGTAATCAGTACCAGAACCAAAGAGAAGTAGAGATGCCATCATTAGGTCTGAAATCTTCACATTGGGTATAGTGAGAAGACTGGGTACCTGGACTTCTCATCATTGCTTACAGGTCTTTGAGCATGGGTCAGTCTGTTCCTAGGTTGGGCATCTGTAGCTGTAGCACGAGCCACAGTCCTGGCATGAAAACTATCTCTGGAAAATTTCTTACTTTTTAAGTTACGATAAAAAATAGCCTCTAATGTTGAAGGAAGGCAGAGAGAAAATGTAGTTATATTTTATCTTTAATTGTAGTTGAACATCACTTAACCTTGTTCTCTTTAAGGGTAGCTGAAGTAAATTCCAATACTCTAATATGTGCTTGTCTTACAAATGACTAAAGAACCTCATTAGATGTTTTTTCAGGGCAAAGTTGAAAAATAAGTCAGTGAATTAGAGGAGACCATTTCTAGATTCTGACTCTGCAATGTGCTAACTCTGTTATGGCACTAACATGCCATTTAATGTATCTGAGCTTTAGTTTTCTTATTATAAAGTTATGAATAGTAATAGCTTTTCTACCCTCTTTACAAGAAGTAAGAGACTATATGAAACCACTCAGTAAATCACAAAGTTCTTTAGAAATTGAAGTTATATTTTATTAACTTGAACATAAATCAATAAATTTATTCTCCCTAGAAAGCGTATGCTAACTTCTAAACATACATTTCAATACCTCTGAAACAGCCTCTAAATATACAGTATAGAAATCCTGCTTTAAAATGCCAAGTATTTTGGTATAGAGTTAAAAAAAATCCTTGATTGTCCCATTGATTTGTAGATATTTTTACAATCTGCCTGTCAAAACAGATTTCTTAAAGGTATTTTAGATTACTAAAGTTTTTATTTTAGAAACATTGTAAAAATAGTACAGAGAGTTCCCATATACACCACACGTAGTTTCTTCTATTTCTAGCATCTTATATTAGTATGGTATATTTGCCACAATCAACTAGTATTGGTTCAGTATTGTTAACTAAAGTCCATACTTATTCAGCTTTCCTTAGTTTTTACCCAGTATCCCTTTTATGTTCTAAGAACTCATCCAGGATTCATATTACATTTAGTCATCTGGTCTTCTTGTTTTTGATAACTTTGGCAGTAAGGAATACTGATCAGATATTTCGTAGAATGTCTCTCAATTGGGATTTGCCTGTTGTTTTTCTCATGATTTCATTGGGGTATGAGTTTGGAGAAGCAAGACCACAAACTAACATGCCATTTTCATCATATCATATCAAGTGTACATACTATCTATGTGACTTACCATTATTGATACTAATCTTGATAAACTGGCAGAGGTAGTATTTGCCAGCTTTCTCTATTGTATAGTTACTCTTGTAGCCCTTTTCCATACTGTGATCTTTGGAAGTAAGTCACTATGTGTAGCTCAAGCTTAAAGAATGAGTAATGGGACTTCCCTGGTGGCACAGTGGTTGAGAGTCCGCCTGCCAATGCAGGGGACACGGGTTCGAGCCCTGGTCTGGGAAGATTCCACATGCTGCAGAGCAGCTGAGCCTGCGAGCCACAACTACTGAGCCTGCATGCCACAACTACTGGGGCCCACATGCCTAGAGCCCGTGCTCCACAATGGGAGAAGCCACCGCAATGAGAAGCCTACTCACCGCAACTAGAGAAAGCCCGTGCACAGCAACGAGGACCCAATGCCAGCCAAAAATAAATAAATAAAATAAATTAAAAAAAAAAAAAAAAAGAATGAGTAATGACACTCCACCTCCTTGAGGATGAAATAATTCCATAAATTATTTAAAATTCTTTCGCTTGGGAGATTTGTCTCATATCCTCTATGTATTTATTTATTCAATCATTTATATCAGTTGGAATTTAAATATTTATTTTATACTTTGAGCTATAATCCAATAATATTTTACTTATTTTGTTGCACAAACTATTCCATCTTTGGCCATCTGGAAGCTCTTTCAGTGGATCTTGTGTCCCTTTGACATAACTCCATCATTATAGAATTTGTTTGCTTTTAATGCTTCCTTACTTTCCAGCACTACAAAATGTTTTAGGCACATCTTGTGTATTTCCTGCCCTAGAACTAGAAACAACCATTTCTCCAAGGAGTCCTGGTTCTTTTATTGAAGAATGGTATTAAAATCTAGGTGTGCTCTTTGCTGCTTTGAGTTCTTGTTTTAGGGCCTCTCAGTTCTGACAAAGCAAGGAAATACATGTGTGTATACTCACTCATGTATATACATATCTCTATAAATATTTCTGTATGTAACCAGCTATATTTATATAAAGCTGAACATGAGTTCATACTGATGTCTACACCTCTAATCCATTACCACATGAATCATTCCAGCCTCCTTCCTTTGCTGAAATATAACCTCCTATGCCACAGTGAGAAATCTGAATTCCATCATTTGCCATACATTTACTAAGTTGTTCAATCCCAGTGTAAATATAACTATCCTAGGATCCCCCAACCTCCTAAGTGAATTTTTTAAGTTTGCATTATTAAGTTTTACTCTTTATGATGTTGAGTTCTATGGGTTTTGACAGATTTTTTAAAAATTTTGATAATTTTATTTATCTTGTTCTTTTAATCTTGCTTTTAATTCATCTTTATTTTTGTCTTAGCCACTGTCTTTGAAAATTATCTTTTTCAATATTCTTTCTTAAAAATTTTCTATTGAAAAAAAATAGACCCACAGATATAGAAAACAAATTTATGGTTACCAAAGGTGAAAGGGGGTGGGGAGGGATAAATTAGGAGTTTGGGATTAACATATACAGACTACTATATATAAAAGAGATATCCAACAAGGAACTACTGTATAGCACAGGGTACTATACTCAATATTTTGTAATAACCTATAAGGGAAAAGAATATGAAAAAAATAGATATATATGTATGTATAACTGAATCACTTTGCTATACACCTGAAACACAACATTGGCAATCAACTAATTTCAATAAATTTTTTAATTTTCAAAAGTTTCACACACATGATTTCATATTATCCCATAATAACCTTTTTTCCCCCTACCCCTATGTTGTTCCTTCCCCTTCCCTCTCCCCACTGGTATCCACTAGTTTGTTCTCTACATCTGTGAGTCAGTTTTTTTCTTTTATTCACTAGTTTGTTGTATTTTTTAGTTTCCACATATAACTGATATCATACATTATTTGTCCTTGTCTGACTTATTTCAGTTATCATGATGCCCTCTAAGTCCATCCATATTATTGGAAATGGCCAAATTTCATTCTTTTTTGTGGCTGAGTAGTATTCCATTGTGTGTGTGTGTGTGTGTGTGTGTGTGTGTGTGTGTGTGTGTGTGTGTATCTCACATCTTCTTTAACCATTTATCTGCTGATGGACACTTAAGTTGCTTCCATACCTTGGCAATTATAACTAATGTTACTATGAACATTGGGCTGCATGTATTTTTTCAAATTAGTATTTCTATTTCTGTTGGATATATACTCAGGATTGCTGAATCATATGGTAGTTCTATTTTTAGGTTTTTGAGAAACCTCCATACTGTTTACCACAGTGGCTCTACCAATGTACATTCTCACCAACAGTGCAGGAGGGTTCTCTTTCTCCACATCCATGGCCAGCAGTTTTTTTTTTTTTTTTACATATCATGCTTTTAATACAAATTTTTAAAAATCTGGAACAATGTAAACTGTACAGATTTGGTCAATCTTTTTGTTTTGTTTTTAAACTAAATCTCTAAACACACCAATGCTCCATTCCAAAATATTGCACAACATTCTGAATACAAAACGCTTGATTGTATTCCTCCTTCACTAAAGAAAACAAATTCATTACGCTGCTACCCCGAGCTCCTCTCCATGTTGTCTCAGTGCCCCCCTTCCCATCCCCAGGGGTCAAACTAATAATTAGGGATGTTGAGCATCTTTTCATGTGCCTGTTGGCCATTTGCATTTCCTCTTTGGAAAAATGTCTATTCAGTTCTTCTGTCCATTTTTTAGTCAGGTTGTTTTTTGTGATGCTGAGCTGTATGAGCTGTTTATATATGTTGGATATTAACCCGTATTGGTCATATCATTTACAAATATCTTCTCCCATTCAGTAGGTTGTCTTTTGGTTTCGTCAATAGTTTCCTTTGCTATGCAAAAGCTTTTAAGTTTAATTAGGGCCCATGTGTTTATTTTTGCTTTTGTTTCCTTTGCTTTAGAAGATGGATCCAAAAAAAAATATTGCTGCAATTTACATCAAAGAGTGTTCTGCCTAGTTTTCCTCTAGGGGTTTTATGGTATCTGGTCTTACATTTAGGTCTCTAATCCATTTTGAGTTTATTTTTGTATACGGTATAGCATGTTCCAACTTCATTCTTCTACATGTAGCTGTCTAGTTTTCCCAGCACCACTTATTGAAGAGACTGTCTTTTCTCTGTTGTATATTCTTGCCTCCTTTGTCATCGATTAATTGACCATAAGTATGTGAGTTTTTTTCTGGGCTCTCTAGTCTGTTCCATTGATCTATGTGCCTGTTTTTGTCACAGTACCATACTGGTTTGATTACTGTAACTTTGTAACATAGTCTGAAGTCAGGGAGCATGATTCCTCCAGCTTTGTTCTTCTTTTCACATAGCAAGTACTGTGGCCAAGAAATATAAGGACCAAGATTCCAACTTTCTTCTTTGGCTCTGGGATTGATCTAAAATAAGTAAAATTATAAATTTCATAAAAGAATTGGGCAGTGGAGAGTAACAGAGAATTAAGGAGGCATCTAGAGGAGAAGGGGTACTGAGAATCAGTACACTGAAAGAGAAAATGGGAACACAGGTTTAGCTGTCAATTTAATAGACTGTATAGGACACACTTTAAAATTTTACCAGGTAAGACAGGATGGAATGAGCCCAAAGCAAAGTCAATTTACCAAGTGAGGTTCAAATTTGTTTTGGTTCCAGGCCTCTCTTATCAGAATTAAACATCAGGAGGGCTAAGCTTCTATTGTCCCCCAACATTAGACTGGAAGCTAATGATATATAAATTCTAAATGTAATTTTGCTTATAATGTGCTGGGTGATTTCTTGTTGCATTATCTGTGTGGGAAATCTATGGAATGCATGCACTTCATGTAGTGCCGTATAAAGGAGATAGGTTCATTTTTAGATAGCAATACTTGAATTAACCTGAAAAAAAAAAAATGAGAATCTTGAATTAGAGGCTCATGAAATTCATAAAAGTATTAATTAAATTTTGTCATAAATCCATGTTTTATATCTAATAATTATATCACATTGCAGAAGGTAAAATTTCATGGATAGGTAAACATTATAAAATGTGCACTCAATTAGTTCAGCCAAAACAAGCAAACCACACTTATAATTGAGTAACATGTTTTTATATGGAAAAGCGCTGAGTAAACTCTAAGAGGAGCTAGTTGGCTTAACTACTAAAAGAATTAATTTGTTGGAAAAACTAAATGAATTATGATAAAGCTAAAGGCAAATCTTAAGTTTCAGTAACAGTGAAATAAGGAAGAGAAGGAAATAAAGTGAAGTGAAAAAAGAATATGAGTCTTTTTGAAAATATGCTTTTACTGATGCAGCATTTAAAAAACCACAATCTCTGCTCAAAATTGTTATTTTCTTTAGGTGTTATAGTAAAGCGATTTTGGATTTAACATTTGTTTTCTTTATTCAAAATTTACAATACCACTACTACTAATAATTTATTGAGCACTTACTATGAGTCAGGCATTCTGTTAATCTCTTTCTAGACATTACTTCATTAAGTCCTCCCGAGGATCTTGTGAGGCTGGTATAATTATCTCCAGACATTTGTGAACACAGACATCAAGGCTTTAAAAGCGTCTATGTTTGCTGTTCATAGTCACACATGTAGAAAATTCAGATTCAGTATTTAAACTGAAGTTTTACTTACAAAAATCACTTCTAAATACTGTATTCAAAGCATCTTACTTTGAATTTGAGAAAAAATAATGTTATAGACTCCTAGGCTTCATAGGTTTGTTTACCTAACCCACAAAGAAGATAAAATTTCCAAAGGATCAGAAAACATGGATATTACCAGCATGTCCTTGGTAGTTTCCATGTAATCTGCATGGCATATGCCACATAAAGAAAGAGAATGTTGAGCACATGACCACAGTAGACATTGGTCCATATGGGGGTAGTGTGCATATGCACACACACGTGTGTGTGTTGTGTGTGCCTGGTGATATTGGTGAGGAATTCTCTTCCTCATCAAAGTTTTAATCACTGGGGATAAAAATATTTCTGGCAAATTTCTCAAAATGTAGGTTTTGGGAAATATTTCAGACTCATGTTACATCCTATAGTATATTGGTGATGATGAATGGGTAAACCATGTGTGAAGAGGTAGAGATGGTTTGAGAGTGTTTTCTTTCACATGGAAACCTTTGGAGAGCCATAAATATATAAAAAGAATGCTATGACACTATATATACTTCTGATACTTCTTATGGTATATATAATTTGAAGCTATCTGCATTCCAAACAATCATTGCCTGTAACATGTTTAAAAAATGTTTTGTCATGTTAAGACGTATGATACACAAAATTTTTATATAAGTATATTCTCTAAATTTGAAGGAATACAATGATAAAGAAAAATATATTTGTCTTCTATTTCTCTATGACCAAATAACTACACTTCAATTTATATTTTATTAAACATTGTAAATTAATAGCAGCTGTTTGCAGTGACCTTTTATAATCCATAGAGGGAGAGCGTTTCAGTGGAACTTGGAACTACAGAATTGCAATATTTCTTTGGCTTTGACTCCATTCAATACTGTGAGACCTCCCAGCACTCTAATATTCCACACACATTAGAAATTCCCTGACACAATTTCACACAGGGTTGCAGGTAGTGTTAGCCATTCTTTTTCATACTCCCTGATGTCTTCTGTTGTAAAGCTGAAAATGCCAATGATGATATCTAAGCACTGTAAATAATTGCAGCTATTGACCTTGCAATGGTACCAGACTGCCACACCCTATTCAGGCACAAATATTGGATATTGCAGCTCTAAGTCACTGCAGTAACTTTATGGTCCTAGTGCTTTATAAATATTTTAATACAGTTTTGATTCTGCTACCCGCTCTCCTAAATCCACACAGTTGAGTCAGTGGTGCAGAGGTTGAGGTCAATCTGAATGATCACCCCTGACTTCCATTTAGAATCACCCACCTGTGGTCATAGCCTGTTCTCTTGGGAAGAGCTCTTCCAACTGAGGCTTCTTTATCCCTTTTGCTCATTGTCATCTGACTGTCTTGTTCTGCAGACTTCCCATGCAAACATGACCCTTCCTCTAACCATCATCCCAAACATATTAGAGGAATACCACTGGTACCATAGATAAAATATTACCATAGTACTGAGCAGCTGACCCTTCTGTGAGTAAGAGTGAATTCCTCCTAACTGACTGCTTTGGGCTGCCACATCATTTTTTCCTGCTTTTAGATTGGACCTATGCCATTGGCTTGCCTATATCTCCACCTTGCATATTGCAAATCTTAGGACTTAGCCTCCATATTCTTTTGAGCCAATTATTTATAATAAATTAAAAAAATAAATATATCTTTTCTTCCATTCTCTATACACACACACACATATTCACTTTCTATATATATATATATATATATATATATATATATATATATATATATATATACTACTCTTTAACTTCCATATATATTATATATATATATATAAAATATACTGGTTCTATTACTATTTCTCTGGCGAACCCTGACTAATACAATATGTAATTATTAAATAGTCTAAATAAATATGATAATAAATATATAACTATAAAAGGCCTAAATGCTGTAAAGCAGAGTTCTATGTTGATGACTACAAATAACACATGAGATACAATATGAGGATAAATTAGGAAGTAACTAGGCAAAGGAAGGTGAGGAAAAGAAAGAGAATGTCAGACATAGAATGACACATGCAAATGACCTGCAATATGAAAGAAGGTGGCGTGTTCCACGGAGGGGAGAAAAGTTAGTTCTCTGAAGGGCAGAGAGCAAGGAGGGAAAGGTAACAAGATGATTCTCCAAAGTTAGAGAGTAGTCTCTATATGCCTTGGTTGTCATTTTAAGGGTGTTCATCTCTAGGACAATGAGATAACCCAGAGGTGTCTTAAAAGGGAAGTAACACGATCAGATTTGCATTTTGAAAAGATCACTAAGTGAAGTAAGATAAGAACTGATAAAATATATTTAGATTTAGTGTCATAGAAGTTATAGTGCTATTACCGTGATCTATTTTGGTGCAAGCAATCTACAGTTTTTAGATGGATTTGAGTATAGCCCAATTATGAAAAGCATACCTGGATGCTGCTGCTAGGAGAGGGGAAGCAGAGAGAAGGAGTCCACTGGGTCTGCATTATAACAGTGCTCGTAGTGAGCCTTACTACTCCTGTGTGGCTTATTTAGCAATCACTTAAATATTTAATCTATTTTTTAGGCAGATTTAACATACTTTTTAAATAAGCTATTTGATTTTTAATTTTTATTTCTCATAGAAAATTGAGAAAATCACACAAAAATGGTCTTTGTCACTTACTACCACTTAGAAAACAGCCCATTCATAAAGTTTACAAGATAACTTACCCATACTTGAAGAGCTCTGCAGAGAAATAGATTAATGTTTAAAATTACCCTTTATGTTCAGAACATCTATATTTTCTCCCTTCTGTGATTATATTTCAATAGGTGAAATCCAGAAATTTGACTGAAAAAGGTTATTCTGCTGAATATATGTTAAAAAACAGAAATGTATATACATAAACGGTCACACCATCTATCTGGAATTCTAATAAAGCCGATAACATTTAAATCTCCCTCTTTATTGCAACCTGAGTATAACCTCGATACTGTTTTTTGTCACATGAGTTAGCCATATATTTTAATGTTGATAAGTACTGAGGAGTAGAGCTATAAAACTAAAAGAACCCTTGTGTCTATTTATGAATATCAAAAATGAAAGAGCATCTATCCGATGTGTACAAACTGCATAAAATATCATTTCAAAATGTAAAATAAATTTTAAAAATTTAAAATAAGACTTTGTACTTGATGTAAGAACTCCAACATACCAATCTCACTAACTCTTTGAATTGTTTTCCCTGTGTTACACCAAAACATCTTTGGAATCTCAGTTTTACTTAATGTAGGTCACATTTTTCTTCCAGTTTTAGAAAATCAATGTGGCAAATTGTTGGAGCCATTTCCAGCTGTTTAAGCTAGCACACTGAATTCAAAAATTATCATCTGATAGGTGTACCCATAGTGATAAATTTGCCCCAATCTTATGTTCTTTCCAACATGGTTTAACAGATTTGGAATTCATTCTAAAACATATTCTGCAATATTTATATTTCTGCCAATGTAAATTAAAAAAAAAAAACACCTCACATCTTTTTGACATGTAATCCATGTCATAGTCAGACTTTGTCCCTGAAACGTGCTGCAACCTCATTATAGGCTTGGAGGATATGCGGGTTGGTAGGAAAAGATCATGGGTAAAACTTTCATCTCCTTGAAAGATAAATGATCAAAGTTGGCATTCTATGCTCTTCATACAAAGCAGGAATAGACTCAGTAGATGGGGAAAAATGTTGCTTCTACAACAGCAGTAAGGGAATCCACATATTCAGACTCATCCAAATCCACCATAATTTCTCTACTCCAATATTCAGATTCCCACTCTTTTTCCAATCCAGTTCCCAGATTCAACACCAGAAACCTGCTGAGACTGTGACGTTAACTTACTTAATACTGTAAACCACCGAATCAAACTCAGTATCTGGTTTTCAACTTTATGGACTCAAGAAGAGGTAGGTACCTCATAAAGGGTACCAGGTCACTGACATTAAGAAAAAAACAGCATTCATTGATTTATTCCACAAACATAAATAAATAGCAGCTGTTAACACTTACTATGTGCTGAGCGTTTTATGTACATTATCTCCACTAACTCTCTCCCCAACAGATGGGGAAATTGAGATTCAGAGAGGTTAATGTGTTCACCAAAGTTACACAGTGATTAAGTGGGAGAAGCTTGACTTAATTACAAGACTGGACTGTCTCATGCACAAGCTCGGTGCTGTGGACATAGAGATTGGAAGATGAAGTCCCTTCCATAAAGTCAATATTCATTAGGAAGAGGAGCTGGTCACTAGCAATGTGTTGTTACTGAAATCAATGCATAGAATCAGCTCTTGAAGCACTTTGAAGAGACTAGAAAAAATATCCATTTGCCCCTAAACATACTGAGCTGAGAATTAATATATGAATTGGGGAGATAAAGGGATTAAGGGCATTTTATCAGTTGGCTATAACTTGTTACTGCATAACAAGTAATTCACTCCAAAATTTAGTGGATTAAAACAATAATCATTTATTCTTGCTCACAGGTCTGCAGGTCAGCTGGATATTGTCTCAGCTAGGCTGGGCTCAGCTAAGTGGCTCTGCCTGATGCTGTAGACCCAGTTGCAATTGGCTCCATGCTGCAGGCTCTCTGTGTATTCTTCCAGGCCTCAGGTAGAGGGGTAGCAACTGCCTGGGGAAAGCTCTTCTCACAGAGATGAGAGCAGTGATATCTTTTAAGGCCCAAGTGCAGAACTGGCACGTGGTAACTGCCCCCTGATCTCATTGGCCAAAACAAGTCACAGCCAGTGGAAAACTCTGCCTTTTGTGTGAGGGGCTGCAAAGTTACATGGTAAAGGGAATGAATAAAGAATTGAGGCCAGTAATTCCATCTACCAAAGATAATTTTTTTATTTTGATGGGGAGTGGCTGACATAGAGGGGGTGGAGTGGGTAGAGAATCTATAAAATACCACTAACTTTAAAAAGATTTGCCAGGAAAATTTGCCTATGAATAAAACACCACATTTCTTCATTTCTCCAACTGAGATCATGAAAGACAAACCCTCCCACCCTACTATTTTCCTTTTCCATTTCTTAAAAAGTATACAAAATTGTAGGATGCCAGAATATTAGTTAGACAAGCCTGACTAAAAAGAGAGATCCTTCCAGTCTCAAGTTTCAACCACCTATAAAAGTAGTGTTTGGGAAATGGCTGTGAAAAAATATGTTCTTCTGCATTTAGGTCTCAGAGTCCCCATTTGATGGTTGATCTACACCCCTGTAATCTACAAACATACAGACACCAGCCTAACTGGTTGACAAATAGGAACAAACATGCTAATGAAACAAACAGGAAAGATTCTAGGAAATAAATAAAAGGAGACAAGAACATACAATGGAGAAAAGATAAACTCTTCAATAAGTGGTGCTGGGAAAACTGGACAGTTACATGTAAAAGAATAAAATGAGAACATTTTCTAATACCGTATACAAAAATAGGCTCAAAATGGGTTAAAGACCTAAATGTAAGACTGGAAACCATAAAACTCCTAGAAGAAAACATAGGCAGAACACTCTGACATAAATTGTAGCAATATTTTTTAAATCTGTCTCCTACGGCAAAGGAAACAAAAGCAAATATAAACAAATGGGACCTAATTAAACTTAAAAGCTTTTGCATAGCAAAGGAAACCATCAACAAAACAAAAAGGTAACCTATCGAATGGGAGAATATATTTGCAAATTATATGACCAATAAGGGATTAACATTCAGAATGTATCAATATAAACAGCTCATACAACTCCATACCAAAAAAAAACAAGCAACCCAATTTAAAAATGGGCAGAAGAACTGATTAGACATTTTTCCAAAGAAAACATACAGATGGCCAGCAGGCACATGAAAAGATGCTCAACGTCACTAATTATTAGAGAAATGTAAATCAAAACAACCATGACATATCACTTCACACCTGTCAGAATGGCTATCATCAAAAAGACCACAAAATGGGAGAAAATATTTACAAATTATATATCTGATAAGGGACTAGTATCCAGAATATATATATATAAAGAATTCTTAGAATGCAATAAAAGACAAATAACCCAATATAGAAATGGGCAAAAGATTTGAATAGACATTTTTTCAAAGAAAGTATACAGATAGCAAAAAGCACATGAAAAGATGTTCAATGTCATCAGTTATTAGGGAAATGTCAATCAAAACCGCAGAGACACCATTTCACATCAACTACAATGGCTATAATCAAAATGACAGATGAGAACAAGTGTTGACAAGGAGAAACTGAAACCCTCATACACTGCTGGTAGGAATGTAAAATGGTACAGCCACTTTGGAAAAACAATTTGGCAGTTCCTCAAAATATTAAACATAGAGTTACTATATGACCTAGCAATTCTACTCCTAGGTATCTACCCAAGAGTAATGAGAACATATATCCACACAAAAACTCGTACACAAATGTTCATAGTAGCATTACTCATAATAAGTGGCCAAAAAGTAGAAACAACCTAAATGCCCATGAACAGAAAGGTGGATAAATAAAATGTGGTATATCCATCCAAAGGAATATCATTTAGCTATAACCAGGAATAAGTACCGATACGTGTTACAACATGATGAACTTTTAAAACATCATGCTTAAGTCATAAGAGACCATATAATGTACAATTCCACTTATATAAAATGTCCAGAATGGGCAAATCTATAGAGACAGAAAGTAGATTAGTCTTTGCCTAGAGCTCTGGGTGGAAGGGTCGAGGGAGGTGGAGAGTGACTGCTAATGGTACAGGGTTTCTTTTAGGGAGGCTGAAATATTCTAAAATTAGATGGTTGCATAATCCTGTAAATACACTAAAAAACACTGAATTATATACCTTACATAGATGAATTATATAGTTTGTGAATTACATATAAACAAACAAAAAAAGACCACAAATAACAAATGCTAGCAAGGATGTGGAGAAAAATAACCCTCATACACTGTTGGTGGGAATGTAAATTGGTGCAACCACTGTGGAAAACAGTATGGAGGCTCCTCAAAAATACTAAAAATATAACTACCATAAGATGCAGCTATTCCACTCCTGGGTGTATATCTGAAGAATCAGAAGAAAACAAAAACATTAATTCAAAAAGATATATACACCCTTATGTTTACTGGAGCATTATTTACAATAGCCAAGATATGGAAACAACCTAAATGTGCATCAACAGATGAATGGATAAAGAAGATGTGTGTATGTATACACACACACACACACACACACACACACACACACACACACACACACACATAATGGAATACTACTCAGCCATAGAAAATAATGAAATTTTGCTATTTGCAACAACTTGATTGTACTTGGAGCATATTATACTCAGTGAAATAAGTCAGGCAGAGAAAGACAAATACTGTATGATATCACTTGTAAGTGGAATCTAAAAAATATAACAAAATAGTGACTATAACAAAAAATAAACAGACTCACAGATATAGAGAACAAACTAGTTGTTACCAGTGGGGGGTGGAGGGGGAGGGGTAAAACAGTGGTAGAGGATTAAGAGGTACAAACTACTATGTAAAAAATAAAAATGCTACAAGGATATAGTACAGCACAAGGAACATAGCCTATATTTTATAATAACTATAAGTGGAGTATAACCTTTAAAAGTTGTGAATCACTATGTTGTACACCTGAAATGTATATAAAATTGTAAATCAACTGTACCACAATACAAAATTAAAAAATAGGTATTTCAAACCACTGAGGGAAGATTAACAATTTAATAAATAAAAGGTTTTAGCATAACTGATCTGCATTTTAAACAAAATAATGATAAAGTTAAATTCAAGTTACTTACCATGTAAAAATGAAATTCAGACAGATTAAAGAGCTAAGTGCAAAAAAAAGAAAATACAGAATAACTTCATTTTATAATTTTGGAATAAGGGATGTAGACATAATATAGAAAATATTAGCACTAGTTTGAAGCTGATAGAAAAACAAATAATTTGAACTTATATTACACAATATTTGTATCTATTGTTGAGGTCATTTAGACAAGCAGACATCAATTTAATGGAAAAATGAGCAAAAAATATAACAGACAATTAATGCAAATGGAAAATTAACACATGAAAAGAAACTAATTAGTAATTAGCAAAATTCAAATTTAAACAAAATTGAGATACTATTTTTTTGTAAACATTAAAATATTTTATAATAATTACCTATTTTTGCCAGAAGTATGAATTGGTACAATTTAGGGGGAAGCAAGCTGTATAATCCCAGCAATTCTGTTTTCCATATATGTCTTACAGAAAATTTTGCCCCTGTATACATGGATAAGTGTATGTGTTCAGTAAAGAATATTTTTAGAAAAACAAAAATAGAAAAATATGAAACCAATTTGTGGAAGTTCTTTACATAAACACTATAAACATATATCCACACATATAATACACATTTTATATGTGTGTATATGTTAGCACGTGTGTGTGTGTGTGTGTGTGTGTATGTTTAGGGAGAGAGAATGAAAAAGAAATCATTAAACTAAAATAGATGTCTTACTCTTTCTGTCTGTCTTTCTTTTAGCCTACATTGCAGTTGTATAGTTGGGAGTTCTAGCAACAATCTTTGACCAGGAGTTGATCTTGTGAATGGAATTTGGTGTTAGGACACTTGAGTAGTAATACAGTGAGAGTCTGTGTCCTCAGTGGCTCCCTGATAACAATTCTGAACTAATCAAGTCATTTGTATTTACACCAAAAAGGCACAAATGGGAGCCATGAATCACTGTAGCTTCTGTGTAATCTTAAGATTTGTGTTCTCCATGAAGAGCATGAACACATCCTGTGTTCCTCAGGACAGTCCCAGTTCATGCTTATTCTCTGTGTTCCCTGATGTAGCTCTTCTTTTTCTAATGTCTGGGGACACCATAGGCGTACAGTGGACTTCCAACAGCTTTCCCAGTTTGGGAAGCCTAAAAGTGGGCAAGCCACCCCACTCCCGCCCAGCACCCCCATGCTCCAGCGTACGCACTAAAAAGTTTCCAGGCATCCTCACCACTCATGAAAGAAGCTTATCATCCAGCCACAGAGGAAACCCAAGCCAACTAATTGGTACATTAATCTAACATATGCATAAACAACTGAATATTGACTGTTAATTAGGAAAGCCATCAAGTACAGAGAGAAGGACCCAAAACGACAAAAAGAAAATCCATCCCTACAGGAAGCAATAATTAATGAAAATAATCTAAAAATTGAAAAAAAATCAAAAGTCTTTGACTATATTCAGAGAAATTAGAAAAGTTGTTATATTTTGCAAATTATATCTATTAAGATGCTATCTAAAAAAGTTTGAGAACTTCAAGGAAAGGCCAGAGAGTAGCCAACTAATAGATGACGTTTCTCCATGTGAGCAGATTTACAAGTTATCTTTTCATTGTCTATCTCTCCAGTATGAACTGAGAGCTGAGGGTCATCAGGCATTTGAAGGGGGGCCCTGTGCGATCATCAAGGGTCATAGGGCCAGGTGGGCTGAACTGAGCGCCAGGTCTTAGATTCCGAAGGCAGACCTGCACCTACTCCTCACACCTCACATACACAGGAACTCAAGTAGATCCGAGTCAATTTCTTCAGACTGTTTGTAAACATGGATGCTCTAATGTGGATGTGCAGATCGCTTATGAAACACCTCACATCCAGTCCTCCTTTTCCATGGTTCACTAACATATTCAAATAACTAGACAATGACTAGAATCTAGTTAATGCTTTTCTCCTGTTTTACATGCAAACCTTATATTTACTTCCTTGTTTCACTCTTCTGAAGGCTCATTTTAATGCCCATGTCAGAAAATATCATAGTGAAGTGTGGAATAGTATCTAAGAATGATTGATATTTTTGCTTTCTAATTAAACCCACATTGGATTTTTCACTGTTAACTTGATACTGTTGGTGGCAAAGTGTAGCCAGGAAAACGAACAGGTTTCAAAGGAAAAGCAGTACTTCTTAAAATGTTGGCTTGATTTTAAACTTATAACAGTGTCAATATCTTTATTCTCCCTTTAGTACTAACCAAGATGTTTTGAACTACTTTAATATGTATCATTTCAATCTAAAACAGTGTCATATTCTGAGTTACATATACTTAACGTCTATTTTATGTCATTCCAAAAATATATATTTTGCACATGTACTTTAAGTGATTTAGAAAATGCTGACTTTTTCCATGTCATTTTGTGCTTTTAATTCTATTTTATGAATGTTTACTTTTAATATTCTCCCCCTTTTCCCCCTTAGGCCCATGTTGCTGAGTTTATTGCTGAATAAGATTTCCTCTATCTATATAAATTCCCAATTCACCTATCTATGTTTTTGTTATTCTTTCTTTCTTCCTTCCTCTCCTACGCTCTGAATGCTTCCACCTCTTTTTCCAGACCACTGCTTTAAATTCCTCACCAAAATTTTAAGCCAATATATGACTCAAAAATGAAATTGTACCCATTTACTATTTTCATTAGTTAATAATAAACTTGAGAACAGAAATATATTTAGATGAAATAACATACTTTATATAGAGATCACACAAATATAATGGACAATATCAAATTGAATATATTTGCAACATGGCTTGAGAAATTACCTTGAAAATACATTGGTTTTCTGGAGAGCGTTCTCTTCGTGAGTAATCATGGTAAATAAAATCCCCAATGGGGAAATATATGGCTATGAATTTTTGTTAGAAAATAAAAGGTTTATAAAGTGATCTGAAGTATTAAAAGAATAGGGAAGATCATCTCTGGAGTGGAAGTCACTCTAGCGAACTTTTATTACTCCTAGTTTTGTCCTCTTGAATGCAAATATCACTGGTATGATATCTAAACTACAATATAAAAAACAAGTATAATACATAAAATAAGATTTCTGTCATTAGTTAACTGCTTGATCCTCACCAACAATCGAACCTTATTCTAGATATTTCCACATGTATTTTCTGGATTTAATCCTCACTTTGATTCTGTTCTCCTTGAACTGCATAATCAATAGTTCTGCACTGCCTACAGGATAGTCAGATTTCTTTAGCTGAGAATCAAGGACCTTCTGGATCTGTACTTATTTCCTTGTCATGCCTATTTTTCAGATCTTCTTGACACAAACACTCACACTGTTTTCCAGTATGCCTTGCTCCCCTCAACCTCCTTGCCTTTGGTAATGTCATTGGTCACATTTATTTTCTGTCTGCCAGTTCACATAATCTCCTTTATTCAAACTTCAGTCCATATCTATCTCCATAATAAACCTTTTATTATCCTGTTGCATTTATTATTTTCCTTTGAACTGTGATTGAGTTTATTCACTAATTTATAGATAACTGGCATTTTTGATGTTCCAAATTAACATAGGACATTTCATTGCACATTGTAGGTGTTCCTAAGAATTTCTTAATTCCTTATTTCTCAATAAACCTTCTTGAATGTGAGTCCATTACATTTATCTAAAATTTGAATGTATGTACTGATATACAGCCTCAGTTCTCTATAATATCTAATTCTAGATGAACGTAAAATAACCACAGTTATTTCTGTATTTATTATGTTGAGGAAACACTTAAGATTTAGTAGAATTGGGTTCATGTTCATTTAGGTCCACAATCTCATTGCAATACGTGTAGGAAACCAGTATGAGGGTTGTAGTTTTATGTTTTGATTTTAATAACATGAAAATTCTTTGTAAGAACTGATCCTATGCAACTCCTAAGATTTTTCACATATACAAGATAACATTTTTTAAATGGGAGGTCATTTTTAATGTGAAGAAGACATTAGAGCTTAGTATTAGAGCATGTTTGGATAATTTTGTTAATTATGAAATCTTGATGGGAAATAATGTGGTTACGCTCTATGCATAAAATATTCAGAATGCTGCAATGAGTAACTATAGGGGGCACAACTCACATGGACCGTGCTGAGTGGATCACTTAAGTTTGTATAATGCATATCCAGGATAACTACATATAGTATTCCTGTATACATCACACTTCAGTACCGAGTGTATCAACAATCCATTTTTTTTAAGTTGATGTAAGTTTGTCAGATTAATGCACGACAATCTGATACAATATCAAATGTTTTCTTTTTGCATATATGAGCAGCTTGCTCATATCAAATCAAATAACAAACATTTCGGAGCAAAGTGTTATTTATCTAAAAACTTTTACACAAATGTTTATAGAAGTGATATATTAATGTTAGATTATTTTAAATCTTTAAAAAATAGCTTTGAATAGACAGAAGCCACTTTTTATATCTTAGAGGGAAAATGTTTAAATGTATTCCCTCTCCATTGAATTTAAAATCAATTAAGCTAATATGGCTAATATTTAGAATGTGGCTCCCATTCTGAGGGTTGTCTTTTCATTTTGTTTATGGTTTCCTTTGCTGTGCAAAAGCTTTTAAGTTTAATTAGGTCCCATTTGTTTATTTTTGTTTTTATTTTCATTACTCTAGGAGGTGGATCAAAAATTATCTTAAAAAGAGTGTATATAAATACATGTACAACTGATTCACTTTGCTGTACACCTGAAACTAGCACAACATTGTAAATCAACTATACTCCAATAAAAATTATATATATATATTTATTTATTATGTGGTAAGTACTTTTGAAAATTTTTTCCATTGAGGATAATGGGATAAAGTGCATTAGTCTTACAGGTACAATGTGATCAGACATAAAACATTTCTAACACTCAAGAAGTATCCCTCATGTTCTATCCCTGTTAATATCTACCCAGGCCCTGACTCCTCTCAGCATCCCCAGGAGAGATAACTATTCTGACTTTATCATTATAAAGTTATTTTTTTCTGTTCTTAAATAAAATTATTTTGTATGTACAGTAAATAGGCATTTGTGCCTCATTTTTCTACAAAACATAATATCTGTGAGATTCATCCTTGTGGTCACTTCCCTAATTCATTCTTTGTTATTGCCATGTAATATTCCACTATATGTATACCATAATTCATTCTAATTTTCTTTTTTTTGAAAGTGAATATGAAATGAGAACTCCTAGAAAAAATGTGAGCCTCAAAATGATATACACTTTCAATTGCACTAAGAATAAATATGGTTTTCTGTTTACAATGTAATGCAACTAAGAATTCAGTATGAATAGCTTCATTCTTCTTTTGATGAGTAAAATTTTATATCTTTTAAAACTCTAGACCTGAGAAGTTATTCTGTATGGCCTAATGATGACAAAACTACTATACACCATATATGTGAATTCTAGAAGTGTGTGTGTGTGTGTGTGTGTGTGTGTGTGTGTGTGTGTGTGTGTGTGCATGTGCATGTGTATTGATGACCTAGGAAGTAAAAACCTAATTAAAATGAAGTCAGCTGTATATTTCATAGTCTGTAGGTATTAAGCATATAGAACATTTTATGATTTGGTTTAGAAATCTGCATTGGCTCTACTTATGGGTGAAATTCTTGCTATGACTTTTAACTAAACTCTACAGCATTTCTGTACTAACACTTCACTAACACACCATTTTCCTTATGTCATTCTAATTATTTTATTTGACCACATTGTTCACATGCAATTAACATAGCAAGATTGCCAATGTTACAAGAAAAAACTATGAACTCACCATCCTTTTGCAAACAACCCAATAGTCTAGCAATATCTTAAAGTTTATCAATAGAACCTCAGAAATCACTTTATTTCCTTAATAATAATGATCAAACAGATGGTCCCAACTTTGTGGAAAGAAGGCAATTTTTTTTCACTGCAACACTTAATTCATTGTGAATACATACAGTCTTTGTTTGCATTCACTACCATAGTTAGCATTTCATTTCACTAATCTGCCATAGACCCAATGGACTTTTTCTTTAATATGTCAGAAACATATTTTTGAATGAACTTTAAAAACTGGAATACTTCTGTTTTCAACAACTAATATTTACTTAATAAAGTGACTATTTATTGAGGTCCTACTATAAACCTGGCAACTGTGTAGAAAGTTGGTGATACAAACCTGAAATGCACGACAGTCCCTATCTTCAAAGGGCTTCTTACCTCACACATTGGTATGACTTCAGCATAGAGAATGCTGACAAACTTACATATACAAATTTTAAGTGATGGACTATCTTTTTGCTGAAATAAAATATAGATTAACACTTGCATGTAAGCTTACTTTGTCAGTGCATGCCACTTGTCCAAGTATAATGATACTAAGTCAGAAAATGAAACAAAAAAATCAGTAACAATATAAAATCATATTTTTTTCCTTTTTGGTCTCTTCTACATTTTATCATTTTAATATATTCATTACCTTGCTATTAAAATTGTAGGAAAGCAGGTAATTTTTATTAACAAAGTTTATCTATTTAGTATCATTCTATTATTCTCTTCATTTTCTATATTGGTATGAAGAGTATGGAATATAAGAGGAGTAAAGGGAGTGTTGGTCAGAGTAGAGGTGCATACCAAAGGTGAAGAGAAAGAGATAAACTTTCCATTGTTTATCAGATGAATCCTTTATTTTCTCTTTTCTGTACCCATCTACCACTATGCAAAATATAATTGTATACTAAAACCTGTAAACACACTAAGTTATAAACAGTGACCAAGTGTGGACAATAATTAATTTCATATTCATTCCACTGTACATATATGTATGTGTACTTTCTAAGATAATGAATTCTCATAAATCCTTGTAAACTTGGTGCTTATCATCATGTATCAAATGCTTATAAAATATTTCAGGGCTTCCCTCGTGGCGCAGTGGTCGAGAATCTGCCTGCTAATGCAGGGGACACGGGTTCGATCCCTGGTCTGGGAAGATCCCCTATGCCGTAGAACACCTAGGCCCGTGAGCCACAACTACTGAGCCTGCGCATCTGGAGCCTGTGCTCCGCAACAAGAGAGGCCGCGAGGCCCATGCACCGCGATGAAGAGTGGACCCCGCTCGCTGCAACTAGAGAAAGCCCTCGCACAGAAACGAAGACCCAACACCGCCATAAATAAATAAATAAACAAAATTAAAAAAAATTCAAAAGTAAATCCAAGCAAATAAAATATGATGCTGTAATATTCTTCTTTATATATATGATTGATCCTCATTATTCATGGATTCTGTATTTATGGATTTGCTTATTCACCAAAATTTATTTTTAACCCCAATCAATACTTCTGGAGCCTTTATGGTCATTTGCAGACACGTGCAGAATAGTGAAAAATGTGAGCCATCTGATGTGCACATTCTATCTGAGGTCAAACAAGGTAACATTCTGCCTTGTTATTTTAGCTCTTGTATTTAAACAAATGTTCTTCTTGTGGTCTACATAGCACATTTTTTTTATTTTGCCTTTGTATGCTTTTGTCAATGATTTCACTGTTTAAATGACCCTCAAGCATAGTGATGAACTGCAGTCTAGGGTTTGTAAGCACAAGCAGTCAGTGCTGTGTCTTACACAGAAGATACATGTTAGATAAACTTCATTCAGGCTTGATTTATACTGCTGCGGACCATGAGTTCAATGTTAATGAATCCATAATAGGGTACATCCAGAGAAAGAAAAAGCAAATTTGTATATCTGTATGTGAGGTCACTCCAGAAGTGCTAAGTAACATCTGCAATGTGGGATGAAGCTATGGAAATAATGAAAAAGAAGCTAAATTTGTGGATTCATGAGATGATGACTAATAATAAAAGTGCAGGGGACAGCATTGTTGTGAAGCTGAAAGCCAAAGAAATTTATAGTCACTTTACCCAGGGTCATGAAAATGTTAAAACTTCTTGGTTAGTGTTGACTGACTTGCACATTTCAAAAGGTGATATGGCTTGAAAAATGTTAAACTTGCAGACAAGGCTGATTCTCACATCAGGAGGCTGTGGAAGGATTTTTTAAAAAAATACCTATTAAGTGTTATACAGGTGATGAGTTAAGAGCAGACTGTTAAAGCTGATGAGATTGACTTGTTTATAAAAGCATTGGTAAACAAATCTATATAACACACATGGCCCCCAAAAGCTCTGACTTTATTTCAGTACCACGAAATTAATTACTTCTAAGAAATATATATTAAATAATATGTCTTTAAACAGAACACACATAATACAAGGTTATCTATTGATCAGTTGACAAAAATGTTATGGCTAAGTGGAATCTAACCCTGTAATTCCTTTTGGAGCAATGGTTCTGTATTTGCTAATTCAGAACCAACTTTATAGAGCATAACTCCTGTGAATAATGAGAAATGAGTATATTCTTTTTAATGGCCACCTAATAGTCCACTTGTAAATGTAGCATAAACACTGTTATAGGCTGAGTATTTGTGTCCCCTTAAAAATTATGTTGAAACATAATCCCCAGTGCGATCATATTTTGAAGTGGTGTTATGGGGAGGTAATTAGGTCATGAGTCTCTATCCCTCATCAGTGAGATCAGGGCCCTTATAAAGCGCTCCCCCCCTCCATCCACATGAGAGCACAGAGTGAAGATGGCCGTCTGTGAACCAGGAAGCTGGTTCTCATTAAACACTGAATCTGCCGGCACCTTGATCCTGGACTTCACAGCCTCCAGCACTGTGAGAAATATCTTCTATTTATAAGTCACCCTGATATAGTTGATGATATTTTGTTATAGCAGCCTGAACAGACTAAGACAAAAATTGGTACTGTGAAGTGGGGTGCTGCTGTAACAAATACCAACTAATGTAGAAGCGGCTTTGGAACTGGGTAACAGGTAGAGGCTGGAAGAGTTGTGAAGTGCAAGCTAGAAATATGGACACTGAGGATGATTCTAGAGACAGATGAGAAAGAAAAGAGGAGAGCTAGAGAGAAAGCCTCATCTTCTTAGAGAATACCTAAGTCATCATGAACAGAATGTTGGTAGAAATATGGCTGGTAAGGGTCATTCTGTTGAGGTCTCAGATGGAAATGAGAAACATGTTACTGGAAACTGGAGAAAAGCTGATCCTCGTTATAAAGTAGTAAAGAACTTGACTGATTTGTGTTCATGTTCTAGTGTTTTGTGGAAGGCAATGAAATTGGATATTTAGCTGAGGAGAACTCTAAGCAAAGTGTTGAAGCAGTGGCTTGGTTCCTCCTAACTGCTTATTATAAACTGCTCGAAGAGAGAAATGATTTGAAGATGGAATTACTAAGTAAAAAGGAACCAAAACTTACAGATTTGGAAAATTCTCAGCTTATCCATACTGCAATAAATTGAGAAAGGATGTTCAGAAGAGAATACTAAGGGTGTGGCCAGGTGACTTTTCGATAAGGAGATTAGTGTGGGTATAAACCATGGACCTAAACAGCCATCTCACCAGAAGACAGGGAATGTTCTTCAAGACAAGGGAAGAATGACCCCCTGCAACTGATTCAGAGGTCATCAGGACTGCCACTCCCACCACATGCCCAGAGGAAAAAAACTATTTCGATGGGTGAGGCCACCCCTCTAGTGCAGGTGGTCCAGGATGTCCCTGCCTAGGTGTCTCATGCCTGTGACCCCATCAAGAGCTGCAGAGTGGTTTACAGCCAGTGCAGTGGAACCATGGCATAGATGGGGCCCTGGCAACGAGTCACAGTGTGGGCAACACCCCTCCAAATTGTTGGGAGGCTTTGACACCCCAGTGGGTACGGAAGGCCAAAGAGCATCAAGCGAAAGAGGATTATTACCGAATTTTAGAGGACTAATGGCATTTGCCCAATTAGGTTTTGAAGTTACTTTTGACCTGTCACTCTTTTCTTCCTTCCTATTTCTCCCTTTTGGAATGGGAATATCTATCTTATGCCAGTCCTACCACTGAAGTTTAGAAGCACATAAGTTGTTTGGTTTCACAGGTTCACAGCTGGAGAGAAATTTTGCCTCAGGATAAATCATACCTCATTTCTTACCCATAGATGACATTTAGATGAGACCATGCACTTTAGACTTTTAAAGTTGATGCTTAAGCAAGTTAAGAATTTTGGGAATGTTGGGATGGAATGAACATATTTTGCATGTGAGAAAGGCATGGATTTGGTGGCAGGAAAGGGCTAGAATGCTATAGGCTGTATATTTGTGTCTCTTCAAAACTCATATGTTGAAATTTAATCCCCATTGTGGCGGTATTAGAAAATGGGGCCTTGGGGAGGTAATTAGATCATGAGGGCTCCCTCCTCATGAATAGAATTAGTGCCCTTATAGAAGAGGCCCAAGAGAGCGCCCTTGCTCCTTCTTCAAAGAGAAGAAGGGCATCTATAAACCAGGAAGAAGGTTCTTACCAGACACAGAATTTGCTAGTGCCTTGATCTTGGTTTTCTCAGCCTCTAGAACTGTGAGAAAAAAATTTTCTCTTGTTTATACATCACACTGCAAACAGTATTCCATTATAGAAGCCCAAATGGACTAAGATAACAGCTGATGTAATCTTCCCACTATAAATCCAGCACTTTGACCACACTTACTGTCATGATAATCTTCTCTGGGATGTCTTCAGCCCTATTCTGATTTGTTCTCATTTCTCCTCCTAGAAAAACTCAGTTTTGGTCTTGTCTGTTTTTATTTGTGATCAGGGAGTATAACTAAATCCTGTTTGTTAATTTTGGTACTCTCTCTATATGTTCCATTTCTGAACAGCATTGTCTAAGATTGGGAATGGAAATAATGTAGGCTAAAATGACTATAAACTAAAATACATCAGAGATATTTATTTCTTTTATATCAAATACTTTATATTTGACAAGGGATCAGCCAATTATGACTCACAGACTAAATGCAGCCCACCACCTGTTTTTATAAATAAAGTTTTATTAGAACAAAACCATACCATTTACTTCTGTACTATTTATGGTTGGTTTTATACTACAATGGCTGTGTTTTACAGTTATAACTGAATTTTTATTGCCCTCAAAACCTAAAATATTTACTGTCTAAAACTTTACAGAAAACGTTTGCTCATCTCCAATAAGACTACATAAAAAAGATGACATTTCACCTTTCTCTGTCATCTAGTACATATCTACTTATTAATTTCTTATTTAAATATATTCATTTAAGTATTATTAGCAGTAGTAGTAACATCTTCAATCCTGTATTTGTAAAAATTATGTTATAAAATGATTTCAAGTATTACCTTACCTAATTTTCGATTTTCCTATAGGTAGATAGTGTGAATATAAAATAGTATTAAAGTCTCAGTATAAAATCCCATTTTCTTTTCCTAACAATCAGTTTTATAGTCCTAAATTAATCCTTATTGTTCTTTGTTTTCTCCACCTTGGTAGCACAATGACTTTGAACAAGGAACATAACCCATCTGAGCCTGAGTAAAATAAATTATCAACTGATTGGTGCTATGCTAAGTGTAAGGAGAGTTTATAGTACATGGAAGAATGTCATAAATGACTGCCATCACTATCACCATTCTATGTAGAGCTTCAGCTCTGAAGCCATACTTCCTGAATTTAATTTTCAAGTACTCCACTTAGACAAGAAAATTAACTCTCCATATCTATTACTGTGTAACAAATTAACCCCAAATTTAACGGCTTAAAATAATAAACATTTATTATCTCACATTTTCTGTGGGTCTGATTGAGGGTTTCTTCATAATTACAGTCAAGGTGTTAGTCAAGGTTGCCCTTATCTGAAGGCTTGACTGGGGCCAGAGAATTCTTTTCCAAGTTCACACTCATGGCTGTTGGCAGAAGGCCTCAGTTCTTGGCTATCTGTTGGCTAGAGGCCTTAGTTACTCACCACATGGGCCTCTTCTCAGGGCTGCTTGGGAAATCTCACACCATGATAGGTGGCTTCCCTTAGAGCAAGTGATCTGACAGACAGATCAAAGTGGAAGTAACAGTGTCTTGTATGAAAGAGTCTTATAAGTCACACACTGCATTTTAACCACATTCTATACATAATAAGCAAGGCACCAAGTCCAGCCCACACTCAAGAGAAGAGAGTTAGATTTCACATCTTGAAGGAAGGAATACCAAGGAATATGTGGATAAATAGTTGATTCTTGAACAACTCCAGGGGTCAGGGGCACCAACCCTCAGCACAGTCAAAAATTCATGTATAACTTATAGTTGGCCCTCCTACACACAGTTCCTCTGTATCCACAGCTCTTCATCTGAGGACTCAACCAACCATGGATTATGCGCACTCTACTAGTTACTACTCAAAAAGTTCGACATATAACTGGATCCGTGCAGCTCAAACCCATGTTGTTCAAGGATCAACTGTATACTAAAATTGCCTCACTCAATTTACCTCAATTTCCCCATCTTTAAAATGAATATACATAATGGTGAAATGAAGATTATTGTTTTGAGATTCAAAACATGTATATCACTGAGATAAGATCCTCCCACACGTAAGCAATCTATAAATATTAGCTAATATTAGAGATTTACATGCAATTGTACTCTTTTCTATTTTATTCTTTACAGCAGTGGTCCCCAACCTTTTTGGCACCAGGGACTGGTTTCGTGGAAGACAATTTCTTTTCTACGGACCAGTGGTGGGGAGGGTGGGGGAAGGTTCAGGTGGTAATGTGAGTGATGGGGAGCGGCAGATGTAGCTTTGCTCACTTGCTGCTCACCTCCTGCTGTGCGGTCCGGTTCCTAACAGGCCGCGGACCGGTACCAGTCCATGGCCCAGGGGTTGGGGAACCCCTGCTTTACAGAATAATTAAATTTTTAAATTGAACTATAATTGACATATAACATTAATATTAGTTTCAGGTATACAACACGATTCAATATTTGTATACAGTGTGAAATAATCACAATAAGTCTAGTTAACATTTTTATTTTAGGTAATTTGTGTTTCTCTGTTTCTTAATTATTTTTGTTATTTATTTATTTATTTTAAAGATTTATTTATTTATTTATTTGGCTGTGCTGGGCCTTAGTTGCAGCACAAGGGATCTTCATTGCTGTGTGTGGGATCTTTTATTTATTTATTTATTTTTGCGTGCGGGATCTTTAGTTGCAGCATGCGGGATCTAGTTCCCTGATCAGGGATCGAACCTGGGCCCCCTGCATTGGGAGTGCAAAGTCTTAGCCACTGGCCCACCAGGGAAGTCCCTATTATTTCTTTTTGATTTTCTGAAATTTTACTCTATCTCCTTAGGTTCAGAATATCACAAGCTACCATGTTTGTAGTGTGGTCTCATTCTATGAAATATTAAGCAAGAGACGATATAATGCCTCTTTGGGATGATTATAAAATTATGAACACACACACCCAGCAGGCAAGTCAAATTGTCTAGCTCTGTCCTCCTGCAGTAAGCATAAGAGCAGTTGAATATATACCCACTTAAAATGCATTTTTGGGGAGCTACCACATTCGCTCATTTTATACCTCATTTAATTGCTTAACACTACTTGTTTCATTAGGTTCTGGACCAAAAGTCCCAATGTAAGAGTACAGTCAATGTCTATAACATTTCTATCAAGCATGACTTGGTGGGTAGAAAAAGTTTTCATTGCGATTGAGAAAAACTGAAAAGGGATCACAGTTTACAATTTGTAGCAGTTCTCAGCCTTAACCTCATTCTCTCTGGAGACATGTCTCTGACTGCCTTAGACTGGGCAAGGTTTCATTGTATTTCATCTCACAGCACTCTATTGTTTCCTTATCAAAGCACTTACCATACATTATTGTATTTGAAGCTTCTATTGTCTGAATTTCAGTAAAAGCTCTAAATGATATGCTAGCAAGGCACAGTGGATTCTTTACACACTACTGTATTTTCAATTTTTGGCACAATATTTGGGACAAAATAGGACTGGAGTATATATTTTGGAAGAAATGTTGAATAAAATAGATTGTTTTAAAGTTACGATGATGTTTACAATATGGCTAGGAAGGATTTGATCTCCTATGAACTCCCCTCCTTCCAACCATACCCTGACCACCCAAAAATATTTGGTAGACTTTGACAAGGATTCTGGAAGAATCTAAATTCATTAATATATCATGAAAATATAATTAATAAATAATGGAATTTGGGATGATTATCATAAGTAAATTCCTATTTGTTGAGGCTGGCAATAGGAAACTGAATAACAAGCTCTACTGCAACTACTGTCACTATCAGAAACAGAGTATTAGGCTACATATGACAGAGGTATAGCTTATTACACTCTTTCTCATTTTGTATTATATTCATAAGTATCTATAGGATTATAATCAGCTTATATGGAGTTGAAGTGGAGAATGAGATACATGCAAAACGATTTCTTATTTAACTGCCCAGAATCTTCCAAAGGGTAGGTGCTAATTGTTAATAAAGCTTAAATACTATAGCTGGTATTTAATAGCTACTGTATTTCAGGCACTATATTTGGCATTTTACAAATGTTACCTTATGTAACCCAGAAAACCAAGCCGTGAAGCACAGGAGATATTACCTTGAAATTAGATTTGTATTCAAATCATGAGTTTGCTACTTATACATACCTATGTGGTCATAAGCAAGTTAGATACCATCTGTAAGTATCAGTTTTCTCATCTGTTAAAATAGAGAAAATACTGTTTCCCTGTATCTATCATACATTAATAATGAATGGTAGTTTTTATTATATTTGTACATGTACAGAACTAGCAAGCAGCAGATATCTACATTTTTCCATAGATTGTATATGTACCATTTTTTTCCTCTCTATTTATCAATCTATTTATTGAGGTGTAGTTGACATATAACATTATATTAGTTTCAGGTGTGCAACATAATGATTTGATATTTGTATATATTGCAAAATGATCACCACAATAAGTCTAGTTAAGATCCATCACCATACATACTTATAATATGTGCCAGTTTTAAACATTTTTTGTATCTTCCATTTCATTTAAAATCATCCATGGTAGTTTACTCACCACTAAGTAGACCAGACATGTTTTGTTTCATTTCAGTTTCAATGGCATATCCGTGCTACTTCCCAATCTTGGGAAATCTTCCCCAATGTATATACTTGTGTGTGTGCCTCTGTGTGTCTGTGTGTTCTCTGTGTTCATAAAAACATATATACAAAGCTGGTAGCACTTTCTGTTGTGTTTTTTTTAAAGGTACAATAGAAGATTATAAAAGGTTTGTAAACACTTGCCCCTCCTTAGGTGATCCAGTAAATAATACTATGGAGACTTTAATAGAGATGCTTGCGGTCCCCTGGAGTAGTTCAAAGTCTACCTCTCCGTTCAGACCTTTTTGTAAGTATCACTTATACAATTTGTCATAAATAAAATTCAGGTCATTATGGTTCTCACAGAAATCAGTTTAAGTTTTCCCACTGAAGCCAATTTAGTTATCACATTTTCCTCTTTTTATTTCGAACATATGATTATCTATGGGACTGAATATATCTTCTCAGAGAATTACATATCATCCATAATGCTCAAAATTGAAATAATTTAAGCATAAAAATGCAGGGTATGAAGTTCTCAGGTTAGATAGGATTCATGAAGTAATTCAGTTGCCAAAACAATTTCCAAGCATTTAAGTTTTTCTTAAAATTGTCAATTATGTCCCATAGTTTAGAATTTTGAAACTCTGCAAGAATTTTAAGGATTGCAATTTATATTCTCAAAGAACAGGCCTATAATTTATTACCCTCTACATACAATACGTAATGAACTTATTGGCCATAATATTTCTCATAGCTGATTAGGCATCTCTTGTGGATGAAACCACATGCCATATGTATTGATTGTACTTTATATAGTTCTCTAGGTACCTTCTATAAATTATATTCTAAAATTAAACTGGACATGACAGAATATTCCAAACAATCTACTTAAAGTGATCAAAAAGTAATATGAAATTCAAAGCTGATTTTAAATTGAATCACTGGATACACTATCTTCATAATAAATTACCTGTCTATATTAAACTATTTAGTAACTTAAAGATTCTATCATTATCTCTAATTTACCTACAACATTTCATTGTAAAAAAAAACTGTTGACTAATTTAAATTGATTCAAGAAACAATGTGAGTTGGGTTTCTAATAAAGTTATACAACTCAGTAGATTTTCTGTGATGAGAATGAGCCGCAACATCGTATTAGACTTGTAAATGTAAATTTTAAATGGAAACATTCTTTTGAATATGAGAGCAGTTTATAGCCTTATCCTGGCACAAAGTAACATAATAAACTGCTAGAATTTTAATTTAAAGCAAAGTTTAAAGGCTATTGTGGTTTGCCAAGGTTATCCTTCATAAAAATTTCTTGAATGTTTATTTGTCAACAACTTATGTAATTACCTCAAATTAATGTGAAGCCAGAAGTGAAACCAACACTCGAAAATACTTTTGGAAAGCAAGAAACTTTTTTTTCCTTTTAGTAATGCTTTAATGGCCAAGCCAATAAAGTAAAGGAATCTGAATTAAATAAGGAGACCAGGGGGTGGGTAATGAGGAGAAAGCAAGTCAGCTTTTGCAGTGAAAACTACTATTCACAAATTTAAATAGATATTATTTTATTTCTAGATTTTCCAAAAACTTTGTGAGAGTCAACTAGAGGTGCCTCTTTGCTTTCAAGATTTTATCATTGATACTAATTTTACATTGGGGAAAATGTTTCAGACTTTGATATTTCTTTCTCTTCTAGAAAAATGACTTTTGTTAGAAATCTTATTTTTCAGATGGACTTTTATCATACATCAGCCAGAGATTGAGTCAAGTGAGGGTCAATAACTCATATACCTCCTTATCTTAGTACAGACTAAAATCAGTAGCATGTGTCTTCTTTCTAAAACTCAGATCTCTCAAAAGTCAACATCTTTCATATGTGTCTGTGTCCATACACATATATGTAATAGACAGATACAGACATAGATATAGCCTACAGTGTTCTGGAAACTATACCATGTTTGGTGAGGCTTTCAAAGATATATAAAATGCAATGCTTTTTGTACCATAAAATCGAGAATGACAGAATAGTATGTGGAATAAGCTATAACAACAGCCTGAACATGAAATGTACCCTGTTGATAGTTCAGTCTGGTAGAAGAATCAGGACCTAAAGTTTCTTCAAGCCTTAGGAGACACAGAGAACATAGTGAAAAAAAATGTGTGTATTACTCTCTTTCTGTGTATAGGATAGAGGGAATTAGACAATCATCCAATGGTTGTCACGTCATTATATGTACTAAAACAAACAGTCAAAATCTGACTACAAAGGCAACTTGGATTTATTGGAAAAGTAACAAGGATTGAAAAGGAAGATTTGAGTTTCTACTGTTTGGAATTCAGTCATCAAGTTGACTCGATCAGCCTCTCAATGTGTCTCTCTCTCTTGTCTGTGAAAATTGGGGAAAAAACATGGACCTATCTAACGTAGTATTGATACCTGTGTGGCTAAACTACTTCAAGATCAAAGGAATCCACTTGAGATATATTTCTAACAGTAACCATCACAGTCATTAATTGTCTGATTTTAAAATAGATTTTTAGGAGGCCACTGGTTTAATAAGAGCTTTTCAGGGAAAAGCATGCATTCAGACTTCAGAGCGTTTCAGTTTTGCAAAAGTCACTCATATGTTACTGTCACGATTGCGTAGCGTGTTGTGCACATTGTGGGGATCAATACGGATTAAACTGGAAAAACTAAAACTGAAACAGCTCTGAAAACTAATGAATGTCCTTCTGATAAGTAAGAAATTACTGACTACTGACGTGGTTTTAAGAGTTTTGTACTGAGTGATAAGGACAAATTGAAATGTTAACACAATGAAGTGGAAAAGCCTTTGTTAATTACAATTGTTTACCTGGCAGTCTCTGTTAAGCAAAGACCACAGAACAAATTCCTTATATGTGCTCCAATAGTTTAGCAGTAAAAACAATTAGGACTCATAAAATTTATTCTCCTTTTTACATACGTGCATTTGAGGTCTGGATCTTTTAACTTATACCAGAATAGCCTTTGTAGTGCAGTGACAGTTTAAGTGGGAGAAGTTTTCCAGAATGTAAAGCAGATAAAAGCAAACCTGCACTGATTAAAGTACATTTGGGGAACTCAAAACATGGCTTACTTGGCTCTCCACTCACCCTCCCTCACCACTGTTGATGGGGTTATGTATCTCTAGAACTCTGATGGTGTGTAGAACACCCCTTCAAAAACACTACCTGGAAAACTAAAATGCATTTCTTTCTCTCTTCAGCTATCCAAATGATTTGGTATGGTAGAAGAATCCATTGGCACACATGAGCAAAATCTTTCAGTAATTTCAACGGCATTTAATATGTTTACAAGGCACCTGCTATTGCTGGACCTTCATGCTTACTTAGCATAGGCTTTAAACTTCTGGAATACTTAAAATTTTATAAAGTTTGTGTGGGGGGAAATAGGCATAACTATGGGATGTTGTCTGGGTCTTTTCCTAGGTTATCATTCTCAGGGATGTTTGCATAGACTTCTTTAAACCATTTTGTGAATTTTGCCCTCAAGAAGAAGATATTGTATATTTTCATTCAAACTCTGCTTTCACTAACTCTTTAAATATGTCAGACAATGCTTTAGTCAAGGTTTTGGGGATATGACTTAAAATATAGTCACTGGTAAAAATATTTTTTAATTGTTCTACGCATGGTCATAATCTTAACAGTCAAACATTGCCCACCTGAATGCTGTTTGTGAAGAATTTAAAGAAAGTCTATATTCTATAAATGCCATGTATATGATGTTATGATCTGCCTTGGCTCCCCTGGTGGACTGTTTATTATATTCCCGCTTGATATATCAAACACATTGCAGAGAGTTTGAAACAGTCAAGTCTTGGCAAAATCCAGGAAAATTACAAGTTTTCCTCATAAATGGTGTGCAGGCCTTTGTCTTCTACTCACTCCACCCCACCTTCATTTTACAACTTCCAGGATTCATGAGATTGTACATATTTCCTCGAATTAGTGATGAACTACAGATTACCCCTTGAAATCAATGACTAAAATGGAGGAGGCAAATCGGAATTACAAATCCATAAGGAAAGAAACCTCTAGTCTTTAAAAGTCAGAAAATAGAGTAGGCAAAAGCCAGGGATACTCTGAAATATGAGGTTAATTGTGGCTGAGTTAGGAAAGCACAGCAGGGAAAGGAAAGCCAGTGATGTGGCTAAAAGTGAAATGAGTAAAGAACTTGGACACCTAATATGTCCTTTTGTTGTATCACTTGGAGCTTTTTCTCTTGTTGTGGATGTTTTGCTGCCAGAAGCATTTCTCATATAATGTGTACTTTCACCATTTCCCTCCATCCTAGTCTATGCTAAGTGTCCCTTACAGTTTAATGCTGAAACCTAACAGTATCTGCTACAAATTCCTTTTACACTTTGCCCTGAGAATATGGAATGTGCTTTCCCTTCACTTCTCTGCCATGGGAATTAATTACCTGCAGTTTTCAACACAGTGTGAAAGTCTTATCTGCTTTCTTTGGCAGTAAAATATTACTGCAAAGCTTTAAACTAGTTTTGAAGTTTTATTGTCTTTTTCCCCCCTAGGTTTTAATTATGGATGTTTAAAATATTTTATGTCAGTAGGTAATCTCAGAGCTATTATGGTAAAAAAACAATGAAAATAATCAGACTGAATTAAACTATGAAAATAAAACTTTATACACAAGGATGGGCAAGCTTTTAAAGACCATTGTTTTACTGGGTGTTACAGAATTTTAGTGATTTGTGTAAAGAAGAATCAATATTATTTACTAATAGGCCAAAAAGTGGGTTATTTTCCAAAACTGGGTATCCATTACATTTAATCAGATCCAGATGATAATACTAATATTTATGATGGATCCCAACCTCAGAACATAACATGAGAAGGGGAAGAAATAATGATTCAAACCTTACAGTTCCATGGATCAGTACATGTTCCTGGTTTCAGGGGGAAATTAAAGTTGTAATATAAAGTTGGAAAGAGTGAGAAAGACAGACAAACATTTTATGTTCCAAGAGTATTCTTTACTTCTTTTGGGCATGGTTTAAGTAGTGTAACAATTTTTTTAAAATTTAAAGCAAATAAACACATTTAAATGAATAAATTTTAAAAAGTTATATAGTATACTTCCAAATAAACTAAATATTCAAATACATTAAACTTTATGAAAACTCATTTTTAGTTTATGAAAAAGCCAGTGATAAAACCCAAAATGTACAAGTCTAATTACTGACCTGCAAGAACTTTAAATATTTCCATTTATCATTTATACATTTCACCTCTTTTTTTTATGGTCTACTGACCTCATATTCAATTGTGCATAAATTTTTTGATTGGATATTTTAAACTAAATGTATTCTAAATTTTTTTCTGTAGTCAATCTATAGAGTACATATTCAATCTAACTTAGAAAATGAGGTAAAATATTATGTTTGGTAGCAATAAAATATACTCAAACATATTTCTGCTTAATGAATTAGATAACAAAATGAAAATCCAACTTGGAGAGAAAATTTTTAAGATTGCCATACCTTTTTAGTGTTTGAGACTCTGTAATTATTGTTTTCTTTGAGAGCAACTTCAGTCTTGCTTAGATGTGCGTAGTTGATATTTGCCTTATTCACACCCGGTGAAATAGTCCTATTCACAAAGAATACTAATAAATACATGAAAATAAATTTCACCCAGTCCACATATTTTAAAATAATATACCTTTGAAAAAGTATTTACTTATTTTATTTTTATTTCCCTCAACATATATAACTTAAAAATCAATAAAGAAAAGTAATTAATATATAATAAAAACAAAATTTGCCTGAAATTAATGAAGAATTTTCCCATTTTCTATTATTATTTCAAAATTTGGAACTTTTCCTATCTTTCTATTATTAGCAATACAGACAGGGTAAACTTCTGTTTCTTCCACTTACATATTTAATATGGTCTTGCTTTGTTTTCAATCCTTACAAACTATATATTATTAAATATTTCATTTTAAGCTGCTTTAAATAAGTATACTATTGTAGAGAACATAATTTTCTTATGAAAGAAAGGAGAAAGGAAATAAAAAGAAAAGATTAAATGTGCCTTGACTCTTCAGAGGTGGAATTGAAATATAATTATTTCATGGTAATTCATTAAAGTTTTTTTCTTTATCCAAAAAACTCATAAAGTATATTTGTTTATACAGTTAAAGTATATTTGTTTTATCTCTTTCATTAATAATTTTACTCTTCCTTAATGTGAAAAAAGCTTCTAGATTCTTAAAACTCATAGTCTCATTGAGAGTATAAATAGTCAACAGTAGAGCACAATATTCAGTTGTTCCATTTTCTATATAATATAGTATATAAACATCACTCTGATTTGTCCCCTGTGATTATGTCAACAGAGCCAGAGAGGGTGCCAGAATGAATATGCTACACCTAAACAGGGAAAGTGCCTGCTAAAATAAATATTTAAGTAAAACCAAATACCTTCCAACATAATATTCAAATTACACATTATACAATTAAAAATACTTTGTCATGCCAAGAACAAGAAAATCACAAATTAAATGATGAAATTCAATCAACTGGCACCAGTAGTTAATGAATCAGTTATTGGAATTATCTGACAAGATTTCAGAGCAGAAATCTTAAAATAGATTCAACAAGTAATTATGCATTTATTTGAGACAATTGGAAAAATATAGAAAATATTAGCAGAGAACTAAAATTTATAAAAATAAGCCAAAAGGAAATACAGAACTGAACAATGCAATAACTAAATTAAAAACTTATATTGGAAGATGTCAATAGTGGAGTGGCAATGATGTAGAATCAGTGAAAGTGAGGACAGATCGATAAAATTTATTCAATTTGAAAACAGAAAAAAATAGACTGGAAAAAAAAAAAAAATGAAAAAAGGCTCTTTGGGACCAGGGGGAAATGACAAAATAGCTAACATCTGTATCTTTGGAGTCCCAGAAGGTAAAGAGAAAGGATGTAAGCATGAAAGGCATTCAAAAAAATGATAGCTGAAAATTTCCCAAATTTGGTGAAAGCTGTAAACTTATATATTCCAGAAGTTAAGTGACCCACAAGTAGAATAAATACCAAAATGTTCACACAAAAGTACATCATAATTAAATTTCTGAAAACTAAAGAAAAGGTTAAAATCTTGAAAGCTGCCAGGGAAAAACATTAGTGTATTATTAATAGCAGAACAAAGTGGATGTAAAAGAATCCCTCATTAAAAATCATGGAGGCTGGAAGGGTGAGCATAAACATTTTTCAAGTCCTGAAAGAAAAATAATTGTACACTGTGAATTCTATATTCTGTTAAAATATCCTTTAGGATTAAAGGGAAAATAAGGATATTTGCAAGTCAAGAAAAACTAGAAAATTCACCAATCACAGACCTACTCTTAAAGAACAGCCAACTGAGGCTCTCCAAACAAATAAGACAATAACAGAAAAAGAATTGGAACTTTGGGAAATATTGAAGAGAAACAAAATGGGTGAAACTATGGGTAATAAACTTTTCAGGAGGTTCTTAAATTGTATTTGATGATTAAAGCAAAAATTACCTCTATTATGTTGCTCGATATATGTAGAGAGAATAAGTGAGACCATTATATTTAAAGTAGGAAGAGTAAATGGATATTGTAATAAAGAGTCTGACTCAATACAGTATCTCACCAGCCTTAATAAACTGTCTTCACAACTGCCTTGCAGGTAGTATCTTAACCACATCCAACTTTATCCAGAACACAGGTATAATATTTCATTGACGGGATCCTCCTCCAAGAAGATTTATTTGATACACTTATTCAGGACATACAAATAGTAACAAAGGAGCTCACATAAAGGGATGGATCATTGCCCCACACATGGCAGAAGCCTCACCACCTTAATTTTTTGGTTTGTCAAGGGCCACTCTATCTTTGACACTGTCAAGAAACAGCTATTTACCCTCTCAGCGTTCACAATGCTGAAACAAACCCAAAATACTTCAAGTCTTTTTGGATCTTGGAAACATATTCCTCATTTACAAATTTTACTTAAGCCCATATAGGCTATTACAAATCAGACCACTTTAAATGGGATTTCCTAGAACAGAAGTCTCTAGAATCTGTCCAAATAGCAATAAAAATAGCACTCCCACTAGTATCCCCCCCCTCCGAGAGTCCTTTATATAGAGGCTTTTGCAACCTCCTCTTATGCCTCCGGGAGATTCTGTACCCATGATGGCCACAGAATTGCTCATGGAATTCTGGTGAAAGACACTGCTCTCTTTAACCCCACGCATCACACTATATTCTATGATCATAATGAAACCAAACTAGAAATCAATAATAGAAATAAAACAGGGAAATGTAAGCAAACAGGATAAATAACAGCAAAATTTCTAAACACTTGGAATCTAAACAACATGCTTCTAAACAACCCATACATCAAAGAATATGTCTCAAAGGAAATAAAATTGTATACATAGGTCTGAATGAAAATAACAATATTATATATCAAATATTTGTGGATGCAACTAAAGCAGTAATAAGAGGGAAATATTTAGCACTAAATGCTCATATTATATTAGAAGAGAAAAATTTCTAATCAATAATTTAAATTCCTTTGACACTAAATTAGGTCAACAAAAGAAACCCAAAGTAAGCGGAAGGAAGGATAATAATAGTACAAATAAGAGCAGAAATCAGTGAAATTGAAGACAGGAAAACAGTAAAGAAAAATCAGTGAAACCAGAAGTTGGTTCTTTAAAAAAAAAATCAATAAAAATAACATACCTCTAACAAGACTGTTAAGATAAAAAGACAGATGACACAAATCACAAATATGAGGAAAAAAACAGGGAATATCACTGCAGATTTTCTAATCATTAAAAGAATTATAAGGAAATCCACTGAACAATGATTTGTTCATACATTTGACAACTTCCTAAAATAATACAAATTAGCAAAACTCACCCAAGATGATATAAATAACCTGAGTCGTCCTGTAATCATTAAAGAAATTGAATTTGTAATTTTAAAATTTCAAAATAATAGTACCAGACCCAGTTGGCTTCACTGCAGAATTTATCATTCACTAAAAAAGTGTCAATTTTACACTCTTTCCTAGAAAATAGAAGAGAAAGGAATACTTAACTAATTTTTATTGAGGTAGTATTATATTGATAACAAAACTAGAGAAAGACAGTACAAAATGAAGAAAACTATGGGCCAATATCTTGCATAAACTTAGACACAAAAATCCAGAAAAAAATATGAGAAAATAAAAACCAACAATGTATAAATATAACTATACACAATGAAAAAATAGGATTTAATTCTGTTATGGAAAGCGGGATCAATATTAGCAAATCAAATAATGCAATCCACCATATTAACAGGGTACATAAGAAAAAAAAAATGGTATTATCATATCCATGGATACAGAAAAGGCATTTAACAAAATTTAACATGTATTCATGAGAAAACTAAAGTTTCAGCAAGTTTAATAACAAAAACAAACTACCTCAATTTGACGTAAACCATCTATGAAAATATTACAGCTAACATCAGATTAGTGGCGAAAGACTAAATTATTTCCCAAAGATCAGGAACAAAGCAATAAAGTCTGTTCTCACCATCCTATTCAAGATGGTACTAGACGTTCTAACCATTGTAAAAAGGCAAGAAAAAAATCCTACAGATTAAAAAGAAATAAAATTTTCACTATTTGAAGATGACATGATTGTCTGCATAGAAAATCCCAAGGATCTACAACAAAACTGCTAAGACTAATAAATGAATTTGACAAAGTCACAAATATAAGATCAATGCAAAAAAATAAATCACATTTTTATATACTAACAGTGAACATGTGGAACCAAAAAAAAAAAGAAAAGAAAAGAAACACAACACCATTTAAAACTGCTACAAATAAAAGGGTGTACCTATAAAGTTAACAGAATATGTGCAGGATCTATATGCTGCCAAAAATAAAATGCTTATGAAGGAAATCAAAGAAGGTCTAAATAGACTGATATACTATGTTCATGGGTTGGAAAACTAAATACATTGAAGATATCAATTCTTCTAAAATTGATATTAAGGGTAACTATAATTCCTATCAACATTTCAACAGGGATTCTTGTAGACATAGACAAATTTCTCCTAACATGTACATGTAAAGGCACAAGTCCTAGAGCAGCTAAAACAATCTCTTATCACTCTACCTGATATTAAGTCTTAACTATATAGCTACATTAGTCATGTTAGTTTGTTACTGGTGGAAAGACAGACACAAAGATTAATGGTAAAAATATATGTAACCCAGAATCAGGCCCACACAAATATTTCCAACTGATATTTCACAAAGGTTTAAAAGGAATTCAATGGAAGAAAGAGAGCCTTTTCGACACGTGATGCTATTGCAATTAGGTATCCGTAGACCAAAAACAAACAAAAAACAAAAATGAAAAAAGACCTTGGACTAAATCTCACATATTACATAAAAGTTAACTCAAAATGGTTTGTAGACTTAAAAATAAAACTATAAATAGTTTAGAAAAAATATGAGAAAAATTTCAATATATGAAGCTAAGCAAAGAGTTCTTAGACTTGAACAAAAAGCACAATCCATGAAAGGGAATACTGATAAATTGCGCTTTGTCCGAATTAAAAACTTCTGCTTTGCAAAAGGCTGTTAAGACCATGATAAGTCAAGTTACGGACTGGGAGAAAATATTTTCAAACTTAATATTAGACCAAGGACTAGTTTCTAGAATATATAAAGAACTCTTAAAACTAAACAGTAAAAAAAAACAACCTATTTAGAAATGGGTAAAAGAGATAAACTTTTCATTTCAATGAGGAGGATATGCAGATGGCAGACAAACTCAGGATATGATGTTCAACTATATCATCTATTTGGCAAATGCAAATTAAAGCCACAATAAGCTGTCTCTACATGCCTATCACAAAGGCTAAAATAAAGAGTGACAACAATACATGTTGATGACATTGCGGAGAAACTGGATCACTCATACATTGCTGGTAGAATGTAAAATGGTACAGCCAATCCAGAAAATAGTTTTTTTTTAATAAAATGAAACATGAAATTACCATATGATCTAGCAATTTCAGTCTTTCAAATTATCCCAAAGAATTGCAAACTTATGTTCACATAAAAATTTAGACATGAATGTTCATAGTACCTTCATCTGTAATAGCCACAAAGTGAAAATAATCCAGATATCATACAATGGGAGGAGGAATGACCACTCCTCTCAACCGGGAGATTCCAAATTTTAAAATTTCACTGAGAATAAAACACACTTTTAGTTACAAAAGGCATAAAAATAGATGAATGATGAAAAATAAATTGCCCTTTTCAAGCAATTTAGGGTTTGGAATCACTGAGCAATGTGATTTTCATCTCATAAAATAACTAATGAAAAGAAAGTAAGCCATGCTGCCTTTAATTGTCAAAACTTCATTGAAATCTGTACTTTTAAAAAAAAGGTGTTCATGTTGCTTTTAAGATTATGTCAGTAAGGTCAACTTAACTTTGATTTCCCTGCTACCAAATTCACCATGAGATTATAGCAGACATGAATGCCCAGAGTTGCAAATTCCCTTCTAAGTATTTAGGGAATACCACAGTGGGCCAGTCTTGGTGAGAAAATTTTGTACCTTTCTGAAATGGAGATTGTTAGTTGCAGCATTCTTACTCCCAATTTGTCCCACCAAGAGTTCACTCATATTCATTCATTTATCCATTTATATATCATATATTTATTGAGTGTCTTTTATGAACCAGGTACTCTTCCAGACTGAGGGATATATCAGTGATAAAAACAGAAAAAGCCCTGCATTCAGGAAGCCTATGTCCCAGCAAAAGGAGGCAGACAGTATGCAAAATAAATAAGTATATTATATAGTATATGCTGTGGGGGAAAATACAGCAAGGAAAGGGAATAGGGAGTGTGATGAGGAGAAGTAGATCTTGGGGGAAGACCTAACCTAGGAAGTGCCATTTGAAAAGAGTACTGAATTGCATTGAACACAGGCTCCGTGAGTTTGCAGGAAGTGTTATATTTGACTTACCAAAAGCTGTGACAGGAAAGGAAGGCCTTCTTTCATGTCTGCTAAGTATTGGAAATTGTCACAGAGCCAGCTGGGGCAGACCAGCGAAAGCCAAGATCAGGCATCCAACTGGAATGACCGTGAAGACAGTGAATGTCTGGCAGGCACAGACCCAAACCCAGGAGGTTAGAAAATACAGATACTGTAACTCCAGAGAGAGATGACGTGCTCCAAGTCTAATGACTCCGTGGCAACAGGAAAGGAGCAAACAGGGCGCAAAATCCAAGTGCACAGTCTGAGGTCATCAGCAAATTTCCAAATAGAGTGGGAAGAAATGGGAAACAAAGACCAAATAGACAGAGTGACTTAAGTGCCAGGGATTCAAACTAAGCTGAGACTGAGTGGCAGGAGGTCAAGTCAGAAGAAGTAGGCATATGTCAGCACACAGTTACAGAGAGGAAGCAAGTTTCTATAAAGTCAGGCAGGTCCACCAGAGAAGCACAACAGGGTTCTGACAAAGATCTGAGATAGTGATCATCTGCTCTGCCCCTCATATTCAATATGGTAATCAGTGTGTGTGTGTGTGTGTGTGTGTGTGTGTGTGTGTATGTGTGTGTGTGTGTGTGTGTGTGTGTGTGTTGGGGTGGGTTAGAGAAAAGCAAAATCAGGTTCTCAGCTCCGTAGGAGAACTATAGATGCTTGTTTTAGCAGTGAGATTAACTTGACACTGTGAGTCAAAATGGGAGTATATTCTACCTTTGATTTATTGCTATTACTTTCTTTTTGTCAATTTATTTTTATGCCCGTTTAAAAAGTATTTTATATCACTCTTTAATCACAAAAAATGTGAAATTTAAGACATAGAGTAAAATATACAGCAGAATATTTCCATATATCTTCTTGACTACTGTTATATTCAAACCCAGTATTTCACAGAAAATATTATAGAGAATCCAAGTCCCAAGAGATATAAAGTGATGTTATACTAAAATGAGTCTAGTAGTAAAATACACATGGGGAATGCTGAGTTAAACAACTAATTTTTCTGTTGGGTTTTTACTGTAAGAACTATAAGATAAATATGTTTGTTATAAATGTGTACTTTTATAATAAATTTCATTAAAAATAGACTTCATGTTTAAAGCAGTTTTAGGTTCACAGAAAATTAAGTGGAAAGAACAGAGTCCCATATATTCCCTACCCATATATCAAACAGTCTCCTGTATTATCAAGATCACACCCTGGAGTGCTACATTTATTACAGTCCATGAACCTATATTGACATATTATCAACCAAAGTCCATAGTTTACATTAGGGTTCATTCTAAGTGTAATACATTCTGTGGGTTTCAACAAATGTATAATGACGTGTATCAACCATTATGGTATCATACAGATTAGTTTCACTGCCCCCCAAATTTTCTGTGCTCCACTTATTCATACTTCCTTGTGCCCCTCACCTCCCCTCTACCTCTGGCAGTCACTGAATCTCTTACTGTAGTCATAGTTTTGGCTTTTCCAGAATGCCATGGAGTTGGAATCACACAGAAAGTAAGTAGCTTTTTTCAGATTGGCTTCTTTCATTCAGGAATAGGCATTTAGGATTCCTCCTTTTCATGACATAATAGCTCATTTGTTTTTAGCACTGAATAATACTTTATTGTCTGATGCACCACAGTTTACTCATCCAGTCACCTTTGGAAAGACATTTTGATTGCTTCCAAGTTTTAGCCATTATGAATAAACCTGCCATAGATATCCATGTGTAGGTTTTTGTGTTAATAAAGCTGCCCCTCAAGATAAACAATTTTTTAAGAAGAATAAAATGCTCTGATGTATTTCAAAATGGTTACACTTCCCCTTCCCCTGCCAGGACATGAAGGAATTTTTTTTTCCCATTTTCAATGTGAGAACTTGATATCAGGCTAATGCTGGACTCAGAATGAGTTAGAAAGCATTCTCTCTGATTCTGTCTTCTAGAAGAGGTTGTAGAGAATTGGTATAATTTATTCCTTAAATGTTTGGTAACATTCACCTGTGACCCCATCTTGGCCTGAGACTTTCTTTTTCTGGAAGGTCGTTAATTATTGATTCAATTTCTTTAACAGGTATAAGCCTATTCAAATTGTCTATTTCTTCTTGAATGAGTTTTGGCAAATTGTGTCTTTCAAGGAATTTGTCCATTTCATCTTTGTTATCAAATGTGTGGGCACAGAGCTGTTCACCATACTCCATTGCTGCTCGTTAATGTCCATGGGATTTGTAGTGATGTCCCCTCTTTCACTTCCAATATTACTAATTTGCATTTTCTCTCTTTTTTCTCACTTAGCCTGGCCAGAGTCTTATAATTTTATTAATCTTTTCAAAAAACTGCTTTTTATTTCATGGATTTTTTTCTAGTGATTTCTTATTATTTCTTTTCTTTTGTTTCCTTTAGATTTAATTTGTTCTTCTCTTTTTAGTTTCCTAAGGGAGAATCTTAGATTATTGACTTATATCTTTCTTTTCTATTATATGCATTCAATGCTATAAATTTCTCTCTGAGCACCATTTTAAAATTATGTTAACTCACTTCCCATAATATATGCCCATTTGGAAATAATCTCCTCTACAATTAAAAAAACTAATATCTCTGACAACTAAGGGTCAGCACATTTCAAATAATTCCCGTATGATTGAAACTGGCAATGTATACTACGTTTCCCATGTTGTAGGTTACTGTGGCAAAAGAAAAGCGTTTGAATATTTAATATTTTAATGCTTAACTATTAAGTACTGAGGCTTGAGCTCATATCCATTACCAATCTTATGCCATGTTACCATAAGCTATAATAATATATAATTTATAAGCTAAAAATTATGAAATATAACTACTTATCAAGGACACCCTTAAATTGTTTAGATTTAGAGAGTGTTCAAAATCTGGGATGAGTAAATGCTGTTTTTCCTTCATTTAGGATTAGGCATTTTCAATAACATATGAAGATGCATTTTTGTCCTAACACAGAGGTTTTTTAAAGGATGCATTTTAAAGGATGAATGCTGAAGGATGCATTACACACCCAATGTAGGTGCTGCCATAAAAGCAAACAAAACACAAAATAAGACCCAACAAATCCAAACAACTCTCAGAGCTATTGTTTTTTTCCAAATTTCTTATAATTGCCATATATATATATATATATATATATATTTTTTTTTTTTTTTTTTTTTTGCTTAGAAATTTTATGGAAGAGAGAGCTGGTAGCCAGATTTTATTCTCCTCTCCCTTATCTCCTACTTTAAATCTCAGCAGAATCACCTTCCTCCTAAGACCTGCCTCAGAATGGAATCCACTGAGCTCCACTAACTATCCTGACATAAATATCAAAGTTTCAAGTTGTCTGTATTTAAAGTATCTCCGAGCACAGAAAATGTAGCCTATATTATTTTTGGACTGTTTATGTACAAGGAGATAGAAACAATATTTATAACACATTAAGACAGCACAAAAATGATTTCTTGAGGTTCATGTTTAACAGCCAGAAGTCTAAAACAATAAATATTGCCTCATATGGTCAAGCCAGAAGCTGTCTCTAATAACAGCACTGTAGTTTATATCATTATCTTCTATAATTTCATTTTTCATGTTATGGTATCTTTATTAGTTGTAACTTAAAGAAGACTTCCCCTCATACTCTACATTTCACTTTACTTTTTCAACGATGATCAAATTTAAGGTTGGTTTATTAAGAAAGAGCAAAGGTCACCAATGACTTTCATGTTTCTAAATCTAATGGCATGTCAGTTCTCACTCAGCATAGTTGATTTTCAGCCACCTTTCACAATACAGACTTCTTGATATTTGTTTTCTCGCTGTCTTCCAGGACATACTGTTCTCCTGGTTTCATCTCTACATTTCTGGGTCTCTTTCTATGCCTCTTTTGCTGGCTCAAACTTCCCTGGCCCTTAAGGTTAGAAGTTCTATATGGTTCTTTTCATTATTTATTTCTACCTAGGTGATTTTACTCATATTTATAGTTTGTTATACAAAGTCATTACTGACAAATATATATCCCTGGACCAGAATTTAGTGGAAACTCCAATTATATAAACACTACTTCTCTGTCATTTCTACTTGCATGTCTTCCCAGATATAACGTGTGCAAGACTAATAATCACCCAAAACCACTCTGACCCAGTGTCTTTATGCTCAGGTAAAGACTCCACCAATCATGCAGTTCCACAAATCCTTGATGTCTCCTTCCCCCTCATACTCCATACTGATAGAAACCCCTTATATATTTCTCAAATTTCTGTACTTCTCTCCATTACTGTTGTCACACCCAAATCCATTGCCATCATCTCATCTTGATCACCTGAACAGATTCCAAGTGTTCTCCCTATACTGACGGTTACTCCTGACAAATCCATTCTCCATGGAGCAGCCAGGGTAAGTTTCACAAAAGTCAAAAACACTTCCCTGCTCATAACAGCCATGGCTTCACATTGCTTTTAGAATAAAGGCTGTCAATTCTTTAACATGGCCTTCAAAACCTTGCCTGGCTTGGCCACTATGTGCCTCTTTAGCATCATTTTAAATCCATCCCACCCTTGCTCTTTATCTCTAGTAACAATGGGTTTCTTTGTCAATCATACTATGACTCAGCTTACAACATAAATTGCACATACTGTCCTTTTGCCTACAGTACATTTCCCCATTGCGCAGGTAATTGCCACTCATATTTCAAGTTGCAGCTCATATATTTCAATTACTCAGGGAAGTCACCCTTGAATATCCCCTATTCCCAATCAAATGTATCCTAGGTCATTTCTTTGTTATGCACACACACTGAACTAAGGTCTCCATCTTACTGACTTAACTTAAATAAGTTAAATTTACGTGTTAAGTACAATCCTAAAGAAAGGAGTTAATCTTAACAAAGATTTAAATTATTTCTAGCACACATTTTTTATTTCATTCTTGTGCTATTCAGTCTACAGCTAGTAAATAATATATCTTCTATAAATTTCAGATATTATGATTTATGCAACAGAATATTGAACACATACCATATACCAGTAAAAACTCTGGATTCTGCATATGAAACTGTAAGTAAAGCAATGGTATTCATAGAGCCTAGATTCAAAGATAGGAATTTATTGAGGATACAGCCAGACCTCCATAACTGGGGGCTTCACATCTGAGGATTCAGCCAACTGTGGATCAAAAATACTAAAAAAAAGTTTTTCAGAAAGTTCCAGAAAGCAAAACTTGAATTTGCTATGCACTGGCAACTATTTACATAGCATTTACATTGTATTTACAACTATTCACATAGTATTTACATTGTATTAGGTATTAAAGGTAATCTAGAGATGTTTTATTAAAGTATGTGAGAGGATGTGAATCGCTTATATGCACACTTACTATGCCAATTTATATAAAGGACTTGACCATCTGCTTGAAGAACTAGTATATTAAACAATAATGGGACTGGATATAGTTTTTGTCCATAGGTCAAACAATTCTGGAACCAAGTGAAAATAATTTAGCCACTTGCTTCAAAAAATACCTGTTCGTGAAAAGTGAGATGACCCAAGTATATAGCTTATTTTTAAGACTACAAGCTTGGTCATCAAGACTCACTTCAAAATCCTTGCCTCACTCTGACCTGCAATTTGAAGCTACTGTGTTATAAACTCTGTGCAATTACAATCAGTTCCTCACCTAACAGGAGCTTAAAAATCTTCCAGACAAGAACCTAAAACTCTAATACCTATAAATATTCTGCCTCAATTTCCCATTTTGAAACATTATGAAGATCTGTCAAGGTAATATTTAGCAAGCCTAATAAACTTAGTTTTGCCTTAGCAATAGCATTTCGGGGTTTTGGGTTTTTTATTTTTTATTTTTTTGGTGTGCTGGGAGAGTCAACAGTTAGCAATAGTATTGGAAAATTATATTTGAATACTAATGGCGAGTGAAGTGGATAACAAAACAAGAGGAGTGTCATTGCAAAGGTACTTGGGAATTGATGAAAAGGTTAACAACATAGACTTTGTGTTATAATTTGGGAGGAAGATGCCAAGATGCAGGTGGGGCCTGGCAAGAGAGCTAATTTGGGATTCATACTAGGTTTTGATATGCAGAGATACCCAGGGAGAAACAAAAGCTAAAAGGCTGTGTACTGGGGATGGAGGCTGTTGATGAACCCCAGTGGATATAGATCTATTTTACTTAATATCTCATAATTGCCTAGATAGGGGATTGGTGTGAGGTGGCCAATATGTATATCATACATAAATGAATATTTGGCATACATATCAAGCAAAGCTCTAAATATTCCCATTCGCTTTTGTACATAGTATAGAACAGAGGAGAATTAAGCCAGATTTGAGTGTGTTCCCTGGTAAGAAGATTTATGTTCCATGAAGTGGTCTATAGATGTTTCTTTGTCAAAAATCAACTTCCTTGAGAAAGCAGTTATATCAGAGGCAAACGTAAGTAAATTTTGCGCGTTTACAGATAGATATGTAAGAAGGACTGTAGTTTAGTTTAAAGTACTGGAAAATTCCTAGCAAGAAGAAAACAGCTGAGAGGAGAAAAGTTTATCATTTTTAAAGAAAAAAATAGAAAATAACTCACTGTTCTTTGCAAACACAGTCACAGAAGCTGACATGTTATTCTCCATTCTCTTCCTATTAATTCTGTGTGAAAAGAAATGTGGATAAAAAATGATTTTAGAGCAGGGAAACAAAGAAAGTACAGTAATTTTATTTCACCTGGTAATGTTTTTCTACAAGTGGCTTCAGTAAAAAAGAAGGTAAGAGAGTAAAGAGCAATTCTATGTTAGGCAATCACAAATACTTTTGTTTCCAAAAGCAGATTTATAGTTCCATGAAAAATAATATTGTAGTGTCTCTACTAAAACAGGAATAATAATTTTCATTTGGGGTTAAATCAGAAGGAATGAAGGTGAGAATTTACATAAAAATTCAAATAGAGAAAAAAGAACCAAGTTACATGTATAAATATGTTTTCTTTAAATATAATTTTATTGTGCTTTAAAACTACTAGTGTTGTTTATTACTATGCTTACCTTTCAAAAATGTTTTAATTAAAGGGAAAAAGTTTTAATACAGAGGTTTTTCAAGAACAATTTTTCAATTATTAGGATTTCTAGAAAACCTTGAAGAGACTTTAAGTGAAAGGAGAGGAATGGCCAAGTAGACATTCTAGATTATTAAGATAGGGCATTCTACACGACGGTAATCTAAATGTTTACCATATCCATCATGAACTATTAAAAAATCATTTCACTAAATCCCACAAGAAGAAATGATGAGTAGTAAAAATCAGCCCTCAGTATGGGTAGACTTAAAAAAAGTTATAGGATATCAAATGCAGAGCTTTTGGTATATCTGGGCTTCTTTAAGGCATTTATTAAGGTATTTAATAATAACATTGTAGATGGACTTAATGGAGAAATAGTACACATCTCAAGATGTTTGATAGCCTGGGGTAATGGAACAAATGTTACAAGATAAAACTGAATTTTGGTTTAAAAAACCCACAATCTTTTAAAGATAGTAGAAAATGACAGACATATGAGTAGATGTTGATTTAATAATGACACAGGGATTTTAGTTTACAATAAACTTAATATGAATAAGCTGCATGGTATAGTGGTAGAATTATAGTTTAGAGAATAGGAAAGATGATATTCTTGCCCTACTCTTCATTTGTCAGAACTCATTCAAATACTGTATTCTGTTCTGGTTACTACACTAAGAGGGAGAGAAACACACAGGAGAATATTCCAGTGTGAGAAACCCAGATGTAAAAAAGAGCAGTTTGGACAAAACTGTAACATAGGAAACCATAGTTAGAAAGTATAAGATGGCAGCTTTGGGCTACGTATATAAAATACTTTAAAATGACAGTCAGAATCAAAACAGGATGGTGCTGGCTCACAAACAGATACATGGATCAGTGGGACAGAATAGAAAGCCCAGAAATAAACTCATACTTTTTGGTCAATTAATCTATGACAAGGTAGGCAAGAATATACAATGAGGAAGAGACAGTGTCTTCAGTAAATGGTGTTGGGAAAACTGGACAGCTGCATGCAAAAGACTGAAACTAGACCACTGTCTTACACCATATACAAAAATAAACTCAAAATGCCCATGCCACTCTCTCACTTCATCCCAGCTTACCCTTCCCCCTCTCCGTGTCCTCAAGTCCATTCTCTACGTCTGCATCTTTATTCCTGTCCTGCCCCTAGGTTCTTCAGAACCAATTTTTTTTTTTTTTTTTTTTTTTTTAGATTCCATATATATGCGTTAGCATACGGTATTTGTTTTTCCCTTTCTGACTTACATCACTCTGTATGACAGACTCTAGGTCCATCCGCCTCACTATAAATAACTCAATTTCGTTTCTTTTTATGGCTGAGTAATATTCCATTGTATATATGTGCCACATCTTCTTTATCCATTACCAAATGTAAAAATAGATAGCTAGTGGGAAGCAGCCGCATAGCACAGGGAGATCAGCTCGGTGCTTTGTGACCACCTAGAGGGGTGGGATAGGGAAGGTGGGAGGGAGACACAAGAGGGAAGAGATATGGGGACATATGTATATGTATACCTGATTCACTTTGTTATAAAGCAGAAACAAACACACTGTTGTAAAGTAATTATACTCCAATAAAGATGTTAAAAAAAAAAAAACAAACCTCAAAATGGATTAAAGACTTAAATGTAAGAAATGAAACCATAAAACTCCTGGAAGAAAATGTAGGCAGTAAGCTCTTTGACATTGACCTTAGCCATATTTTTGGGCTCTGTCTCCTCAGGCAAGGGCACCACAAAAGCAAACATAAACAAATAGGACTACATCAAACTGAAAAACTTTTGTACAACAAAGGAAATCATCAACAAAATGAAAACTGAATGGGAGCCTACTGAATGTAGTCTCCTGAATTCAGTAGCCTACTGAATGAGAGAAGATATTTACAAATGATATGTCCATTAAAGGGTTAATATCCAAAAATACCTAAAGAACTCATGCAACTCAACTTTGAAAAAAATCTGATTGAAAAATGGGCAGAGGACATGAATAGACACTTTTCCAAAGAAGACATACAAATGGCCAACGGGCTGATTTGTCTGTTCAAGTAACTCTACTCACTGAAATAGAGACCCTTTTCTTTTTAATTTAGTAAAGTTAAAGAGACTAATTAAATAGCGTCCATAGTTGTTTTGTTTTGTTTTGTTTTGTTATACACAGAGAGGAAAAGCTTCTGATGGTGGAAAGAGTCTAAGTTTAAAACACTACTTATAATTTAAATAATAAGTTTAAAACAATAACTTATAATTAGCTTTAAAAAGGTAGAATTCAAGAAAGAGATGGTATTATAAATCATTTTAATATAGTGATATCTTGATTAGATGTTAATTGTAAGTGATAATCATTCAATATTACTAGTGTATTTTACATGGGGAGGGTTATATTTGTGAACTAAGTTACCTGTGAGTTGCAAATCTGTAACTTGAGCTAATTAATATTAAGCCTTGAGAACGTTAATCACTAAGTTGCATCCCTTCCCTCTGTCTTCAGATATAGGAACCACACGCTTAGTGGCTGAGGAGAAAATTATTATAGAAAAGCAAATGTACTTCAAAAGAAGTAAATACTGTAGAAACAGAGTACTCAGTAGATGTTCATGAAGAAGAACCTCTTAAGAATAGCTGAAAAACTATATACATCGCTTCAGTATTAATTTTCATTCAGCACATTGAAATTGTAATTCTGACATGTTATCTCCATCTTTATCTTCTGTAAATCATCAATGTTTTATACAGGTTCATTTCCTTAACTATTATTCCATTCCAAGAAGAATGCCAAGAGATTGCACAATTTCTTCTCTGATGCATTTTAGATTCAGAACTTTAAAAAAATTAATTTAAGGTTACCACTCTTTAGAACAAGATTGAATTTCTATGTGTTTTCAGATATACGTATTGTAACAATAATTTACAAATGCATCAACAATGGTAACAGTAATGAAATAATATATTGTGGGCATTATTTTTTTCTTTGTAACACATTACATTGTAAAATTCACTATTTTGTATTTTTTAATCATTTTATGGTCTTTTCAATATATATCATTAATAGTATTTTGAGTATCCCAAGATGTTAAAAGATAGAAATACATATTATGAAAACAAATGTTCTGCTTACAGCTATATTCATATAGAAGATATTAAGCCCAGATATTGTGTTTCATCACAACTGGTTAGTCATCTGAAGGTTATCAAGGACCATGAAGTTCAAGTGCTTCAGTTTGCCAGACCCTTACTGGATGTGATTGAAGACACTTGTCTAACCAATGAAGAATGGGACTTTCAACTGACTGTATATGTACTGACGACACATTTCGTATTATCCAGAGAGCTTGTTTTCAATGCCAAGTTAGCATAACCCTTCCCATTTCTGGCACTTAAAAACCTTTGATTGTTCCTCCTTAAATAATTTCTTCATTGACAGTGTTCCCTTGACTGCCAGGTTAACAGACTCAAGATGGATGGATTTACTTGGTTTTTTAAAGTTCTAGTGATCTTCATTTTTAAAATAATGTAACATCTTTTCATATTGAAATAGAGATTGATATGTAAAATACTGTTAAAATTTCATGTGTTAAATCATAATGGTTTGTGTTGCCCTTTTACCTCTTTTGCACTAAACTATACATATTTCATATGTGCCAATGTAATCATCTGTTTCGGATTATGGAGAAAAATGATTGAAGTTCACCTGGATTTGGAACAGTTCCAAATGTTTGAATCGTGCAATCTTACACATTTTTTGCAGTTTTAAAGAGGACAACCAAAAATATTAAGCTCTTTGAATAATAAACATTTAGTTGGAGATAAACATATTATTTCACTATCCCCAGAAATTACAGCTCAGAGTAAATTGTAAGAAGTGCTTTAGCAGTGGGATAAGGAGGTACAATGTAAAACATACAGATGATGAGTAACTATTTTGTTAAGTGTATATCTGAGCAAACTTAACTCTGATTGTTTTTATAGAGGAAGAACACTGAGAATGGATAATAAGTTTTTCAGTAATGGAGGTATGACAAATACACTTGATAAAGCAACAGAAGTCAAAATTATACTCAACAAACATATTTGTATATAAATGACATTTGGTAAGTAAAATCTTTTTAAACTGTCTCACGCTGAATTAACTCTATGTCATAGCAAAGTGAATAACATGTCTCTTACACTTAGCCAGTAGAAAGATTATGTTAGGTAAAATGTGTATACAGCATTAGACACAGTACCTAGCACATTTAAAGTCTTCAATTATACTTGTGTTTCCCTGGGTGTGTTCTTCTTCACTCTCAAAATATTGAGAATGGTGGGATTTGGGGCAGAGTGTAGTGCCCTCTCTTTAAATTAATGTTTCTCTGCTTCTCCCTATGTCTATAAATATCCTGGATTCTCTCCTAACAAGGGTGCAAAAGAGGAGGTACAGTTGATCTGAAAAGAGAGAGAAGGCCCTAGGAAGAACAGAAGAGAAAAAAGCCCTAAGTAGTTTTCATCTGAGATGGAAGCATGCCCCCATCTGTTGACCAGATTCTGTGTCCCTGGATAGGTTCTGTTTATTGGAGCTTATCCCAGAAACATCAGCCAAGGTGGCTGACTATGAGAGCATGGGGAAGGTGGTGAGGGCTCAGGGGGGCATTTTTTTTTTTGGTGGGGGTGATGTCTGTTCTTTGAATTCCAGATCAATAAGAATGTCTGGAAAATGGATTCCATCTCGTTACATGACTCCATGAAGAAGAGAGGCTGTCATTGTGTACAGACTAGTGAATCAGACCTAAACAAAACCCAGAGTTAAGGGAAGTAAACTTTGGGGAGAAATTTCAGCTCCAGAGTAAATGCCAACAAGTGGGGTAAGCTTCCAGCAGGAAGTAAGGGACACCAAAACGGGGAACCTGCCAGAAATGAATTCCAGCTGGAATACTGCGAAGTGACAGACGTGTGAGGCCCTGTGCTGTAAGTGGTTTACTTCTCTAGTTATCATTAGGCAGCTGGACACGCTGGGTGAAACCACTTGTTGCATGGACTTCTTGAAGGTTCAGTTAAAGACCTGGCCAAGCCTTAGTAATCCATTCAATTCCAGGCACAGATTCCTTGAATGTAATGTTATTCTTCTGTTGAAATAGTTATTAAACTACCATTTAATCATGTGTCAATCTGGTAGGCAATATTTTTTCAAAAATCAGAAAATAGAAGAAATTTTTACTAGAAGATTATTGGGTTATAATTGCAGTGTCTTTAGAATTAAAGCTCACATTATTTTAAGCATTTATTTATACATAGTTTTGCATTATCTAAACACTAAACACTTAAAAACAAAACAGGACCAGTCTGGTCACAGACCAACTCAAACAAACAAAAAAAACAAGCCCTTAAATTTAGACTTTGTGTTCCCTATAAAAATATGCTACTTACCCTCTATCATCAAAATCACAGAAAACAAGATACATTATTCATCTCTTCTACTTGAGTGAGCACATGAGAGATAAAGACTTCCAGACTAGTATTGAGAAGGATTGAATTTGAGACAATGATTTAACATTATGTGATTAATCGTGACAAAATTAGCTAACCACCTGTGGACTCTCATTCTTTATCTGCAAACTATCTCTAACCTACTTCCTACCTAAGATTTTATGATATAACATTGACCTCCATTTTTTGAGTACTTGTTCAAATTGAACTTTGTTCAAATTGAACTATGGCTGAATATGACAGTCTATATACTATATATAGTTTGAATGATGGTTAATTTCCATGATGGAGACATAAAAACAAAAAGCAGATTATCCCATTTCCTAAATAGTAATAGTTTACCAATGTGGTGAACTGGTTATTGTATAGTCCTTTAAATATTAAAATTGTTTTATTCATCAATAATTCTTATGAAGATAGACATTTTTACTTTAAAAATCAATATTAGTACCAGAAAGGCATAGTGGAGTAAACTGTCACAGTGTGCCACTTGACAAAGTTCCATTTTAATCTGTGATGATGTATACACACATATGCATATGGAATGTATGCATATACTGATGTAAACTCGTGTTAAGTCATAGGTTGCAGCAGGATGAACTATCAGGGTTCCTCCAAATCTAGAAACCAGATTTACCAGGTGGGATGCAACAGATGAGGCTAATTGCAGTACAATAAATCCCAATTAGCGTTTTTGTGTAGACCAGGGACTGTGGTCATACTCAGGGAGAAATCTAAGCCCGGATCCAAAGCCTCAGATCAAATCGAATGGGAAAAGGAAAACTGTATAGACATAAAGTCAAACTGAAATGAACACAAAGAGAAAGTTAGTTTGAATTCTGAGGCAGGAAACAAGATCAAAAGAAGCAAAACAGGGAATAACGACTGATATGAGAAGGAATTAGTATTTCTGGGTCCACTGCTGAGGGTCACATGGCAAAATATTTAGTTTCTACTTCCATGAAAACATTGTATTGGCAGGTATGCTCTACTTCCCAGAGTAAAACAGGCTCTTGGTGTTTATAACAAATGATTACAGCTTAAATTGAAAATATTTATTCAAGAAGAAATCCTTGAATATTTTAAAAGTGCATGTGTGTGTGCATACATCTGTGCATTTATATGAACACCTTCAACTCATTGTATAACATAGTATAAAATAATAGGTAATGGAAATTATAAAAATTGCTAAGAGTCATTGGGTTTTTATTTGGTCACACACTAAGGGCTTTCTTTGTGTATAATACATGTTGCGATCCCCATATTGATGACAAACTAGGAAATGTTGCTGTTGTTATCCAAAAGAAGAAACAGAAATTTGGAGAAGATAAGTAAATTTCCCAAGTTGACAAAATTCAAGAAGCTGTAAAGTCAGGATTCAGGTTCAAGTCTGAGTGTTTCCAGAATTCTTTGCTTTTTTTTTTTTTTACTCTTTCCCCACAAGCTTTAATCTTTTTTTTATTGACGTATAGTTGATATGCAATATTATATGTTACAAGTATCCAGTATAGTGATTCACAATTTTTAAAGATTATACTCCATTTATAGTTATTATATAATATTAGCTATATTCCTTGTATTGTACAATATATCTTTGTAGTTAATTTTATACCTAATAGTTTGTACCTCTTAACCTTTTGCCCTTATATTGCCCATCCCCCTTCCCTCTCCCCATTGGTAACCATGAGTTTATTCCCTATATCTGTGAATCTTTTTTTTGTTTGTTTTATTCACTATTTGTTTTATTTTTTAGATTCCACATATAAGAGATATCATATGGTATTTGTCTTTCTCTGTCAGACTTATTTCAATTTGCATAATGCCCTCCATTTGTGTTGCTACAAGTGGTAAAATTTCATTCTTTTTTATGGCTGAGTAGTATTCCACTGTGTATGTGTGTTTGTGTATGTATGTATGTGTGTGTGTGTATATATACATATATATATATATACACACACACACACACACACGTATCACATCTTCTTTATCCATTCATCTGTTGATGGACACTTAGGTTGCTTCCATATCTTGGCTATTGTAAATAATGCTGCTGTGAACATTGGGATGCATGTATCTTTTCAAATTAGTGTTTTTGGTTTTTTTGGATATATACCCTGGAGTATCCAAATTGCTGGGTCATATGGTAGTTACATTTTAGTATTTTGAGAAACCTCCATACTGTTTTCCACAGTGGCGGCACCAATTTAAATTCCCACCAACAGTGTAAGAGTGTTGACTTTTCTCTGCATCCTTGCCTTCATTTGTCATTTGTGTTGGTTTTGATAGCCATTCTGACAGGTGTGAGGTAATACTTCATTGTGGTTTTGATTTGTATTTCTCTGATCATTAGCAATGTTGATCATCTTTTCATGTGCCTGTTATCTGCATTTGCTCTTTGGAAAAATGTCTATTTAGTTCTTCTGCCCATTTTTTTGTTGTTTTTTTTTTGGGGGGGAGGGTGGCAGTGTTGAGTTGTATGAGCTATTTATGTATGCTGGATGTTAACTGCTTATTGGTCATAAGGTCTTCAAACATTTTCTCCCATTCTGTAGGTTGTCTTTTTGTTTTTTCCATGGTTTCCTTTGCTGTGCAAAAAGCTTTTAAGTTTAATTGGGTCCCATATGTTTATTTTTTGCTTTTATTTCCTTTGCTTTAGGAGACAGATCCAAAAACATATTGCTGTGATTTATGTCAAAGAGTGTTCTGCTTACATTTTGCTCTAGGAGTTTTATGGCTTCCAGTATTACATTTAGGTCTTTAATCGATTTGGAGTTCATTTCTGTATATGGTCTTAGAGAATGTTCTAATTTCATTTTTTTTACATGTAGCTGTCCAGTTTTTCCAGAACCACTTATTGAAGAGACTCTTTTCTAGATGGTATATTTTTGCCTCCTTTGTCATTGATTAATTGACCGTAAGTGTGTGGGTATTTTTTCCTGGCTTTCTATTCTGTTCCATTGATCTATGTGTCTGTTTTTGTGCCAGTACCATACTGTTTTGATTACTGTAGCTTTGTAGTATAGTCTGAAGTCGGGGAGTGTGATTCCTCCAGCTCTGTTCTTTTTCTCAAGATTGTTTTGGCTATTCGAGATATTTGTGTTTCCATACAAATTTTAAAATTATTCCTTCTAGTTCTGTGAAGTCCTTTGTTCTTAATCTCAACACTAGTCTCTATGTTAGACTTGGCTAATATTACTTTACCCAAATGTTCTCAAATATTGTGTTAAATCATTTAATACAGCTGCTAAGTAACCATGAATTTAGGTAATTTTAATTTCACTTTACTTTGCTTATATTCTAATTAAGGTACAATAGGAAGAAAAAGGAGAAAAACCAGGAACTCGAAGAGCACAAAAGAGGACATTGTACATTGCTGAAGCAAGAGAGATACAAAGAAGAGGAAAAAATTCCCTCTTTTGCCAAAATTCCTCTTTTTTCCTCATTCTTTTTCTCCACTCAGAAACTCTGATTTATTCCTTCTTAAGAAATAAAGTTCAGCATTTATATAGTTAAATTTTGAAATGGAACAAAATTTTACATGATAGATGAGACCTTCTGACTTAGATTCACTTCTACCCTACTTGGCAAAAATTGAGTTTTGTGAATAGAACAGCCTTTTAAACTTTATTTTTTTCTAATTTTAGGAGAAATATATGATATTTGTAGGTCTAGAAGCCAAGGAAAACTATATCTTTATGACAATTTAAAAAATTTTATAACTTATATGCAATTTTCTCTCTATCACTCTTACAACCTGACAGTCAGTTTTACTGAGAGTAAATGTTTTAATTCATAAAATAGAACTTCAGGTTTCAGAGGAAAATTATAATGAAACTAGGAAAATCAAACAAAAGGATTTATAAATCTCTTTCCTTCATTTACACTCAGTCCTGGTAAATACTAGAGATACAAATAAAGGTCATTAGTAAAAAAAATTTATCTTTACCTTTAAACTTACACATGTGTGGCAATTTCACACTTTGAACTGCTTAATCTGCATATTTTGGAGACCATAGAAAGCCTCCACATATACTGTGTATTAAGCTAGAGCTAACTAAAATAATGCCTGATTTGATCTCCCTTGTCCTTCCTTTAATTGATTTAGTTAATTGTCCCAGGTACAAATGTCTCTAGTTGGCCAATTCAAGGTCACCATCATGACTCATGATCATTGTCTAGATAAGGACACTATAACTGTTTTAAAAGGAATGTTCCTGAGTAAACAGGGAAACATATTATTAAACTGTGTAATTAAAGTTAGTTGTCATACAATTTCCAAAGATGCATAATAAAACATCATTTTTTTATTTACTCCTAATTCACTAGATTGCAGGTTTATTGAGCAAAAGAATCATAGCAACCACCTCCTCAGTGCTTTATAGACAAGTACCCAATAAATACTTTTGATAATAAAAGTTTTTACAGTTTTTGTTTCTATTTATTTATCTCTTCTATAATGAAAACTTGAAGCAAGCTTTTATGCATCTGAAATCAAGCCAATTGGTAATAAAATAATCAGATAACTTGTCAGAGTACGGCAAAATTATTCATGTGAAAATTTGTTTTACAAGGCATGTAAAAATATAAGACCGTCACTTTGGTAAGTTATGTTTCTGTGAGAGGTTTTTCTTTAATTTAAAAAAATTTTCCCTTTTCTTCTGTTGGTGTACCATCTATTCTTTCTCGTGTATTCATAGAGAGCCTACTGTCTGCAAAACACTGTGCTAATCCTGAGAACAAAATGGAAATAATGTGCATATGGCTAAGAGCAAATCTAAAGCAAAAAGGTGTCAAGATTGACAGCAGCTCCTAGGGTTTACAGAGCACACAGGAGCCCCAACCAAACCAACCAAATCATTCTTTTGATATTAAGATTAAGGGAGATTATAATAATAACCCAATTTTAATCTCTTTAAAAATTAGTCTTATTTACAATTTTGTAAAGAGACATAAGAATTTATACTCAAAGTTATATTAGAATGAACTATATTCAAAATAATATTTTTCCTCACCAGGTAATATGTTATGAAAAATGTTGTATGAAGATATGAGAAGGAATAGTTAATGATGTCTTAAACTTGCTTATTCCCCATAACTGTTTGCTAGTATCAAAATATATTTAGGAAGAGTTGGAAATGAGGATTAAGATTCAATAAAACCAAATGTGAATAAAAATTGAACTATGAGATGCTGGTACTATAAAGAACCTTGAATAGCCTCTATGACTTTAACTTTTTAAAAAAAATTACCAAAGAGATAATGATCTGAACATAAGTGTACCAACATCAATTGTCCTTTCTATTTAAAAGCATAGTAAATGATAGAAAAGACCTTTTTAGAATGAATGACTCCATTGATAGCAAGAATAATTACTGGGAAAGAAAAAGAAACAAAGAGAGAGACAGAGAGAAAGGAGAGGCAGACCCCACAAATAGTGGTGAAAACTGCAGCACAGTTAGAACAAGTAGGAGTGATGCTTGGGAATTCTAATTTCACCATGAGAAGACACAAGGAGTGGAGCTTGGGGCACTGGCCAAGTGATGGTTTGGGAGTGGCACTTAGACCAACTAGGGTTCTCAGCCATCCTCCTGCCGCTATCTCTGGAAAACTAGCTAAACAGCCTCATAGGCTAAAGCTGAAAGTTCAAGTTCTAGTTTGGATGCTGACGAAGCAGAGCAGTGTCTAAGGCAGCTAATTAGACCCAGGTGCACTGGGACACTTTGGAAGCGCCACTGCAAAAAGTCTCTGCCTTCATCAGTAGCCACCAGAGGGGCCAATAATGAACACGACAAAAAGATGAATGGGATTTGTGGACATAAGTGTGTCACAAAACATTTGAGGAAACCATTCCTTTAAAGAGAGGCAGAAAGTCCCAAAATAGAGCAAGTGACTCATTAAAAAAAAAAAAAAAAAAGTTACAGTCAGTAGCCTGTATTCAGTCAGACCCCTTTCAGGGAAAAAAAAATTAGGAGACGGCGATTTTTCCTCTCCGCTCTTCAGCCACAAGGATTAAATATCTAACTCCAAGAACAAATCTTATTTTTTTCTCTTTCATGTCCATTATGCAACTAACATTTATTTTTCTTCCTTCTTAAATGAATCTCTGCTAATGCTTAAAACATAACATACATTTAACTGTTAATATGTATATTTACCACATCAAAAATGTGTCTCAACATAAGGAAAACATTTCCTTCAGAAAGAGTCACTTGTAATCACATTTTGTACACACAGTTGTCAGTTATCCTATACTTTTAGGGCATTAACTTTGTTAAAATAAAAAAAGTAAAATAAAATAAAGTAAAATATAAAACAAAATAAAATAAAATAAAATAAATAAAATGAATACCTACTAGGATTTTTTTTTTCATTAAAAGAAGGAAAAGAATCTCTAGTAACAATTGTGAGACAAATTCTGCCATTGACATTATTTCAGAAAGTCTTTATCTGTTACTTCTCTACCTTTATTCTATTCTACATAAATTCTAAATGCTCTTTCTAGCTCTTAATCAAACCACTCATTACCAGAACACTCTATACTCAACTCTTCCAAAGGGGGACCTTTTAACATAGTTACATTTGAATATAAATATCTTAACATTCAAGGATGGTTTTTATGGATAAAAGTTAAAGCATAGTAAAGAAAAAGAGTGAACCTTAAACACTGACATTTCAGTAAGCAGGAGATGGATAAGGGCCTCTGAAAGGTATGAAACCCTCAAAATTCATCATACCATGTCGTCAATGAATGATGTTTTAAATAATTTAGTATTTTACTATGAAACCTCTGATTCTAATATTCTCTTTCATTTAAAAAAAAGTTTAAATTATACTTACCAATCTTCAAACCTTGCTGTCCCTCTAAAGGTCAATTAAATATCATTTTAATGAGACACGACAATAAGAATGTTTCTATAACTAGATGATATAATGACAAACTGGGTGATTTTCATGACCTTTACAAATGAAGCTAGTTGACAAATAAGTAAGACTGATTATGTGGTCAAATCAGTCTGTACTGATGACTGTGACAGCTGCAGTGATTTGAGCAAAAATGCTATGGAAACATCCATGCTTACTATCTCAAAGATCCCACTTTACAACTTGTCATTCTCAAGAGGTAAATAACACAAGCTGTTTCTTCCATATTTTTATTACAGACAGGAGTCCAAGTAGGAAATTAAATTTAGATTCTTTAAGTGATGAATTGTGTAAACATTTATTACATTTTCATCTCAGTAAGAAAGCTAAGCTGACCTATTTTTACAGGGATCATATAAAAGAACATAAGGCAATAATCGTGCACGGATCCAAAGGCTCCATCTGTCTTCATGATCTCTTTTTCCATTGGCTTCACATGGAACTTACTGGTTGCTAGGGTCGGTCGTGCATACTGAAACTTGATTAAAGTTGTAGATGAAATAGCAAGACCTTTTTAGTCCTCACAAACTTGATTCATATAAGAGTTCACAAGCCCTTCCACAGCTGATTAATGACACTCTCTCTGCCTGGATGGCAGTGTACTTTCATAGATCCTCTTTTTACTATAACCAACAGACTTAGATTTAAATATATCCTAGCTATGTGACCTTGGGCAACTAATTCGCTTCACTGAGCTAGTGCTTTCTGGTCTGTAAAATGATGGTTCCATTTACCCTCACAGTGCTTTTGTGAAAATAAAAGAGATTAATAACTATATGGCACAACCATAGACCTGGACATGGTAGGAATTCAAGAAATGTCAGTGTTGACCTCCCTACTCACATCATTATTGGTAAAGCAAACACTGAGTCTAGTCATTAATTTCATGAGAGGTGGATTGATTCATATTTTGATTGATTCATCTAGCACAAACACTATTATCATTAGCTTTATGGCAAAATAAAGTCCTGACTTATAAACATGGACCTGTACCTACTTGTCATTTTGAGCTACCCACTTCAACCACTAACATAAATAGCACTTATGAAGAATTATCCTAGGGAAAAATAAATTAATATTGAAGGGCCAAACTGCTCATTATTGATTTATTTATTATTGTTTCATTAGGAAACAGTTTTAATCACTCAGTATATAGTTGTATTTACAGTATGTTTCTGGGAGAGAGGTGTAGCAAACAATATGTGAATATATTTATTTCCCTAAACTTAAATTCCTTTAAAAATATATTGTTATTTTAAATTTTTTTTCAGTTTCACTTCCATTGTACTGTTATGAGCCAAGCCTGTCATCTCTTATCTGGGTTTTGAATTTGCATGACCAATTGGTCTAATTCATTCCTATTTCTCCTTTAATCTATATTCAGTGGTATTTGAGAGATATCTTCCTAAGTGTTGTTGGGTCATTGGTTTTCTTTCTTTAGAGGATCAAGGCACTACACTACTGCAGCATCCCTTCACCTCATTCAGTGTTGTTATTTGCTTTATTTTAATGGAAGACCATTTTTTTGTGAATAAAATAATACCCAAAATATTTCGTTAATTATTTTAAATTCCATTCTCAGCCAGATATTTGACCATTTCAAAACTTTCTAGTTTCTATACACCTCTTCATATTCTGATGTCAGTTAGTAATGTATCTGCATTGAGTTGAGTTTATAGAAAAAATAAATACCTAAGTCAGAATAGGTACACTTCCATAAATATTATTAGACTTGCTCTTGTTGATGACCATCATATCTGTAATCATTTAATTACTTATTTTACTTAGTCTGGAAATGCTGTTTGTTTTCTTTTTCTATTGTATCTCATTGATCCTACAATTCACAGCTCTAATGCTACTGACCCACGTGATTTCCCATATCCCCTTACTCTGTAAGCAATTATACCCATGGCATGTTCTTGTACCTCTAAACTAACAACTATTTCATTCTGTATATATCACTAGATGTTTTCCTGCCTGTTTCTCACTAGATTTTCTTCTTAGCACCAGGACAAGGCCTTAGATGATACTTTATTTTCATCGTGGTTTTCTCTGTGTTATGAATATATTCAAATCATACAAACAGAAATATATGTCTCTGATGAAAAGAAGCCAATATTGATTTATTTTAATTCAAGGACCTACTTCCAAATAAATCATTTTGTCTAGGGCCGTTTAGATTTTGTAAATCAAAAAATAAATGAACGTACAGCAGAACCTGCACAGATTCAAGATAGTTAATTAGTTAGTCACGTAAGTCTCATTATGAACCTGGTCACTTATCTCTGTGACCATGTTTTTTCTAAAGAATATCTCTTTGTGTCTTAACTACAGGATAGTGCAAAATGCATGACAGTGAGATCTGCTCCTTTTAAAACTCCTTTCTTCAATGCAGTGCTTGTATGAGTTACCAAGTAACAAAACCTACCCTACGTGGTTGGTTAAACATGATAGAAGTTTATTTCTCATTCTGGAAAATCTGGATGTGAACAGCCCATGGCTGGTTTATAATTCTTAGCAGTCATATGGAACCCAGCCTGCTTCCAGCTTTCCTTTCTGCCACTGCTAGTGTTTATCCCCCAATCTCATGGACCAAGAATGATTTCTAGCCATCACCTCCATGCAGGGCTGGCTATAAAATTTGCTGGGGCACTGAAGAAAATTAAAATATGGGACTCCTTTTTCAAAAAACAGGAAAAAGATACTGTTAAGGGCACTAAAGTATATAAAGTCACTTATTCCTTCTGCAGTTTCTCTCTCAGCTTATTAGAGTATTTTGTCAAATTTTGCTATTAATGTTCTTCTAAGAAAAGCTGAAATTTTTATTGTGAGTATGAATTTTACTACTTACTTTTATATTTCATGATGCTAGTTTTAGATGTAAATATAAAAGCATTTAACTCATATAGGTAGTAGCCAAATACACAATTCATATTTCATACCTAATACATCCAGAACGGTGAGAACAGTGCATGAAACTAACACAGATGTTTTTGTTTTGTTTTGTTTTTTGACATGTGCACAATGTACCACCACTCTTTACCTTCACCTTCCTGATGAGTAAGTGAAGAGTAAAATGAGAAACAACTTAGATAAGTGTTGCCTTATCTTTCCCCTTCCTTCCAGGTCATCATTTTTGGCATACGTGGTTGGCTAATACAAGGAATTAAGGACACAAGTAAGAAAGGATATGATAGGGGTCTCTATCCTTTGTGTTTCTTCGAATACCAATTGCCTTCTTCCTAAATTAGAAGCAAGTTTTTCTTCAAATACAAAGTGTGGTCTCTTAGAACTGACAGCATTCACTACTTATTTAATCAAATACATAACATGTTTATCTTGTACTCACTTTGCATCTTGCTGAACTCCCACATATTGTCCACCAGAATTCTCACTTCATGAGGGATTGAGAATGCTGTACATAAAGATATAATGCACATCCGAAACACATATTGCATGTATGTCTGTGGTTCAGTTACAAAACGTAAAAGCTCAAAGGTAAAATTCAGAATTTCTGGAGGGCTATAGTAGGGCAATTAATCAAGTGTGGGGCTTCTCTATGCATCAGGTCCTATGTGATCACACTGTCTGAATGGACATGAAGCTGGCCATGTCTCCATATTCTACTTTCAAGGAGGTTAGAAGGAGAAGGGAAGGGGCAAAGAATCTGCATCAGCTCATTCTCTCTCTTTTTCTTTCTTTTTTTTTTTTTGGCCACACTGTGCAGCATACTAGATCTTAGTTGGCATGTGGGCTCTTAGTTCCCCCACCAGGGACTGAACACACGCCCCCTGCAGTAGAAGCACGGATTCTTAACCATTGGACTGCCAGCGAAGTCCCTTGCATCAGCTCTCTTTTAAGGAAATTTCCCAGAAGCTGTCACATCCTACTTCTATTCAAACCCAGGGGCCACAACTTTGCTATGAGGCTGCAACTAGCTGCAAGGGAAGCTGGGAAACATCATTTGTATTGCAGGCAGCCATGTACTCGGCTCAAGATTATAGGCATGGAGACAGGTAAGCAAGTGTCTATGCTATAAGATTTCTTATGTCAAGCACCACAATGGAGAGGAATTGGTCCAAAGTGATTTTAGCTTTCCACTAGAAGAGTGTTTTCTTAATAGCTTCTAAAAATTAGAAAATGTTAGTGAATATTCACTTTGCAATTGAAGGCAGCTTGCTAAAAACCACACAAAATAACTGTACATTAAATTTTAGTATTTTGATCCATAATCCCTGTTTCTTTGTGAGAATACCTTGTCAGCCCTGATAATCTTGCAAGATGAGTTGCAAGATTTTAAATTATCTTTCAAATACAAAATTGTTTCCGCTTGTTACTGTTTTTAATTAAAGACATATATAGCAGATTAACTTATCTAAGACTCTCTCCATTGCCATTTAGAGATTTCAAATAAATTGTAAAATCATCCCTTTATTTGACCCTCACGATAATAACCTTCAGGGTAGATACTATTATGTCCATTTTGTATGAGAACAAATAAGATTTTGAGATGATAAGAAACCAAAAGTCCCATTACTACAGATAGCTTTCCCTCAAATACTGGTCCTTATCTTTTAATATCCTTTCTCTTTTTATTTAGTTTTCATTTTGGATATGTTTCTTGAAGAGAGAGAGAGACAAAGAGTATGTATAATTTTGTGAAAAGTTTAGTATTCTGAAAGAACTAGTATATCTGAGTTCTAGATACATTTATCTCAATGCATAGCTGTGTTACATCAGAAAATTGTTTTAATCTCTCTGGGTATAAATTTCTTCATTTTAAAATTAAGGACATTATTTAATATCATCAATTTTCAACCTGTGGTCTATGGACTTCTTGTTTCAAAGACCAATAAATTTTAAGTTACATTTCATTTTTAATATACAGTTGATTTTCATTATTCATGTTACTTGTGTTCTAGAAAGTTGCCAAGAACATTAAATTAGCAAATGTTAAATCATTGCTCCTGGGGAGGATTTTAAACACGCACACACACACACACACACAGATTATAATCTTAAATCATAACAGCTCATCAAGTCATTCTGGTAGATTCTATTTTCTTTCTTTAACAAAAGAGAAAAGCATATTCAGAAGTGCTAAGTTACTTGCCTGAGGCTACCCAACTAACAGGTGCCAGAGCTGGGGTTCACACCCCTCCAACAGGCCCCAGAACAAGAGCTTCTTGCACTGCATTGTCTCCTACCATCTCCATCCTCTGCTCATCTCTGAATGAGAACTGAAGGAAACAGGCAGTCTCCTTTTTCCACTTCAGCTGGAAACAGGAGTGTCGGGCAACTCAATTTTCTTGCAGCTTTGCACATGTCCGGAAATGACACGAAAGTGCAGTGAATATCGATTTGGGGGTTAAAATAAGTTTTAGCATGTAGATGAACTTGCAAATATGGAACCTGAGAATAATGAGGATGAACTATATTGACTTTTAAAACAAATATGAAACAAGATGCATAATCATTGTATTATATCCCCTGCTAATGCAATGATAAACACCATCTGCATTTCAATGCAAACATGAGTATATATTTTAAGTTCTTGAAAATGTGTCATCGATTAGGAAGGTGTCAGATCTGCATTTGTCTTTCTCTCAATCTTTCTCTTTCTTTTTCCCTCTTAACGTATGCCTGTGCATGTCTACTCATGTAAAAATGTGCCGGGAATACATTACTCCAGCACATGCAATGTCTTCCTCAATTAAATGTCAGGCAAGACTCAAATGCATCTTTTTGGTGCATGTTCTTGTCATGGCGTGATAGTCCTTAGTGGTAAGTTCTATGGAGGAAAAGGTATTTGAGCTGAAAGTGTCTGACAGGAGATCTGACCTGATGCTGAGCGGGGAGGAGGTGGAGTAAGAAATGCTCCCTTGAGGGATGAGTAGGAGTTAACTAAGGACAAAGAGGGGGGCAAGAGGGGCTCCAAACAATGCGAACAACATTAAAAAAGACCCTCTGGGGGTTTGAGCCTAATGTATAGGAAGAGAGGAAAGAAGCTGCATGATACTGAGCACAGAGATCTGGAGATGTGGGCAGTGGCTAGGGCACACAGAACCCTGTAAGTCTTTGACAAAAGAGCGGTGGAAAGACAAAGTGTGATCTAAGCAGAGAGTGTCAAGGTCAAATATGTTTTTTGAAAAGGTTGCTCTGTGTGCCATGTGGATAAGTGATCAAAGGGGGGCAAAAGTTGATGTGGAAAGATTAGTTAGTAGGTTATTTCAGTAGATGAGAGGAGGGATAATTGTAGCTTGGACTAAGGATGGGTGGGACAGATGAAGATAAAATTAATTTTGTACATATAATTAATTGATTTGTATATAACTTCATTATATTACCATTTGAATGAAGTTTAAGGATCTTTCAGAGGAGAAAATGTTTTTGGATGAGTACTTGCATGTATTAGACAAGGAGTACTTTCTGTATTTTAAAGCTACCAGGAAATAACCAAAGAATTAGAAGTATAAATGATGGTTATTGTCATCAACAGAGTATCTTTAATGTCAGTGTGTATTTGGTCATTTGTGGTACTGATATATGATGGGGGAAAAAAGGAATCTATAGAGGTAATATAATGGTAGCTATCAGAAGCTAGTACTGATCAAGGTCTATTTTTAAATTTGTAAAATAAGAATTCTATATGTGTCATATACATGTATTTAAATGTGTCCACCCCTTATATACTATTTGACAGAATTGAAAGTTAGTGACAGAGTTAGTCAATTATCAGCAATATGCTATAACCAAAAAGATTGGGAATTATTCTCTTAGCTGCTAAAAAGTGTATTATTTTTCAATGTTAAAAGAAAGACCTTAAAATGGTAACAATTTTATGCTCAGATTTTTCTCCAGCTTGTTTAGGATTATTTTCCTTCAAGTATTACTAAGCCTGCTTGGTGTAAGACTGCCATATGAACCTTAACAGTTCCTGTAAGATTATTAATACTTCCTGTGTTTTCTCAGCAGGAGATTTAACAACCTAAAGAAGGCCAATGGCAGGCATGGTCTCAGCTCATTTTCTCCACACTCTTTGTTCAGTGAAGATGCATTCCATCCAAGATCTTAAAATAGAACATAACTCTGCCATGTCATCTTAGCAAATTGTTACTTACAGGTTGGATTTTTTTTAATGCACCATAGCAACATTTTCTCTTTAGAATTGAAATACAGGAAGATGTCTGATTCCTTCTGAAGACAAAAGCACACTCCATCCCAGCATATCTAGCAGATGTTCTCTTCATAGGCAGAAAAAAAACCATGGCAAGTTACTGTATCCAGCTGGTTCCTAAATCATTCTGAAATTCTCCCTGTCTACTCCCAAAAGATGTAAATTGGCCCATAAAGAGAACAGCAGGCAACATGACTATAAATAAAGGCCACAGAAGAACTCATATTGCAGGAAGAAGCTAATGAAAGCTAGGAAAAAATGACCATTGTTTGAGTAAAGTAGGCAAATTAAGACCTCTCTATGAATTTACTACTACATACAGAGGGTTTAACGATCAGCAAGGAAGTATTTATCTTTTTCATATTTCATTCTCAATCATACATTGCTTTATTTTCCAATTTCCCAGATCCTTATTTTGACTTTGTCAGAGGGCCTAAAACAATGAAGTACGATGAATAATTCCTATGCACAGAGATTTTTAAGATGCAGTACTTGAAGTTTTGGTTTCTGGTCCAACATGATAAAAGTTGGAAGTCATCACTCCATTCTAACAACAAGAAAAAAGCTGAACAAACTAAAAATCAACAACTCTTCTTAGCTCAGAGAACTGAGCTCATAGGGTAAAATTCTGCTCTGGAAACCGAAGAGACAGATAGTCAGATGCAGAGAATCAAAGCTTATCATGAGAAGAAGCTTAGGATCAGAAGCCCAAAACTGAAGCCAGTATCAGTAGAAACACATTAATTGCTGGAGGCTTAGTGTGGACTAGATCCAAGGGAACCCAATCTTGGGGACCCCCCTCTTTCCTGAATTTTATTGGGTTGGCCAAAAAATTTGTTTGGGTTTTTTGTAACATCTTATGGAAAAACCCAAATGAACTTTTTGGCCAACCCAATACTTCCAGAAGCCCTATCAGTTTCTCACTCTGAAGATCTGAGAAAAAAACCCCTTTGTGCTTCCAGCAGGAAGAGGGAAAAAGCAGTCATTTTGAAATAAAACAAGAGCTCTCTGTTTTTCTTAATAAGACTTCTCTTCAAGGGAAACTCTTTTACCAGAACCTGACCAACTAAGGTGTAACCAAAGCCTAACCAATCTGGTGAAGGCTAATAACTCCAGCCTGCTTTAGCTTTCGATGTGAAGGAAGGGAACTATCCAACTCAGGTTCACTAAGAGACTAAGACCTAATCATAAGCCTATAGAATGCTTTCCCCACAATTTGCCTTCACATCAATAGGGCTCCTATGAGATAACCAGAGATTATAGCTAAAATTGCTATATCCCTCAGGCTCTATTTTAGGAGTCCATAGGAAAACCAAAGGGCAATGAGGCAGGCAAAAAAGAACACTAGAGGAGATTTTAGCTTCTGACACTACAGCTACAGCAAACAGTAAACAGCCTAACTCCTAGCCAGATAAACACAAAACCTCACACTGAATATCTGTCTTAGCCCCTTTTACCCAATACATCATGTCTGGCTTTCAACAACAACAAACTGAAAACATTAATTGGAAAAGATACATGTACCACAATGTTCATAGCAGCATTATTTACAGTTGCCAAGATATGGAAGCAACCTAAGTGTCCATCAGGGGAAGACTGGATAAAGAAGATGTGGTGTATATATGTACATATACAATGGAATACTACTCAGCCATAAAAAGAATGAAATTTCGCCATTTGCAACAACATGGATGGACTTGGAGAGTATTATGCTAAGCGAAGTAAGTCAGACAGAAAAAGACAAATACTGTATGATATCACTTATATGTAGAATCTAAAAAGTAAAATAAACTAGTAAATTTAATTTAAAAAAGAGACTCATAGATACAGAGAACAAACTAATGGTAACTAGTGGGGGGAGAGGGGAAAGAGAGAAGGGGATTAAGAGGTACAAACTATTATGTATAAAATTAAATATGCTACAAGGATATATCATACAGCACAGGGAATACAGACAATATCTTACAATATAAATGGCATATAACCTTTAAAAATTGTGAATCACTGTGTTGTATGCCTGTAACTTATATAATATTATACATCAACTATACCTCAATAAAAACAAATTAATTAATTTTAAAAATTAATGAGAGACATTTACTACAGGTCCAGGAAGTTAAAAGATGACCAACCAGGATGAATATCAAAAAAAAAAAAAAAAATCCACTACACCTACATATATCATGTTCAAATTGCAGAAAATCAAAGACAAAGTTTTGAAGAAGCTGGGGGACACAGGTAAAGGGAACCTTACCTGCAGAAGAACAAGGAAAAGAACTACATCAGACTTCAGAAACCAGGCAAGAAAAAAGAGAATGGGACAAATGTTTCAAGTGTTAAATATAAAGTGTCAATAAAAAAATCACTAACCTAGTGTTCTGAACCTAATAAACCATCCTTCAAAAATGAAGGCGAGATAAAGACATTGTGAGACAAACAAAACTGAGTGCATGTCTCACCAGTAGAACTGCCTTGCAAAAAAATGATAAAATAAGTTCTTTAGAGAAAAGGAAAAGTATATAGTTCAAAAACCAGGATATACATAAATAAAGGAAGAGTTCTAGAGAAGGAATAAATGAGGTAAAATAAAATCTTTTCTCTTATTCTTAATTAATATAATAAATAATTGTTCAAGATAAGAGTGACAATGTATTTGGTGATTATCACTTATGGATATGTGAAATGAATGACAGAAACATTATAAGTGTTGGGATAGAGGAATTGGAAATACTCAGTTATAAGGTACTTGCACTATTTGTGAAGAGGTGTTGTGTTATTTGAAAGTGGACTTGGGTTACTTGTAAAGGTATACTGAAAATCCTAGGACACCAATAAGTTTTTTAAAAATAAGTATAATAATATGATAGGACAGGAGGAAAATTGAGTACTATGAAATGCCCAATTAAAATTGCAGAAGGCAAAAAAGAGTTGAAGACAAGAGAAAATGAAGAATAAGGACAACAAATAGAAAACAGTTATAAATACTATAGGTATTAATCCAATTATATCAGCAGTCATTTTAAATGTGAATGTTCTAAATATACCAACTAAGAGACAGAGATTGTCACAGTGGATAAAAAAAAGACCCAGTAATAAGTGTCTATAAGAAACCCATTTTAAATATAAAGACACAGATGAAATAAAGGGATGGAGAAAGACATGCTGCTAACACTAATTTTAAAAGGTTAAAGTAGCCCCATGTTAATTTTAGACAAAGATGCAACACCAGATTTCATTTATATGTATATAACAAATAATAGTGGAGTGCTAAACACCTATCAGGCACTGTTCCAAGCATTTTACAAATATTAATACACTGAATCATTTAGTACTCACAGAAACTCTGTGGGCCAGCTACTATCATTGTCCCCATTTTACAGACAGGTAAACTGAGGAATACACATATATCAAGTAACTCACACACCTATTAAAGTGCACCCCTAAGGGTAGTCTATTGCACCCAGGTAGGTTTGCTCCTGAATATCTGTCCTTAAGCACTGCACCATGTTCCTGCCTACTGCCATCCATATGTTTGTATCACTGCTCCTTATTGTAAAGGTATTCAGAGTCTATCTTGAGGAAGATGGGATATTTTTTCCCTTTTGTTTCCAGAACTGTATGTTTCTTCTAGTGTTAATTTTTCCTTATTGTTTATCTCAGGGGCAATCTGCCATATAATAAGTTTTCCTCAAATGTCTGGTGATCTCTGGGTTCCTATTCATATTTAAGAACAAGATAGGAAAACTGCCAGGGGATCACGTATGAGGACAGGACTGGTTGTGTAGCCTTTGGAATTTATAAATGAGAAAGCTTTGACCTGGGGTGCTAGTGCCCTCAGAAAAAATGCCTTGATTATCCTGAGACAATTTATTCAATCTCTTTATAGAAGAACATGCCAATATTTTGCCTGAATAAACAGCTAGAAGTTATAAATTACAGTGAGAAAGATGATAAGTCTAGACTTTCCCATTTACAGGCCTTGTTTTCAGGTCCACTTTTCTCTTTCAACCTAGAAATTATACCATCTTTGAGTTATCAGACCTTTGGCAGATATTATCCCATTTGACTATTTTCTCCTTTGTCCATATTCAAGGCTATGTTTTCCACTGCTGTATTTCCCCCATTAACCACCCCTCCATCGGATTTATACTTTCTAGAAATGTGTACAAATCTCACACTTATTGCTGTCCTTTCTCCCGTTCTCTTTATAATGAGGGATTATGGCTTTTGTATTTCTTTAACATCTTTTCAATTGATTATAACATGGAAGGAGATAAATGGAATATTTAGTCTATCGTGTCTACTGTATTAAAAGGGAGATACTCTATTTTATCCAAGGAGAAAAACATTTGTAACTAAACAATATAACTAAAAGTTAGCAGTGTAATTTAGTTTACAAAAAACTACTTTCACAGTCTGATTTCTTCTTTCAAGAAACGGTGTCAAGTAGATCATTCTTTTTCATCATTTTATATAAGAAAATGAGTGGATAAATAAATGAACAAGTGAATAAATAAATAAAAAGAAGCACTCAAACCCATGGCTTCTCATTCTAAATCCTGTGCTGTTTCTTCTAGTTGGTGATGTTTAATGTTCCATTCAAAGCAAATAGGCAAACAAAGTAACCTTCCATTCTACCATCTCACTAAGCCCCTAGAAGGGAAAATAAATAATGGCTGAGTTAAATTAAATTAAATTAGATGCAAAGATTCATTATGATTCTTTGAGGCTAAGTAATCAGAGAAGAAATCATGAAGATCTCCTTGGTAGAAGCTGTTAGGCATTGCAAAGATTGCCTGCTTAGGGAGTAGAAGATTAGAGTAACAAGTCAATAAAATAATTGGACACACACACACACACACGCACGCATGCACGCACTCATGGCAAGTATTTTTTGCAAGATCTTTAAATCTCATCTCTATTCCCTCAATATGGTATACCTTTAATCCATTCTCCACGATGGTAAATTATTAGGTAAGGCAGCTCCACACACTTTCTCCACCTCCCCAAAGCTGCCCTTCAGTGAAGTAACAAAACCATGTAAGATAATAAGACTTGGGGAGATGTGAAGATCATGAAATGATGGATGGCCTGAAATTTACTGTTCACATTTTATATAAAGGGGAAAGAAATGGGGGAATATATAGAATTTTGAGAATTTACAGGATAAATTGTCACAAGGTACTGGGAATAGATATAAGAAAGATGAATAGGGAATGTAAATGTAGATGATAGCCAACTTTGATTTTATCAACTATTTTAAAGGTAGGTACTTAGGAGAAATCTGAAGAAGGTAGATTGCTTGGGAACCAGTTTGGGTGAAAGAGAAAAAAGACAAACAAACTGAACTTAAAAGATATGTGTTTGATTTCCAGGGCTACTGTTTGCTATTTTTTTGATTCTGAGTGAGTCACCTAAACTTTCTGAGTTTGACATCCACTTCTGTATCATAACAGAAAGTGTAGTACCTTCCTCTTATCAGTGTGAAGTTTAAATGTGGTAATGTATGGAAGCATTTTTAAGTTACTGTACTGTGCATGCTGTATTCTCAGTGGCAAAGTATGGGTATCAGGTGACCTGGACTAATTGAATGCTTGACTCTTGGCCAAACCATAAAACTATGGAACAAATGATTTCTTGTCTGTCAACATCGTTTATTTTTAATAGTAAAATTTATGATTAGTATATGCTTTACATGGAGTCTTGGAGTGGTGGAAGTTGACTATTCAGGGCTGGTGGCATAGACAGAATATGCCTACATGTCTAGCTCAACATAGAGATCTTCAGCACAAGCAGAATTTGGGCTCCTGGTACCAAGGTCTTTTGCTGATGATTCAAAACCAGATGACAATATGCATTTTTTTTTTTTTTTGGACCCGGCCTGTACCTGAGATCTCTGGAGACTTTTCAGTGCATACCTTTCCTTTGTTGTTACTGTTCTGACCTTTTGCCTGTAACAAAGGAGATCTGGGAGTAAAAACTGAGTTTTTTGTGTCCTCTCAGCAATACAACACTTAAAGTGATTAGTGTATAATTAATACAAACCTGATAAATGTCACACTTAAAAACTGTCTTTCTGGTTCACACTCAGTGTATAATTTGCAAATGTTCTCCCGAGTGCACATAAAGATTAAATATTAAGAAAAAAAGTTATTTCTATGAATCAGCAATATATAAAGGAAAATACAATTAAGCAAAAATAATATACATTGTAACAACTTTCAAACAACATTCTGTGATTTATAATCTTAGTTACAGTGTTTTATGAAGTTACTAAGGAAACTGTTAACCCTTGTACATATAAAAAAGTTATAAAATTAGATTATTCCACAAATGATGATTGGTCTCCTACAGTATCTAAAGCACTGTGCAAAGTTCTGAGATACAAGGGGATATCCCTGTTGTTATAGAGTCTACAGCTTGGCAGAAGAGACTTATATTAAACAAATATACAAATAGACATATTAAAGTGATTTATATGAAGTAAAATAGCATTCTGAGAGCAAATAATGGCAGAGGGTGACTTTTGCATTGATTTTCCATGATCACTATCTAGAATCTGTCTGTGTGGACACAGGGTTTTAACGGCATCTTGAAGAATAAAGAGAAATTAGTAAAGAAAAGTTGGAGGGGGGGAACAGTCTAGGCAAGAAAAACAGCATATGGAAAGATATGGAAGAATTTAAGGTGCGTTTTAGAGGTTAAGTATTAAAAATTTGGAAATGGTTTAGATGAGGAAGATGAAAAAGTGTGATTATGGCTGGATATGGAGGGGAGAGGTAAAAGGTTGAGTTCCAGAAAATTTGAGGTTGAGATTCCTGTGAAATGTTCAAGTAGAGAAATCAAGTATTTAGTTTGTATACAAATCTAGATTGCAAAGGAAAGTATAAGGTAGAAATGCATAATATTCCTTAGCCGAACATTGTAAGAATGAAACAGGGTCCAGAATATTGCAAAGAGGAATTTCCCAAAATTTGGAAGACGAGAGAAGAATCCGTAAAAGAGTGCTCAGTTGTCTTGAGTATTGTTATCTTCAGTACCTTAAACATGGAAACCTCTGCATCATAGGGTTTGAAACTATCTGCTAGATCTTAAATCAATACCAGATCGTACAAACATATCAACCCACTTCTCACTAAACTAGAGAAACAGGAAAGTTGTTCCCAGATGAGAATCATCAGGCAAGTGAGAGTAGGGAGAAGAAGTCGTAGAATACTCGATATACATTTTTCATAGTACATTTGCCTTTCCAAAGTATCTCCACCACCTCTCCTGTCTGCAAAAGGAGGAATTGAAGATAAACTGAAAATAACTGGAGTGGTCATTCTCCAACTCCAAAACCACTTCAGGCTTATCTTCTTGTTTAGCACTTCTGTCTTCAATTTTTTCACATCTTCAACCTGATATTTCTTGGACATAGCTGTGTTTATGAACCAATTCTATCAACGTGAGCAATACGTACTTACACTATAGGTCATGGTAAAGAGCTGCACCATCCCTGTCTCCTCTGCTCTGGTACAGGTTGCTGCCTGGTTAACACATTGCCTGCCTTCTCTTCTTCCCATCACTCCCGCCTAGAGAGCAGGAGTGGACACCCACAGTGTAATGATACAGGTCAACCAAATGAAGGAGGGTAAGAGGTTACCACATAGTGAAACACAGAATGCTCTCACTTATGTTTCCCACATGTGAATCTGTCCTTTAAAGACCTGACTTAATGCACATGCTTGTATCGTTTAAGTCATAACATTCTCCTCCACACTGTATTTTTTTGTTTTCTCAGTTTTTGAAACTAGCATAAGGATGTTATAATATGCCATATGCACATTATTACCCTCACTGTAGGTGTCTATTGATAATATGCATTCTTCTATGATTCTAGAATGGAGCAGAAATATTGTGGTTAGTATATAATCTCCTTGTAACTGAGAAAAATATTGTAAAAGGATTTTATACTATTCATCTGCAGATTAATGTTTCCTGTATTTGAAAAGACACGTTACCAGCAGCAGATGAATGGAATAAAATGTTTAATTAAAGTCAGTCATAGCCTGCTGGCGAGAAATGACCTTACCTTCAACTCAACAATGGGACCAAAAGCATCTATTGTTTTCATTTTAAAGGAATTCAATGAAGAATATTATTTTTTGGCTCAATTCAAAAGACATTTATTGAGTGCTTATTATATGCAAGTATTTTGGGGAGGGTAGGCATTGGGGAGTTTCAAACATGGATATGAAAGTTTTATGTCTCTAAGAAGGTCACAATCTGGTTGTCTAGATAAGCATAGGCCACAGGCTGTGATGTATGTCATACTTGGGCAAGTGATATGATAGGGACCAGAGAGTCATGCTGAGGACGTGGTGTAAAGATTTCAGCAATGCTTTCACTGATGAGGTATATTTCAGATGGGATATAAAGAAAGAACTGTACTTTCAAATAGTAGAAAATAGAGAAGAAATATGAGTCAAGCAAGTAAATCTGCCTGGTACATTGCAGTGCTGAGTGCATGTTTAATTTTTGATCACTTACCAAACCTTTTCCTCCTGGACATCCTGATCTCATCAATGACAGCACCCCTGAGAAATTTTCCCAAGTCAGAAAGTTGACAAGCCTCCTTGGGTCCTCATTTTAAATTATTTCCCCACAATATTTTCTGTCATCAAATTCTGTCAATTATACCTTTAAATATTTCTCAAATCTGTCCCTTCTTTTTAAACTTCACTGTTTGCCACTAACTAGCTTCAGACTTTCCTAATTTCTCATTTGTGTTACTTAAAACAGTCTCTTAATCAATGTCTTTAATCTATTCCCAGCCACAATTTATCTTCTACATTTGAGCCAGAATTAACCTTAAATTGCAAATGTAACTGTGTCATTATCCTACTCAAAATCTGTTCATGACTTCCTAATGCCTTCAAGGCTCTGTTTCACACTCTTTGATCTGCTAGAAAAGGTCCTTCACGATTTGGCCCCAGCTTCCCAACTTCATATCTATCACTCACGACTCTTTGCTACCTTGAGTCCAGTGCTCTTCAGACTTCAAATCAGTCTCTTTTTCTCTCCCTCCTTTCCTTTCTCTCGTAACACACACACACGCACATACACACACACACACCTTTATATCTGTGGTTCATTTACTTAACAACACCATCTCTCTTGCCATTTCATGTAGCTGACTCTTTCTTATTCTTACTTATTATTCTTATTCTTCACAGACAACACCTTTACTAGCAGGTGGAAGCTCTAACTGACCTCTGAAACCTATGTAAATTGGTACAGCCTCTATGGAGAATAGTATGGAGGTTCCTTAAAAAACTAAAAATAGAGCTACCATATGATCCAGCAATCCCACCACTGGGCATACATCCGGAGAAAACCATAATTTGAAAAGATACATATACCCCAATGTTCATTGCAGCACTATTTACAAAAGCCAGGACATGGAAGCAACCTAAATGTCCATCAGTGGAGGAATGGAAAAAGAAGATGTGGTACATATATACAACGGAATATTACTCAGCCATAAAAAGGAATGAAATAATGCCATTTGCAGCGACATGGATGGACCTAGAGACTGTCATACTGAGTGAAGTAAGTCAGACAGAGAAAGACAAATATCATATAATATCACTCACATGTGGAATCCAGAAAAATGGTACAAATGAACCCATTGACAAAACAGAAATAGAGTCACAGATGTAAAAAACAAACTTATGGTTACCAAGGGGGAAAGGGGGGAAGTGATACATTGGGAAATTGGGATTAACATATATATACTACTGTATATAAAAGAGATGACTAATAAGAACCTGCTGTATAGCACAGGGAACTCTACTCAATACTCTGTAATGCTCTATATGGGAACAGAATCTAAAAAAGAGTGGATATATGTATATGTATAACTGAGTCACTTTGCTGTACAGCAGAAACTAACATAACATTGTAAATCAACTACACTCCAGTAAAAATTAATTTAAAAATAAGTTATATGCTCCTCCTATATGTCTCCATAGAACACTTTGCATATCTTTGCCATAGCACTTATCACAGTGTACTATACTTGCCCATTTGTTTGGTTTCTACTTGGTCATCATGACTAACTTGAGAGCATTGTCATAATCAGACATTTTTTAGTCTTTATCTCTAGCACTTCATCCATTACCTGCACATAGTGAATAGGAAGCTTCTTAAATATTAATGAAAGAAAAAGTGAACAAATAAAGGGGTGTAAGTAGATGTTTGTTTGTTTGCCATGAACCCCTCCTTTGGGGAGCTAACCTTGCCCAACTGTTCGAGTTGTAAATCACAGTCCTTCATTTTCTAAATCTAGAGATACACACACAGTACAGGCTGTTTGACACAGGAGATGTCCAACGGATTCTTGATGAACACTTCTTAGAATATTTTAGATAATAGTCAAGCATCAGAGGAGGTGTTAGATAAAATTTTAGAGGATGTGATTCAGTGAAGCGGAGTATGAGAGAAATTCAGCTTACTTCTAGTAGTAGGGACTGGTTATTGCCTAGACAGGGGCCATTCACCTTGTCGTCCATGTTGGCTCACCTCAATTTTATGTAAGTGCCCAACCTCGCCCACATGATTTAGACTTAAATTCCTATCAGTCTAAGCCAATTGTGCATTTTTGTTTTCCATGTCAGTGATTTGTGTAGAGGTCAGGGTGATATGAAGTAAGGTCTTCTGGGGAATTTCTGAGAAATATTTTATGGTCTTCTTTCGGAAGGAGTTCTTTTACATAAGGTAGAGAGTTTTGCCTCTGACCTGTCACTTCTGGGATGATGACAGTCACCCTGAGATGAGAGACACCCACTTGAGGTCAAGGTCACACACACAGAATGGCAGCCTGAAGAGATTCAAAGAAACTGCATTCTTGATAATGATATTAAGTTGCTAACATAACCATCCTGGGTCACCCAATACTGAGAATTCTTGTTATGGGAGATGGTAAATTGCCCTTATTGTTCACTCTAGGTGAGATGTGATTTTGTTACTTGCAGCAATAGTTATCTTAACTGATAATCATGATATTAAATTACCCAAACTAATGAAAGTCATAATCACATTTAATTGGGGGTTTAAATATTTTTCTTTGCCTGTTGGAATTCCAATTTGAACTGTCCAAATATTTTGGTAATTTTACCTTTCCTCAAAATGCAGTCAAATTACTTGAAAGTTAAATAAAACAAACAAAAGTTAATACTATATATGAAATGCCAGGGTATGAACTGTAGAGAACTAAACTATTCAACTGATAAATGTGTGATACATTAAGATTTGATAGAATTTTCAGATAAATATTGGGGGAAACATGATTTTAATTCAAGCTACTCACAGAATATTCACTTTGAGCTATACTGCATAATCTCACCTTACTAAAATACGAGTTTATTTTCAGATGAGGTATCCCAAAACAATCAAGAGTAGCATGACTGAAAAAATAATTTTCCAAAGACTAGGCAATTATTGCTTATGTCATTGCATTTGTATTTTAATTAAATATGTAATAAATATAAAATTTCCATATTAGTAGTTAACCATGGCAAAATGAAATAATATTTAATGCAAAATAATAATTGTTTAAAGTAAATTTGCTTTATAACTGAATCAGTTATATATATATATATATATATATATATATATATATATATATATACATACTGTTAAGCATAACTATTAACTTCATTTTACAGAAAACATTAATTTAGTTAATTGACAATTGGGATATATTATGTTATAGAAAATAAGGAAATTTAATAATCATTGGAACAAAAATACTCACCTTTGAAATGCTAATGATTTTCCACTTATACACTCAGTGAGATCAGAAAAATTAAGGAAAATGTAGGCTACACAGACTGCAGATAGCCCAAAGATGAGTTATATCCAGGTTTGTCCACTTCCCAAACCTGTGGACTTTCTATTTATACTCCACCACATAGTATCAGGTGGGGCATCATTGTTTAGTAAGATCATTAAGAACTGATTTATCCCCTCTTGATAGACATATTCTTTGCTCATACTTTAGTAAAAGCATGAATCATGGCTTATTGCAATCACATGAAGGCACAGAGTTCATTTTGGAAAAAAATACTCATTTGGTCTGGAGAAAAGCAAAAAATTCATGGTTGATTAAAAAAGATAGTTAAGACATGAGAAAATCATTAAATACTACATAGCATTTAATCATTTTAATATTCATAACTATTCCACATGTGCAAGAGTAAAGATAGCCAGTATATTTATCCTATACCAAATATTTCACTTTCAGTCTCCTAAGATATTCCCCCATTCTAAGATAGTAAACTTTACATCAAAATTCCAATAAAAAACAGTCATGATTTGCTATAAAGAAAATTTTTCTGCAACGTAGATTTTCCATAAAACAAGGAAAGCTGCACATGTTGAACTTGTAACTTAAGTTATATTAAGTTATACTTTTGCTTGCACTTGAATGGCTGGAAAACAGAACATGACTACTGCTTCAAGACAGCAGACTGAGCCCATATATTTACCTTGAATCACATATAGTAAATATTTTTTTCAATATATCTAAAAATTTGGTGAAATTATAGAAAAAAAGAAGTGAATGGAGTTGGAAATAGACTGCAGTAAAGCTGCAAAATTCTAGCATAGATTCTTCAGGTTATGGAGTGAGCTTTAGGTTCCTGTGGAACCTCTCTGTTTTTTCCCGTGTGAAAATCAGTCCCCCAATAATCAATGATTCACCATTGGTTATTCACTGATTTACCATGATATTAAATATAGAAGGAAAAATTTCAGCCAAAAAAACGAGTTCACTTATGAATATATGCAGACTGATATGTATGTGGAATGTCTATGGAAAGCTATCTAGACAAACCCTATAGTGGATATTTTCTGGGCCTCAATGTCAATTTCAGATCCTCTAAGTTCCTAGTTCTATTTTTCTTCAATCCCATAATAAAATGAATTATATTTAACTTGCCCTGATTAAAGCTTGGGCTATGCTTTTAAGAGTATTACTTTTAAAATCTGTCTGTGAATCACAATCAACTGGAATTTAATTATAGAATTTAATCCTGGACCTCTCTCCAGAAATTCTGACTTGGTAGGTCTGATACATAGTAGACACTCAATCAATATTAATGTACAGGTGAAAGAGAATATACTGGATGAATGGAAGAATATATGAATGAATGAAGTGACATAATGATATGTACATATGTATTTATACTCTTAGGGATGGTAGTTTCTTAACATAGATATGTATACTAAGCTATTTTTCCACACATATTTTAGCGTTTTATTCAATAAGAAGGAGGATTCTTATCGCCTTCATTGATGTCTGTGTTATGAGTTGAACCAGAGAATCTTCCAACATGACCAAGTCTTAAAATTACCAACACTGTCCAGAGAGAGCATCATTACAGCTTGTAACCTGAAGATATCAGCAATCCAACTGGCAAAATTTTGTGAGGCAAACTAACTCAATTAATCTCTTTCCAATAACCATAACTGATGAGTTCTCACATAAATTCTCATTTCTTTTTTCTTCCAAAATTATCTTGTCAACAATAAAGGCAGGGAAATATGAAAGAACAAAGCACCTTTCTAAGTTCCACAGATTCTGAAATGATTTTTATCCCCTTTTGGTAGACACTTTCTTTGCTCAGCACTTCTTTTTAGTAGCACATCTGACACTGGACGTCTGACCTCTGCTATTCTACTGGTTGTTAATGGAAACCTCACCTCATGTGAAGATAAAATAGATTTTTGGCAGCTGTGAGAGATTATGAAGAGTAAGACCAATCTTAGTTGGAATAAGAATAAAAGAAGGCATCTGTACCTTGAACTACTCAGCTGGTTTTCATTATACATCAAGCCTACATTTATTACAAAGAGGGTAGCCAAGAGACAGACATTGATAGGACTCTGCACTTAGAATAAGAAGGCCAGAACTTGATAAATTCTACTTTTCAACTAGAGCTCAAATGACTCTTAAATCTGTTTGAATTAGATGGCATATATCTGGGAGACAAACTCAAGAAGACCTTTAATTTTGTCCTTATCTGATTGGTTCTCCCCTTATTCTTATCTTGAGTATAGTTAAATCCTAGTTCTTACAACTCATTAAAAGAAACAAGTGGTTCTATAAATCTGTAAAGTTTTATGAATAAAACTCATTTAAAATAGGATTAGGATATGCTTTATATACTTATATTTAATATGGTTTTGTTTGATGTCTTGAGACTTTACAATAGACCCAAACAAAGAAAAAATCTATATACATAGTCTTGACATAGTAACAGCTTGATATGAGCCCAATTTCCACAAGTACAAAACAATTGCATTAGAATTCTTAGGATCATCTGTTATTTTGTTTTATAATGTTTAATCTACATATTTAAATGTTGGTAAGAGAACTAAAATGCTGGATTTTGTGATATAAGCATTTTCTAAGCACTATATAACTGTGGATCTAGAATAGGTAATATTTTATATGACAGAGGGCCTATACCCGTATAGGTAAATCAAGGTAATCAAAATAATGAGGCCAACAGATCTATTCACATGACATATTTGGGGTTAAAGGAAGAACAATAGTTTGAGAAATTACATATTTGGAGAAACTTTGGTTTACTTTGAGAGAACAATAAGAGAAAATGAGCACAGAGAGTATTAGGATAAGTTTATACATGAAGAAACCCAGTTAGTTCACTTCAATTCAATAGAATTTAAATATACATTTTAAATTATATGAAACATTATAAGCAAGGAAAATATTGCATAAACATTGAGACAGATATCACTCCTATCTTCAGTGAGCTTATAAACCAATGAAAAGAGAGAAAGATACAAGTGATTTGGCCCACTGAGAATCAGAAAGGTGAAATTATGGTTAAGATTCTAGAAGCGACAGTTTTTTTTTTTTAATTGGCATATAATGCTTTCATGTGATTTAATAAAAAAATATAAGTACATATTCAGTGAAAAGTCTACCTCCTATACTCTGTTCCCCATAATTTTGGTAATACCTATTATTCATTTCTTACATATCTTCTAGACAATTTTGGTTATATACAGAAGCCTATATATATATATACATATATATATGTATGTGTATGTATGTATATATACTGTTTTTCTCCATTTTCACAAAAATTGTAGCATGCTATATACATTTTCTGCAATTTGTTTACCTTATTTTACAAAGATGTTGAAGATATTTCCATACTAAAGAATAAAGAGCTTCTGTTTTTGTTTTCTAGATACATGTCATTCCATTGAATGTACTTAATCATAATGTACTTAATCACTTTTGAGGTATATTTTTAAAATGCTGCAAAGAACAAGGTCCTTCTCTAGAGCAAAGTAAACCATACTCTATATCATATAATAAAACATAATGGAAAATAATATGAAAAAGAATATATATATAACAATATTATTATGTATCTAAATCACTATACTGTACACAAGAAGCTAACACAATATTGCAAATTAACTATACTTCAACAGAAGGAAGAAGCTCACCAATAAATGCAAATATAAAGTAAAGTAAAGGTGGGAAATCATCCACACACAAATGTGATATCAAAACCAGCAATCATAAAAATAGGAGAGTACAAATGCAAGATATTGGAAATATTTTGAAACTGAGATCAGCAACTTAAAACAATCTTGTATATATATAGACTGCTATATCAAAACTTCATGGGAACCAGAAACCAAAAATCTACAATAGATACATACACAATAATGAAAAAGCAATGAAACACATCACTAGATAGACATAAAATCATAAGAGAGGATAACAAAAGAGGAAGGGAAGAAAAAAGACCTTCAAAAATAAATCCAAAACAGTTAACAAAATGGCAATAAGAACATTCATATCTGTAATTATCTTCAGTGTAAATGGACTAAATGCTCCACCCGAAGGCCGATAGGTTGAATAGATACAAAAACAAGACCCATATATATGCTATCTACAAAAGACCCAATTCAGATCTAGGGACACATACAGACTGAAAGTGAAGAGATGGAAAAAGGTATTCCATCCAAATGGAAATCAAAAGAAATCTTGGGTAGCAATACTCATATCAGACAAAATAGACTTTAAAATAATGTTATAAGAGACAGAGAAGGACACTACATAATGATCAAGGGATCAATCCAAGAAGATGTAACAACTGTAAATATATATACACCCAACAGAGGAACACCTCAATATATAAGGCAAATACTAACACATAAAAGGAGAAATCAACAGTAACACAATAATCATGGGGGACGTTAACACCCCACTTTCATCAATGGACAGATCATCCAGACAGAAAAGCAATAAGGAAACACAGGCCTTAAATGACACATTACATGAGATGGACTTAATTGATATTTACAGAACATTTCATCCAAAGCCCCAGAATACACATTCTTCTCAAGGGCACATGGAACATTCTCTAAGACACATCTTGGGCCACAAATCAAGCCTTGGTAAACTTAAGAAAATTGAAATCATATCAAGCATCTGTTCCAACTACAAGACTATGAGATTAGAAATCAACAACAAGAAAAAAACTGGAAAAAAACACAAACATGTGGAGGCTCAACAATATGTTACTAAACAACAAATTGATCGCTAAAGAAATGAAAGAGGAAATAAAAAAATGCCTAGAGACAAATGAAAACAAAAACACAATGGTCCAAAACCTATGGGATACAGCAAAAGCAGTTCTAAGAGGGAAGTTTATAGCAATACAATCTAATCTCAGGAAACAATAAAAATCTCAAACAAATAACCTAAACTTACACCTAAAACAACTAGAGAAAGAGGAACAAACAAAACCTAAAGTTAATAGAAGGAAACAAATCATAAAGATCAGAGCAGAAATATATGAAATAGAGATGAAGAAAACAATAGCAAAAATCAATGAAACTAAAAGCGGGTTCTTTGAGAAGATAAACAAAACTGATAAACATTTAGCCAGACTCATCAAGAAAAAAAGGGAGAGGACTTAAATCAATAAAATTAGAAATGAGAAAGGAGAAATTACAGCAGAAATACAAAGGATCAGAAGAGACTACTACAATCAACGGTATGCCAATAAAGTGGACAACCTGGAAGAAATGGACAAGTTCCTAGAAACATGCATCCTTCCAAGACTGAAGCAGGAAGAAATATAAAATATGAACAGACCAATCACAAGTAATGAAATTGAAACCATGATTAAAAAAACTTCCAACAAAGGTCCAGGACCATATGGCTTCACAGGCGAATTCTATCAAACATTTAGAGAAGAGTTAACACCTGTCCTTCTGAAACTCTTCCAAAAAATTTCAGAGGAAGGAACACACCCAAGCTCATTCTATGAGGCCACAATAACCCTGACACCAAAACCAGACAAAGATACCACAAAAAAATTATAGGCCAATATCTCTGATGCACATAGATGCAAAAATCCTCTATAAAATACTAGCAAACCAAATCCAACAATGCATTAAAAACAATCATACAGCATGATCAAGAGGGATTTATCCCAGGGATGCAAGGATTTTTCAAAATCTGCAAATCAATCAATGTGATACACCACATTTAACAAACTGAAGAATAAATACCATATGATCATGTCAATAGATGCAGAAAAAGCTTTCAATAAAATCTGACATCCAAGTATGATAAAACTCTCCAGAGAGTGGGCATAGAGGGAACCTACTTCAACATAATAAAGCCCAAATATAAAAAACCCACAGCTAACATCATTCTCAAGGGTGAAAAGCTGAAAGCATTCCCTCTAAGATCAGGAACAAGGCAAGGATGTCCACTGTCACCACTTTTATTCAAAATAGTTTTGGAAGTCCTAGCCATGACAATCAAAGAAGAAAAAGAAATAAAAAGAATCCAAATTGGAGAAGAAGTAAAACTGTCACTGTTTGCAGATGACATGATCCTATACATAGAAAATACTAAAGATGCTACCAGAAAACTACTAGAGCTCATCAATGAATTTGGTAAAGTTGTAGGATACAAAATTAATACACAGAAATCTGCTGCATTTCTATACACTAACAACAAAACATAAGAGAAATTAAGGAAACAATCCCATTTACCATTGCATCAAAAAGAATAAAATACCTAGGAATAAACCTACCTAACGAGACAAAATACCTGTACACTGAAAACTATAAGATGTTGATGAAAGAAATCAAAGAAGACACAAACAGAAAGATATACCATGTTCTTGGATTTGAATGATCAGTATTGTCAAAATGACTATACTACCCAAGGCAATCTACAGATTCAATGCAATCCCTATCAAATTACCAATGGCATTTTTCACAGAACTAGAACAAACATTTTAAAATTTGTATGGAAACACAAAAGACCTGGAATAGCCAAAGCAATCCTGAGAAAGTAAACAGAACAGGAGGAATCAGGTGCCCTTACTTCAGACTACACTACAAAGCTACAGTAATTTAAAAAGTATTTTACTGGCAAATAAAGCAGAATGTTAGAGCAGTGGAACAGGATACAAAGCCTAGAAATAAACCCATGTACCTATGGTCAATTAATCTATGACAAAGGAGGCAAGAATCTACAATAGAGGAAAGACAGTCTCTTCAATAAGTGATGCTGGGAAAACTGGGCAGCTACATTTAAAAGAATGAAAATAGAACATTCTCTAACACCATACAGAAAAATAAACTTGAAATGGATCAAAGACCTAAATGTAAGGCTGGATACTATTAAACTCTTAGAGGAAAATATAGGCAGATCACTCTTTGACATAAATCACAGCAATATCTTTTTTGATCCACCTCCTAGAGTAATGAAAATAAAAACAAAAATAAACAGATGGGACCTAATTAAACTCAAAAGCTCTTGCACAGCAATGTAAACCATAAACAAAATGAAGGGACAGCCCACAGAATGGGAGAAAATATTTGCAAGCAATGCAACTGACAACGGATTAATCTTTAAAATGTACCAACAGCTCATGCAGCTCAATTAAAAAAAATTTTTTTTTAAATCAAAAAATGGGCAGAACATCTAAATAGACATTTTTCCAAAGAAGACATACAAATGGTCAAAAAGCACATGAAAAGATGCTCAACGTCACTAATTATTAGAGAAATGCAAATCAAAACTACAATGAGATATCACTTCACGCTGGTCAGAATGGCCATTATCAAAAAGTCTACAAACAAGAAATGCAGGAGAGGGTGTAGAGAAAAGGGAACCCTCCTACTCTGTTGGTGGGAAAGTAAATTGGTACAACCACTATAGAGAACAGTATGGACGTTCTTTAAAATACTAAAAATAGAACTACCAAATGATCCAGCAATCCCACTCCTGGGCATATATCTGGAGAAAACCATAATTTGAAAAGATACAGGCACCCCAGTGTTCATTGCAGCACAGTTTACAATAGCCAAGACATGGAAGCAAACTAAATGTCCATTGACTGAGGAATGGACAAAGAAGATGTGGTACATATATACAATGGAATATTACTCAGCCATAAAAAAGAAGGAAATAATGCCATTTTCAGCAACATGGATGGACCTAGAGATTATTATACTAAGTCAGACAGAGAAAGGCAAATATCTTATGACATCACTCATATGTGGAATCTAATTTCTAAAAAATGAAACGAACTTATTTACAAAACAGAAACAGACTTACAGATATCAAAAACAAACTTATGGTTGCCAAAGAGGAAACACAGGGGTGAGGGATAAATCAGGAGCTTAAGATGAACATACACACACTACTATATATAAGATAGAAAACCAACAGGACCTACTGTATAGCAGAGGGAACTCCACTCAATATTTTGGGATAACTATATGAGAAAAGAATATAAAAAAGAATGAATATATATATATATATATATATATGTGTATAACTGAATCACCTTGATGTACACCTGAAACTAACACAACATTTTAAATGCTCCAATAAAATTAAAATTTACAAAAAATTTTAAAAAGTGATTACTGATAAAAAATAATAGTTTTATTTTTAAATTTTTATTAATTTTTTAAAAAGAAAAAATATTTCTATGATAGTGTATAAAACTACTTTTTTTTCTTTTCAACTTTGTTCTTGTACTTCATGAAAGAAAAGATGAAATTAATAATTTTTGGTTTAAAGTTCTTTTCCTTACTTGGACAGAAAAACTAACAGTAAAATAAAAGCTGTGGAAAATTACAGTATTCAAAAACAACTTAATCCAAACAAACTAGGAATTTTATCAAAAAAATTTGAAAACAAGGTTTGATAAGGGGTAGTTTCCTGTTATTTTTATACTTTGGTCAACTTTTCAATATTTCCTATTCTAAATATTTATAACTTCAAAAATATAACTTATGTTTCTAAACACTATTTTTGGAAACTGTAATATATGACAGAGTAAGATGTATAGGTAAACTAAACGAGGGCTAATTTAATAGTAAGTTAAATACTTTATTTTTTAGTTTTAGTTTATACTGCAAAATCCACCTTTTCTACCAAAAATACTCATCAGAATAACAGAAACATTTGTTTTCAAATCAGGTTTATTTCACTGTTCTAAATGGTTTGTAGATTATCCTAATTATATTAGTGTTATGATTACCAATATCACATAGTAACTACAATTTATTGAATGTATACTCTAAGCATTATACTAAGCAATCATCACTCATTTTTCGCTTTTAAACTCTCTATGAAATAGGAAATGCTATTTTATTCATTTATAGAAGAGAAACTGAGGATTATTAATGATTCTTACGTTGCCCCAGATGACATAGCTTAGAAGAAGTAGAGCCATTATTTCAACCCAAGTTGTCTGACTCTAGACTTCAAAATCCTAATACTGTGGTACACCACTTACTCTCAATATCTTTAGCTTAGCATATGAATTAAATTGGGCACTCTTAAAAGGAAATTGAATGTATTTATTGTTATTTTGTGAACACAGAAGGGTTTATCTCCAATTATTAACCCTCAGTAATCTCACCCAGTTTCCTACATCAGAATACATTCATGGCCTTAGTATCCTCCTCCTTTGGTGTGGCACATGGTGGTATTAATGGCTTCTTTATTAATGGCTTTTTTTTTTTTTTTTAATTGTTGCTTGGCTGTGGGGTCCTCAAGTTTACTTTCCACATTAAGTTGAAGGTCTCACAGTATGACTTGAACAGTGTAGCTGTAATATTCCACAATGAGTGGCTCAAGCTTGAGTAAGATTCTGAATTTTTTAGTGCACAATTATTTCAAGTTAAAATCAGTCAGAATGGGGTCACATTGTCTTTCAAGTTGCCCGTCTTCCAGTATCATTACCTGGAAGACAAGAGCTGATCCTTCATTAGCATATTTATTCTCAATATCTAATGGGGAGTTAGGAGGCTTAATAATATAGGTTCTTACCTTACTTAGTGGAGAAAGACTTAACTAATATTAACTTTTTAAAAACACAAGTTAAAAATATTTATTTTTCATTTTAAAGCAAAAATATATTTAATACATAAAGATAAAAGTATTCAGAATTAGGTTTATTTCCTGTTTTCCCGGATAAGCCAATCTTAACAACAGTCTTTAGGACTTTCCCCATAATGTGTGAATACTTGTTTTCCTTTTTACTTACTCAAAACCACTCCACACTCCAGTTCCACAAGAAGAAAAAGAAGGAAAAAAGAATTCACGATTATAACTACAAATAATCACCCAAATAACTACTGTACTATACTTAGATGTATTATTTCTTTTAGCAAATATTTACTCACCACCTACAAAATATCAGAAACTATATTTCATAGCATTGATATAACAGTAAACAAAACCTTACAGTGCCCTCCTTCATGGAGGTGGGATTCTGTCTGAAGAAAAACATCAACAAAGACATTAAAAATAATTACTAAAACGAATGTTGATGTAGCCTGTGGAGGAGTGCTTATGATAGGGAAGATTTAATCTTGAACAAATAAAAAAGGTCAGGGAAGTAATGATTCAACTAAAATCTGGAGAAGGAATAGGAGGTATGTGGGTAAAATGGGAAGTGGCCTTCCAAGAAGAAGCAAAAGCAGGTGAAAGAACCCTTTGTATGAGTGTTGTGGAGTGCAGGACTGGAGGAGAGACCATGAACCAAGGAGAGAGTGAATGAAGCAATGTTGCTGAATCCAAAGAGCAAGGTGGTGTTTGGTGCAAAATTAGTTGGGAGTGTTAGAGAAGGGTCAACCCTGCCAGGATCTTATAGGCTAAAATGTTGGACTTTATTCTTAAAGAAATGAGAAGCTGTTTAAAGGTCTTCAAGAGGAGAGAGCAGCAAATATGGCAGAGTAGAAAGACCCTGAGCTCACCTATTCTCACAAGCACACCAAGTCACAGCTACCTTCAGAACAAACATCAGTGAAAAAAAATGGAACCTACAACTGAAGACATAAAGAAGGAACCACAAGACAGGCAGGAGAAACAGACTCAGGATATGATCAAATCCCATACCCCTCAGGTGGGTGACCCACAAACAGGAGAATAATTATACTGCAGAGATTTTCCCATAGGAGTGAGTTCTGAGCTCCACATCAGGCTCCCTAGCCTGGGGTTCAGGCACGGGGACTGCAAGCTCCCAGAGAATTTGGCTTTGAAGGCCAGCAGAGCTTAATTGCAGGAGCCCCACAGGACTGGGGGAAATAGAGACTTCACACTTAAAGGGTTCAAACAAAATCTCACAAACACCGGGACCCACAGTAAAAGAAGTAATTTGATAGGAGCCTGGGCCAGAGTCTCCCAGAGAGGTGGGGGTTGGTGGCTGCAGCTCACCCTGGAGACATAAACACTGATGTCAGACATACTGGTAAACATTCAGCTGCATAAACATGCCTGGTGGCTGATATCTTGGATTATTAGTGCTAAGACCTGGCCCTACCCAACAGCCTGTAGGATTCAGTGCTGGGACACCTCAGGTCAAAAAACTAACTGGGTGGGGACACAGCCCCACCCATCAGCACACAGGCTGCCTAAAGACTAAAGAGCCCACAGCCACCTCTGGACATGAGCCTAGACACAGAGGACAACACCCTGCTCTACCTACCAGTGGACAGGCACCAGCCCCTTCCACCAGGAAGCCTGCACAAGCCTCTAGACCAGCCTCACCCACCAGGGGTAGACACCAGAAGCAAGAAAACTACAGTCCTGCATCACAGGCCAGACTCTACCCTGGGAACATTTGGGTCCTGGCCTTGCCCACTAGCAGGCCAGTGCAACCATCTGGGCACCCTGGAACCCATACACAGCTGTATCAGGAACTGGCCCCTGCCCCCACCAACAAAGTGAAACAAGCTCTCTAATCCTGGGCCATGCAGCCAGACTCCAAGAACCAGATCTGTCTGCCAGTAGTCTGGCACTAAACCCAGGATCTGGATTCACCTGCCAGTGGGTGGGATACAGTCCCAGAGTATTTGAGACCCTGACACCACCCACCAGTGAGCCAGCATTAGCACTGGGGCCCACTAGGGTTCTGCAACCAGCCACCTCATGATCAGGCCCTGCTAAACAGAAGACAGCAGCATTCACACAAGGCAAGTCCTGGCAACCAAACAGACTAGGGGCCAACTAAGCCTACCAGACTGCCCACACAGTCAGCCCACAACAACAGAAGGACACAAACAGCCCTCTTAGGGGAACTCCATAGAGCTTGGGTGACAAGAGGAGAGTAAACTGTGGGGATGCATAGGATGCCTCCTACATAGGGCCGCTTCTCCAACGCTGAGAAATGTAACTAACCTACCACATACTTAAAAATGCAAATAGCAACTTAGACAAAATGAGGCAACATAGGAGTATGTTCCAGATTAAGGAACAAGATAAAACTCCAGAAGAAGAACTAAGTGAAGAGGAGATAGGCAATCTACCCAAGAAAGAATTCAGAGGAATGATTGTAAAGATGATAAAAGAACCTAGGAGGAGGATGGATGCACAGAACAAGAAGTTAGAAGTTTTAACAGTGAGTTAGAATACATAAAGAACAACCAAGCAGATGAAAAACACAAAAACTGAAATGAAAAATGCACTAGAAGGAGTCAATAGTAAACTAAATGAAGTGGACGAATGGATTAGTGAGCTCAAAGACAGAGTAGTGGAAATCAGTGCTGCTGAACAGAAAAAAAGAAAAGAAGAATGAAAAGAAATGAGGACAGTTTAAGAAACCTTTGGAACAACATCAATTACACTAATATTTGCATTTTAGGGGTCCCAGAAGAAGGAGAGAGAGAAAGGGCCCAAGAAAATATTTGAAGACATAATAGCTGAAAACCTCCATAACCTGGGGAAGGGAACAGTCACTGAAGTCCAGGAAGCACAGAATCCCATACAGAATTAACCCAAAGAGGAACACACTAAGACATGTTGTAATCAAAATGCCAAATATTAAAGATAATGAGAGAATACTAAAATCAGCAAGGGAAAAGCAACAAGTAGCCTACAAGGGAACTCCCATAAGGCTACCAGCTGATTTTTCAGCAGAAAGTCTGCAGGTCAGAAGGGAGTGGCATAATATATTGGGTTGGCCAAAAAGTTCATTCAGGTTTTTCTATATGATGTTACAGCATGCAAAAGGAATCCAAACATAACACTAAAGATAGTCATCAAATCACAAGAGAAAAGAACAAAAGAAGAAAGGGGAAAAAAAGACTTACATAAACAAATCCAAACCAATTAACAAAATGGCAATAAGAACATACATATTGATAACTACCTTAAATGTAAATGGACTAAATGCTCAAACCAAAAGACACAGACTGGCTGAATGGACACAAAACAAGACCCATATCTATGCTGTCTATAAGAAACTCATCTCAGATCTAGAGACATATACAGACTGAAAGTGAGGGGATGGAAAAAAATATTCCATGCAGATGGAAATAAAAAGAAAGCTGGAGTAGCAATACTTATACCAGAAAAATAGACTTTAAAATAATGACTGTTATAAGAGACAGAGAAAGACACTACATGATGATCAAGGGATCAATCCAAGAAGATAAAACAATTGTAAATATATATGCACCCAACATAGGAGCACCTCAATATATAAGGCAATGAAAAATCTCAAATAAACAACGTAAACTTACACCAAAAGCAACTAGAGAAAGAAGAACAAACAAAGCCCAAAGTTAGTAGCAGGAAAGAAATCATACAGATCAGAGCAGAAATAAATAAGAGATTTTAAAAATTAGGAAAAAATCAATGAAACTAAAAGTTGGTTGTTTGAGAAGATAAACAAAATTTAGCCAGACTCATCAAGGAAAAACAGAGAGGGTCCAAATCAATAAAAATAGAAATGAAAAAGGATAAATTACAACTGACACTGCAGAAGTACAGAGGATCATAAGAGAATACTACACGTAACTATACACCAATAAAATGGACAACTTAGAAGAAACAGACTAATTCTTAGAAAGGTACAATCTCCCAAGGTTGAACCAGGAAGAAATGAAAAATATGAACAGACCAGTTATCAGTACTGAAATTGAATCCATAATTTAAAAATTCCCTACAAACAAAAGTCTAAGACCAGATGGCTTCACAGGTGAATTATACCAAACATCTAGAGAAGAGTTAATGCCTATACTTCTGAAACTATTCCAAAAAATTGCAGAGGAAGGAACACTTCTGAAATCATTCTATGAGGCTACGATAACCCTGATACTGAAACCAGACAAAGATATCACAAAAAACGAAAATTACAGGTCAATATCATTGATGAACATAGATGCAAAAATCCTCTATAAAATACTAGCAAACCAAATCCAACAATACAATAAAGGATCATACTCCATGATCAAGTGGGATTTTCCCAGGGATGTGAGGATTTTTCAAAATCTGCAAATCAATCAATGTGATACACCACATTTAACAAACTGAAGAATAAATACCATATGATCATGTCAATAGATGCAGAAAAAGCTTTCAATAAAATTTAACATCCAAGTATGAAAAAAACTCTCCAGAAAGTGGGCATAGAGGGAACCTACCTCAACATAATAAAGCCCAAATATAAAAAACCCACAGCTAACATCATTCTCAAGGGTGAAAAGCTGAAAGCATTCCCTCTAAGATCAGGAACAAGGCAAGGATGTCCACTGTCACCACTTTTATTCAACATAGTTTTGGAAGTCCTAGCCATGGCAATCAAAGAAGAAAAAGAAATAAAAAGAATCCAAATTGGAAAAGAAGTAAAACTGTCACTGTTTGCAGATGACATGATACTATACATACAAAACCCTAAAGATGCTACCAGAAAACTACTAGAGCTCATCAATGAATTTAGTAAAGTTGTAGATACAAAATTAATACACAGAAATATGCTGCATTCCTATACACTAACAACGAAACATCAGAAAGAGAAATTAAGGAAACAATCCCATTTACCACTGCATCAAAAAGAATAAAATACCTAGAAATAAACCTACCTAAGGAGACAAAATACCTGTACACTGAAAACTGTAAGATGTTGATGAAAGAAATCAAAGAAGACACAAACAGATGGAAAGATATACCATGTTCTTGGATTGGAATAATCAATACTGTCAAAATGACTATACTACCCAAGTCAATCTACAGATTCATTGCAATCCGTATCAAATTACCAATGGCATTTTTCACAGAACTAGAGAAAAACATTTAAAATTTATAGGGAAACATAAGAGACCCCTAAGAGCCAAAACAACCTTGAGAAAGAAGAACAGAGCTGGAGGAATCAGGCTCCCTGACTTCAGACTATACTACAAAGCTACAGTAATCAAAAGAGTATGGTGCTGGCACAAAAACAGGTACAACATCAATGGAATAGGATAGAAAGCCCAGAAATAAACCCATGCACTTATGGTCAATTAATCTGTGACAAAGGAGGCAAGAACATACAATAGAGAAAAGACAGTCTCTTCAATTAGTGGTGCTGGAAAAACTGGACAGCCACATGCAAAACAATGAAATTAGAACATTCTCTAACACTATATACAAAAATAAACCCAAAATGGAGTAAAGACCTAAATGTAAGAGAGGATACCATAAAACTCCTAGAGGAAAACATAGGCAGAACACTCTGACATAAATTGTAGCAATATTTTTTTGGATCCATCTCTTAAAGTGAAGGAAACAAAATAACAAATAAGCAAATGGGATCTATTTAAACTTAAAAGCTTTTGCATAGTAAAGGAAACCATCAACAAAATGAAAGGACAACCTACTGAATGGGGAAAGATATTTGCAAATGATATGACCAATAAAGGGTGAATATCCAACATATATAAACAGTTCATACAACTCAATATCAAAAAAGCAAGCAACCCAATTAAAAAATAGGCAGAAGAACTGAACAGACATTTCTCCAAAGAAGACATATAGATGGCCAGCAGGCACATGAAAAGATGCTCAACATCACTAATTATTAGAAAAATGCAAATTAAAACCACAATGAGGTATCACCTCACACCTGTCAAAATGGCTATCACTGAAAAGTTTACAGTATGGAGCTTTCTCAAAAAACTAAAAACAGAGTTGCCATATGATTCACCAATCACATTCCTGGGTATATTTCCAAAAGAAACAAAAACAGTAATTCGAAAAGATACTTGCACCCCAATGTTCACAGCAGCATTATTTACAAATGTCAAGGTATGGAAGCAACCTAAGTGTCCATCAACAGATTAAAGGATAAAGAAGATGTGATATATATATATATATATATATATATATATATATATATATATATATATATATATATATATATGTGTGTGTGTATATATCATTATATATGTATATGTCACTATATGTATATACCACTATATATATACATATATGTATATGCAATGGAATATTGCTCAGTCATAAAAAAAGAATGAAATAATGCCATTTTCAGCAACATGGATGGACCTAGAGATTATCACACTAGTGAAATATGTCCAACAAAGAAAGACAAATAGCATATGGTATCACTTTTATGTGGAATCAAAAAAAATGATACAAATGAACTTATTTACAAAACTGAAATAGATTCACAGACATAGAAAACAAAATTGTGGTTACCAAAGGTGAAAGGAGCTGGGAAGGGATCAATTGGGAATTTGGGTTTAACAGATACACACTACTATATATAAAATACATAATCAACAAGGACCTACTGTATAGCACAGGGAACTATATTCAGTACCTTGTAACAACTTATAATGAAAAAGAATCTGAAAAAGAAATATATAAATGTATAATTGAATCACTTTCCTGTACACCTGAATCACTGTGGAACAACTATACTTCAATTAAAACAATAAATTAAAATAAATGTAAAAAATTTAAATTTAATAAATAAATAAATAAAGGTCTTCAAGAAAGGAATGTGTGGAAGGTGGGGATGTGGTAACAATCAGATTTGTATTTTAAAATAATCTCCCTCTCTGAAGAAGGAATCTGAGCAGACGAGAGTGAGATGGTAGATATCCTGCAGTAGTCCAGGTGAGAGATGAGATGTTTTCATCTTTGCTAGTTCCCTGAGAGATGGAGAGTAGACAGACCCAAGAGAGATTTACCAGGCCACCTATGGGACATAATACTGTATTAGGAGTGAAAAGAAGTGAAGGAGCGGGAAGGTTAAAGAATAAAACCTCAACTAGTGTTGTCAGAGAATGGTGTTTAATTGTGCAACAGAATAATCAACCAGAATAATAATTCTCTTTTTGTTCTCAGATGTGTGGCATCTGAAAAGAGCATGCTGCCTTAACTTCAGCCCAATTTTCCAAGTTAGGATTTTCCTTTTTAGGGAAGGATTAATAAGCCTCTGGTTTTTCAAAAGCTGACATCACAATAGAAGATAGTTTGTCCAAGAAGGGAAAGATAAATGTTTAAAGGAAAAGGGAAGAACTAGATGACTATACTCCTTGATACTCAAGGAATAGAGGACTGGTAGGTTTCAAGAGGGATGGACACCTGTGTTCTACCTCTAGCAAGGGTCCTAAGAACATGAGTGTCTCCAAATGGGGTGCTACCTCAAAACAGGAAACTAAACTGTGTTTAAAAAAAAAAAATTAAAAGCTATGGGAGAGATCCTGGCAGAGAGGAAACGGATGCCAAGGACAGTAAAATGTGCCTTCAAATAAACCATGTATTTTGCAAAGTAAACACTCCAATTTAACTACAATGGGCTGAAGTCCTGATGACTTGCTCCAAGATTCCTAAGGTTCTCATTTCTTTGAAAGAGAGGGAAAGGCTTTCTCTCCTCCACAATGACTCAGATCTGATTTCCAGACAAATCTGGTAAGTATAGGCTCAGCCAGACTTGATTTGTTGTAGAAAAACCTACTCCTGCAGCACAAATGTCATGCAACAAGTATTTATTGGTCACCATAGAGTGACATTTAATGAGTCTGCTTCCATTTACTTAGTAATAGATTTTTTTTTTATAATTGGCTTTCTAAGAAATCTATTCTCCTCGTATCAAGTTGGGCATAAAAGCCACCCCCTGTTATAATATGAGCAGGAATCTAACACACAGCAAAACATAGAGGTTCAACTGGCATTCTGCTGATAAACAAAAATAACAGATTAACAAGTTTCAACGAGCAGAATATAAATCTTGATTTTTGGAGAGAAAAAGCACTGAGCAAATGGAAAAAGTTGCTATTAACATGTAATAAGTACTTGAAGCAAGATACACTGCAAAGCATATTGGAGGGAAAACTCCTTAGAAATACTGTTTAGGAAAACATGATAAAGTTTGAGCAAATAAAATTAAATTTATGCTGTTACATCATCTCTCAGGTTTTCCAAAGCTGTTATAAAACATTAGCCCATTGATATGGAACGAATAAAGACTACTGTACTGTGGGAGCAGGACTACAGTTCTGGGTTAGGTGAAGGAAAGTATCCTGTTTTTACCCCTACATTACTCCCTTCTGAAATTATTTTTCCTAAAATATCTTATCCTTTACATTCAGAGAAACTTATATAAATAATGGGCATAGTAAGTATTCTTCCAGAAGTATTCACATATTCTTTGGCATTCAAAATACCTGAAAAATCAATAGCAGAGATAAATTGCTCTTTCTTTGGATTTAAAATAAACCGTAAGAAGCTTTCAGGTGGTTAATTAGCTATTTTAATAACTTTTTAAAAAATATAAATTAGGATAACTGCTAGTCAATATCATAATAGTTCATTTAATATCAACCCTCCCTACTTATAATCTTGAATATAAATATAAATCTGAAAATGGCATTTTAAATCTAGAGGAAATTCCTTCAAGAAGAAACACTAAAAGTTCTAAAATTGTTATTTGTTCCTAGAATAAGAATTCTTGATTTTTCTTAAAATTTTCTCCTTGGAAACCCTTCTACACTGTTGGTGGGAATGTAAATTGGTGAAGCCACTGTGGAGAATACTATGGAGAATCCTTAAAAAATAAAAATAGAGCTACCATATGATCCTACAATCCCACTCCTGGGCATATACCTGGAGAAAACCATAATATGAAAAGATACATGCACCCCAGTGTTCACTGCAGCACTATTTACAATAGCCAAGACATGGAAGCAACCTAAATGTCCATTGACAGATGAATGGATAAAGAAGATGTGGTACATATAAACAATGGAATAGTACTCAGCCATAAAAAAGAATGAAATAATGCCATTTGCAGCAACATGGGTGGACCTAGATATTATCATCCTAAGTGAAGTAAGCCAGACAGAGAAAGACAAATATAATATTGCTTATATGTGGAATCTAAAAAAAAAAAAAGACCCTAGACCCATAGACATAGACAACCAACTTGTGGTTACCAATGGGTAGTAGGGGAGGGATAAATTAGAAGTTTGGGATTAACATATACACACTGCTATGTATAAAACATATAACCACCAAGGACCTACTGTATAGCACAGGGAACCATACACAATATTTTGTAATAACCTATCAGGGAAAATAATCTGAAAAAGAATATAGTTGTAGATATATAGATATATCTGAATCACTTTGCTGTACACCTGAAACTAACACAACAGTGTAAATCAACTACCCTTCAATTTAAAAAAAAAAAAAAGTAGAAAAAAATTTCTCTTTGGATTGTGGTATTTTGTGGTATGAAATAAGCTTTTTAAGTTTTGACGGTTTCCAGATTTCATATTAAGTGTAAATTACTATTTTCTTATATACCTGAGAATATTTAAAATTTAACTGAAATTAAAAATAAATAAATAAAAAATGACTTTTCTACATATTAAAATTATTTTGATTTGGAAGCATGATCCTGGGACTGTTTAATAATTATCTGATAATTAAGAGTCACTTTTCCTAGGTATTAGGGCTTACAACTTGTGCCCCTTTATACACAGTTTATTTTTTCATAAATATTTTCCATTGTTCATGTTGTGAACTTTTGATGACATTTATTTTTGTAAATGCACAAAACAGAAATATACATGACAGTTTTCAGGCTCTTAATAAACATTTCTTGAAAGTTACATTTACTTATACATTTATTTTTATCAACTATCATTCTTATGCATACAAAGCAAATTATAAACAAAATATTTAGATGAAAGCATACAAGATACTTCTTCATATTCAAAAGTGACTATTCCAAGTGACTTCTTACTCTGAATCATTGAATTCTGTTTTGTTTCAGACATTATCTTCCTCTGGCCAGCAGTTCTATATAAAGTGCTACATTATTGCACCTGTTATTTTCTTCCAGATCTTTGACAGCCATTTTGCAATTTGATAATCATTTGATCTGGTACTTTCTGGATCTCAAGGCAAGTGTCCTGAAGGTTTTCAAACAGAAACTTGGATCCATGGTTCTTTCTCAACTGTTTCTTTAACTGTTTTGTTTACTTAAGCATAGAAGGTTTGCCCTCCTCTAGCAATGTTACCTAGGCTGTGGCCCCAGAATTGACCCCTGCCCCTCCCTCAAATAGAAGCCAATCACTCTTATCTAAGTTTCAGGAGGAAGCTGAAAGAGAGAAAAAAACAAGAGCTCTTTAGAACCAACTAGGCACAAGATGGCGGAAGATTTGCCCTCCAGTAGACCTTGAGCCTTGTTATATGCTCATTGTAATGCATTAGCATGCTCAATGACACACACACCAGTGCCCTGACAGTTGATGACTGCCATGACAACAACCAGAAAAGCCCATACAAGGACTGAAAAAAAAGAGTCGCATCAGTTTCAGGTCCAAACCACACCCCTGGTTCTCTAATAACTCATGAATATTCCTCCCACTCTTTCCAATTCCCTCCCTTTTACCTAGATCAACCCTCCTATATATTTGGTGTCTCCACCTGAATTGGGTTGAGAAGTTGATTTGTGAACTAGGTTCCTGCTTCTCCATTCTTTGGCCATTGAATAAAGCTTGTGCTATTTCAGTCTCAGCATGGGTTCGATATTGACTGCATGAATCCAAACGGGAAAAGAACCTCCCTGGCTGAGACAGGGGGTCTTGGCCGGGGCTAAGCCCCAGGTGCAGGTCTGTTCTACCAAGTCAGTAACAGCAATGCCTTTAAGAATATATCCGAGTCACTAAACTATTCTGTGAGGTTGTTTTTTAACTGATGAAGTTCTTGAATCCTCAGGCAATATCAACTACTCATCACTCTGCCTAGCCAATAGCAATTTTAAGATGTAGCCCAATTTTGAATAAAATATAATACCATGTGTATCTGAGATGCAGTGAAATATAACATTAGTCTTTTGGCAACAGCAGTGTCATGGAGAAAAGTAGCCAGCAGCCAGTGATATTGCCAGATATTCAAACCCATTGTCTGCAGCAGCAACAGAAGAGAACTGCCCTTCATTAGCAATCATGAGGCACTTCAGAAACCCATATGGAACAAAGGATATGCTCTGGAACGATCTGGGAGTCTGATCTGGTTGATGAACATCAACCAAATATTTCATGTTTAACTGGAGTTACAGCTCAACTCTTGAGTCCTTTAGGATGCAGCACTTTAGAGAAATACTATAACATTTTATTAAAGCATAGCTAATGTTTATTGCTATTTCACATTTGCATATCACAGCAGTGTGACATTTTAGTTCTGCTAATTATACTACTTCTTGAATAATTTGCAGTAATATTTTCTGCTACATTTGATATCTTTTATCTCTTATTTTATCCTGCCTCTGACAAACAAATATCTAAACAAAGCCTTAAAAATATTTATTTTCAAGTTATATTATCTTAATATTTCAATTACCTTTCCTTTTAGATTCTTTGGGGAAATTCGTTTTGTTGAATCTTGAAACAGTATAGCTCTTAATACATTATATAGGGAATTATAAAAGTATTAAGTACCAAAAGGTAAAGTAATCTTTATAAAGAGACATTTTATAATGTGTTTCTTCTCAGGGAATGTGATGGGGGTTGAGTATGAGAAGAGAAAGAAAAATCATTTGGGGAAACATAAAATCCTACCTTGCTTCCCATCCTGAGGGAGTAATAATCAGCATGCCTAAAAGGAATGGCAAGCATTTATATTTTATATATATATATATATGGTCCAGATTTATATCTTGCCCCTCTGGTTAGACACTCTGTTGTGTTTTTTGCTGTGTTCTGCCTAATAGGGGCACCTGAGTCATAAATGACATTGTCAGCCAGCTTCCATCTGACTCAGAACCCAGGTATAAAACTAAATGAGTTTCTTTAATTTGAGATCATTCAGAACTTTTGGGGTTTCAAATTAAACTAGTTTAAGAATAAAACAAACAAACAAAAACAATTTACTAGAAGGCTACTGAGGGTTTACAGGGCAGAGAAAGAACTGTAGGATCAATGCCATCTTTGGGACTTTAGGAAGAGGAAACTTTTGTTGCCAGGATACTGTTTTTCCTTCCCTCTCTCTCCCCCTCTCTCCCCCTCTCTCCCTCTCTTCAACCTTTCATTTCCATCTGTTACTCATCTCTGTTTGTACTTTCTTCCCTTAATTCTGTCCTTCTGTACTCAACTTCTTTGCACATAATGAGGAATATCACAAATGGTGTAGCCTTATATTCACATCCTAGCTCTGTGACTTGAGAAGCAAGGGCTCTCCATTGAGGTGAGTAAGAACAATCTTGGGAAATAACAATAATTGGCCAAGGCTATGTCACATGCCTTTCCCGTATGAAATCCCATGGACAGGGCTACTAATTGGCCAGGACTAAATCACATGTCTTTCTCTGTGATCAGGGGTGTGTCACCTGTTACTGGTGAAATGCAGAAAAGAAGCATTTCAAACAGACAGAAGCAGTAGCTAACCCAGGAGTTTAGGAAGGCACTTAAAAGATTTGTTGAGAATAGCATAGTTCACAACTTAGAATAAGAAACGTATCTACTTCATTAGAGTTAGCAGAATTATATAACACATTATATCTAAAACATTACGAGATTCTGATAACAAGTTCTAATTTCTTCTTTCCTCTCCTTACTGATCTTATCTGATCTTGTTTTCAGCTTCTTTTTAGGCTGTTCCTTGGGGCTTATTTCCTCTCATTGCAAGATGGATTCTCTATCATTTTATGTGGCCCCACATAAAAGTGTGCTTTCTCTACACTGAGTGGTATCCAGTAACTAATTTCTAACTAGCATCCAGTGATATTTTCCCCTATACCCTTAGTCACAGTCTCAAGAATGGAGACTTCTATCAGTCTTCCTCTTTAGTGGGAATACTTCACCTGGTGTTCTAGTTTCCAATCATCTATCACCATGAAAAAAAAATATGAGTACAATGACAATGCCTGCCTGTCAATATAAACAGGACCATTTTTTCTCACTTGCACATTGTCTGCACCTTCAGTAATGGCAGCTTAATGAACAGTATGCTTATTTACACAGCTTAGAGTACCAGCCAAATTTAGACTTAGTTTGAATATACCCTCTACCTTGAAAATGCTTGCTGCTCCATTCTCCCTTAACTTTTTATATTTTGTTTGTCTTCTCATTAATTCAATAGATTTTACCTTTCCTTAAATCCCCTTACCTAAAACTCCCTTCACCTTTTAAAAGTGTAATTTACTGTATCTTATATTTACTTGTAACATTGTTTTTCAGTTGGAGATCAGGTTACAAAGCTGCATATGTTTTAAGTGGTTTGTCCATAACTTTATCTTTCCAGCATGCCTTCTTATTTCAGTGAACAATTTTACATAACACAAAATGTTCAAGAATGCATGTATCACGTTGTAGTAGAAATGACTGTATACATACACCCATATTACAGAAGCATTATTTAATCATACCCAATCAAATTAGGTAAACATCACAATGTGTTAACACAAGTAGAAATGGTAGAATAGTGTTAGAAACTTGGTATATGAAGTTGAGCAAAGAGCTCAGCTTCTCCCATGAACACAACAAAACTACAACTATATGTAGAGCAAACCTCTCTGAGAACAACCTGAAGACTAGCAGAACGGCTCTTTTCCAACTAAGAATATAAAGAAAAAACACACTAAGATGGGTAGAAGGGAAGAGAAGTGATCTAGTCAGGACACACACCCCCAGTGGGTGACCCAAAAGAGGAAGGAAATATCACTAACAGTGAGGCTCCCTTAAGGAGCAAAGGGTTCAAGCCCCATATTGGGCACCTCAGCCCTGGAGTCCAGCACTGGAAGATAAGGCCCCTTAACTGGTTTTGAAATCCAGTATGTCTTACAATAGGTAGAACTGGAGGGCTATAGGAAACAAAACGTGCTCTTACAGTGTGAACCACAATCCTATTTGTTCCCAGTCCCAGTGCAGAGGCAGCAGATTGAAAAGTGCTTTGTACTCTAGCCAGCTTGCCAACAGTGCCCCAGCATGCACTGCCAGTCTGCACTGAGCTCCAGCTCCAACCACCCCCTACCACCTGCCAAAGCATCAGCCCTTCTGCACTCTGGGAAAAGCCATGGCTCATACTGGGCTCCGGCTCCATGCCTTCCCTCCTTCAAGGTGGCACTGCCTGCATCAGCTGAGAGAAGCCCAGGCCTGTTCCGTGCTCCAGCCCTACCCCTTCTGGCTGCAGGCTTCCCCCACCCCATCCTTAAGGCAGCAGCCACCAGCACACTCTGCAAAAATCCTCAGCCCACACTCGTTTCAACTTCAGCCTTCCTGCCAAAGCCACTGGGCACACACAAACTGCATAGGTGCACTCCTATACAAGGACACAACTTTAAAACTGGAAAAGGTAACTGTTTCACCTAATTTCATGGAGACAAACACAAAAAGTCAAACAAAATGAGAAGACAGTAGAATATGTTCCCAACAAAAAAATAAGAAAAAAACCCTAATGAAAAGAGATAAGTAATTTACCGGATAAAGAGTTCAAATGGTCATTTTAAAAAAGCTCACCAAAATAGGGAAAACAATAAGGAAACACAATGAGAATTTCAACAAAGAATTAGAACATAGAAAAGGAACCACACAGATGGATACAATCACTGAAATGAAAAATACACTCAAAATCAACAGGAGATTAGATGCTAAAGAAAAATATATAAGGGGCCTGGAAGACAGAATAGTGGAAATCACCCAATCAAAAGAGCAAAAAGAAAAAAAAAAAACAAATTAAAAAAGAGGATATTTAAGGAACCTTAGAAACTACATCAAATGTACTAACATTTGCATTACAGAGGTCTCAGAAGGAGAAAAGAGAGCAAGAGAGGCAGAAAATATATTTGATGGAATTATGGCTGAAAATCTCCCTAATCTGAAGATGGAAACAGATATCCAGGTACAGGAAACACAGAGAGTCCCAAACAAGAAGAAGCCAAACAGATCCACACCAAAAGTTATCATCTTTAAAAATGACAAAACTTAAAGAGAATTTTAAAGGCAGCAAGAGAAAAAAGAGTCACATACAAAGAACCCCCATAGTGTTACCAGCTGATTTTTCAGCAGAAATTTTAAGGCCAGAAAGGAATGGCATGATATATTTAAAGTGCTGAAAGGAAAAAAAAAAAAAAAACTATAACCAAAGATATTCTACCTAGCAAGGTTATCACTCAGAGTTGAAGGACAGGTAAAGTGTTCCCCAGACAAGCAAAACTAAAAGAGTGTATCACCACTAAACCAGACTTATAAGAAATGGGTATAAATTGGGAGATTGGGATTGACATATACACACTAATATGTATAAAATAGATAAATAATAAGAATCTGCTATATAAAAAATAAATAAAATAAAATTCAAAAATTCAAAAAAAGAAATGGGTATAGAGGAAATACAATCCAGCAATTCTACCTCTGGATATTTATCTGAAAAAAAATGAAAAAAACCAATTCAAAAAGATATATGTATCCCAATGCATACAGAAAAATTATTATTATTTTTTTACTTTTTAAAATTAGGGTATAGTTTGCTTTACAATGTTGTGTTAGTTTCTGCTGTACAACAAAGTGAATCAGCTATAAGTATATATATATTCCCTCCCTCTTGGACCTCCCTCCCACCCTGCCATCCCACCCATCTAGGTCACCACAGAGCACCAAGCTGAGCTCCCTGTGCTATACAGCAGGTTTCCACTAGCTATCTATTTAACACATGGCAGTGCACATACGTCAATACCAATCTCCCAATTGATCCCAACCCTCCTTCCCCACAACACTGGGTCCACACATCTGTTCTCTACATTTGTGTCTCTATTCCTGTCCTGAAAATAAGTTCATCTTTGCCATTATTCTAGATTCTACATGTATGTGTTAATATATGATATTTGTTTTTCTCTTTCTGATTTACTCACTCTGTATGACAGACTCTAGGTCCATCCATGTCTCTACAAATGACCCAATTTCGTTCCTTTTTATGGATGAGTAATATTCCATTGTATATATGTACCACATCTTCTATATCCATTCATCTGTCAGTGGACATTTAGGTTGCTTCCATGTCCTGGCTATTGTAAGTAGTGCTTCAATGAACATTGTGGTGCATGGGTCTTTTTGAATTATGGTTTTCTCAGTGTATATGCCCAGTAGGGGGATTGCTGGGTCATATGGTAGTTCTATTTTTAGTTTTTTAAGGAACCTCCATACTGTTCTCCATAGTGGCTGTATCAATTTACATTCCCACCAATAGTGTAAGAGGATTCCCTTTTCTCCACACCCTCTCCAGCATTTATTGTTTGTAGATTTTTGTGATGATGGCCATTCTGACCAGTGTGAGGTGATACCTCATTGTAGTTCTGATCTGCATTTCTCTAATAATTAGTGATGTTGAGCATCTTTTCATGTGCCTCTTGGCCATCTATATGTCTTCTTTGGAAAAATGTCTATTTAGGTCTTCCACCCATTTTTTGAGCTGTTTGTATATTTTGGAGATTAATCCCATGCTTGGTTTGCAAATAATTTCTCCCATTCTGAGGGTTGTCTTTTCACCTTGTTTATGGTTTTCTTTGCTGTGCAAAAGCTTTTAAGTTTAATTAGGTCCCATTTGTTTATTTTCGTTTTTATTTTCATTACTCTAGGAGGTGGATCAAGAAAGATCTTGCTGTGATTTATGTCAAAGAGTGTTCTTCCTATGTTTTCCTCTAAGAGTTTTATAGTGTCTGGCCTTACATTTAGGTCTTTAATCCATTTTGAGTTTATTTTTGTGTATGGTGTTAGGTAGTGTTCTAATTTCATTCTTTTCCATGTAGCTGTCCAGTTTTCCCAGCACCACTTCTTGGAGAAACTTTTCTCCACTGTATATCCTTGCCTGCTTTGTCATAGATTTGGTGAACATAGGTGTGTGGGTTTATCTCTGGTCTTTCTATCCTGTTCCATTGATCTATATTTCTGTTTTTGTGCCAGTACCAAACTGTCTTGATTACTGTAGCTTTGTAGTATAGTCTGAAGTCAGGGAGCCTGAATCCTCCAGCTCTGTTTTTTTTCTCAAGATAACTCTAGCTACTGTGGGTCTTTTGTGTTTCCATACAAATTGTAAAATTTTTTGTTCTAATTCTGTGAAAAATGCTTTGGTAATTTGATAGGGACTGCACTGAATCTGTAGATTGCTTTGGGTAGTATAGTCATTTTCACAATATTGATTCTTCCAATCCAAGAACATGTGTACCTCTCCTTCGGTTTGTGTCATCTTTGATTTCTTTCATCAGTGTCTTATAGTTTTCTGAGTAGTTCCTTTGCCTCCCTAGGTAGGTTACCAGCTTATTTTTTAGCAGAAACTCTGCAGGCCAGAAGGGAGTGGCAGGATATATTTATTGTGATGAAAGGGAAAAACCTACAACCAAGATTATTCTACCCAGCAAGGATCTCATTCAGATTCAATGGAGAAATCAAAAGATTTACAGACAAGCAAAATCTAAGAGAATTCAGCACCACCAAAACCAGCTTTACAACAAATGCTAAAGGAACTTCTCTAGGCAGGAAACACAAGAGAAGAAAAAGACCCCCCAAAACAAACCAAAAACAATTAAGAAAATGGTAATAGGAACATACATATCGATAATTACCTTAAATGTAAATTGATTAAATGCTTCAACCAAAAGACACAGACTGGTTGAATGGATACAAAAACAAGACCCATATATATGCTTTCTACAAGAGACCCACTTCAGACCTAGGGACACATACAGACTGAAAGTGAGGGGATGGAAAAAGATATTCCATGCAAATGGAAATCAAAAGAAAGCTGGAGTAGCAATACTCATATCAGACGAAACAGACTGTAAAATAAAGACTGTGACAAGAGACACGGAAGAATACTACATAATGATCAAGTGATTCCAAGAAAAAGATATAAGAATTATAAATATTTATGCACCCAACATAGGAGCACCTCAATACATAAGGCAAAATCTAACAGCCATAAAAGAGGAAATTGGCAGGAACAGGATAATAGTGGGGGATTTTAACACCCCACTTACACCAATGAACAGATAATACAGAAAGAAAACAAACAAGGTAACACAAGCTTTAAATGACACAATAGACCCGATAGACTTAATTGATATTTATGGGACATTCCATCCTAAAGCAGCAGAATACACTCACTTTCTTCTCAAGTGCACAAGGAACATTCGCCAGGACAGATCACATCTTGGGTCACAAATCAAACCTCGGTAAATTTAAGAAAAATGAAATTGTATCAAGCATCTTTTCTGACCACAACGCTATGAGATTAGACATCAATTACAGGAAAAAAAAACTAAAAAACACAACAACATGGAGGCAAAATATGGTACTAAGTAACAACGAGATCACTGAAGTAATCAAAGAGTAAATAAAAAAATACATAGAAACAAATGAAAAGGAAAACAGAATGACCCAAACAAAACTTATGGGATGCAGCAAAAGCAGTTCTAAGAGAGAAGATTATAACAATTGAATCCTACCTCAGGAAACAAGAAAAATCTCAAATAAACAACCTAACCTTATACTTAAAGCAACTAGAGAAAGAAGGACAAACAAAACCCAAAGTTAGTAGAAGGAAAAAAATCATAAAAATCAAATCAGAAATAAATGAAATAGAAACAAAGGAAACAATAGCTAAAATCAATGAAACTAAAAGCTGGTTCTTTGAGAAGATATACAAAATTGATAAACCTTTAGCCAGACTCATCAAGAAAAAAACAGAGAGGATTCAAGTCAATAAAATTAGAAATGAAAAAGGAGAAATTACAACTGACATTGCAGAAATACAAAGGATCATAAGAGACTACTTACTACAAGCAACTACGTGCCAATAAAATGGACAACCTGGAAGAAATGGACAAATTCTTAGAAAGGAATAACCTTCCAAGACTGAACCATGAAGAAATAGAAAATATAAACAGACCAATCACAAGTAATGAAATTGAAACTGTAATTAGAAATCTTCCAACAAACAAAAGTCCAGGACCAGATGGCTTCACAGGTGAATTCTATCAAACATTTAGAGAAGAGCCAACACCCATCCTTCTCAAACTCTTCCAAAAACTTGCAGAGGAGGGAACACTCCCAAGCTCATTCTACAAGGCCACCATCACCCTGATACCAAAACCAGACAAAGATATCACAGACCAAAAGAAAATTACAGACCAATATCACTAATGAACATAGATTCAAAAATCCTCAACAAAATACTAGCAAACCAAATCCAGCAATACATTAAAAGGATCATACACCAGGATCAAGTGGGATTTATCCCTGGGATGCAAGGATGTTTCAATATTCACAAATCAATCAATGTGATACACCACATTAACAACCTAAAGAATAAAAACCATATGACCACCTCAATAGATGCAGAAAAATCTTTTGACAAAATTCAACACCCATTTATGGTTTATAAAAACTCTCAGCAAAGTGGGCATAGAGGGAACCTACCTCAACATAATAAAGGCCATGTACAACAAAATCACAGCAAACATCATACTTAAGGGTGAGAAACTGAAAACATTTCCTCTAAGATCAGGAACAAGACAAGGATGTCCACTCTTGCCACTATTATTCAACATAGTTTTGGAAGTCCTAGCCATGGCAATCAGAGAAGAAATAAAAGGAATCCAAATTGCAAAAGAAGAAGTAAAACTGTCACTGTTTGCAGATGACATGATACTATACATAGAAAATCCTAAAGCTGCTACAAGAAAACTACTAGAGCTCATCAATGAATTTGGTAAAGTTGCAGGATAGAAAATTAATGTAGAGAAATCTCTTGCATTCCTATACACTAACAACAAAACATGAGAAAGAGAATTAAAGAAACAACCCAATTTACCATTGCAACAAAAAGAATAAAATACCTAGAAGAATTATTTTCAATAGCCAAGATATGGAAGCAACCTAAGTGCCCATCGACAAATGAATGGATAAAGAAAATATACTACTCAGCCATAAAAATGGGGGAAAAAAAGAATGAAATCTTGCCATTTGTGATAACATGGATGGCCCTAGGGGGTATTATGCTTGGTGAAATAAGTCAGACAGAGAAAGACAATAAATGTTTTCATTTATATGTGAAGTCTAAGAAACAAAACAAACAAACAAATATAGCAAGACAGAAACAGACTTACAGATACAGAGAACAAACTAGTGGTTCCCACAGGAGAAAGGGGAATGGGGAGGGGCAAAAGAGGTGAATGGAATTAAGAGGTACAAACAACCTGTTATAAAATAAGTCACACACACAAATAAAATACTTAGGAATAATCCTGACCCAGGAGGTGAAAGACTTATGCTGAGAACTATAAAACATTAATAAATGAAACTGAAGGTGATTCAAAAAAATGGAAATATATCTCATGCTCTTGGATTGGATGAATTAATATTGTTATGATGGCCATACTACTCAAAGCAATCTACAGAGTTAATGTGATCCCTATCAAATTACCTTTTACATTTTTCACAGAATTAGAACAATAATCATAAAATTTATGTGGGACCATAAAAGACCCAGAATTGCCAAATGAATCCTTAGGAAAAAGAACAAGGCAGGAAGCATAACCCTCCCAGACTTCAGATAATGCTACAAAGCTACAGTAATCAAAACAGTGTGGTACTGGCACAAAAACAGACATATGTATCAATGGAACAGAATAGAGAGCCTGGAAATAAACACACACACCTACAGTCAATAAATCTTCAACAAAGGAGGAAAGAATATACAATGGAGGTGGTGTTGGGAAAGTTGGACAGCCACATGTAAATCAATGAAGTTGGAATATTCCCTTACACCATGCAGGAAAATAAACTCAAAATAGCCTAGGGACTTCCCTGGTAGCACAGATGTTAAGACTCCGCACTCCTAACGCAGGGCACCCAGGTTTGATCCCTCGTCAGGGAACGAGATCTCACATGCATGCCGCAACTAAGAGTTTACATGCTGCAACAAAGGAGCCCATGTGCCGCAACTAATACATGGTGCAACCAAAAAAAAAAAAAAAAAAAGAGTGCTTTCCCAGATTTCGGCTTTAAAAAAAAAATAGCCTAAAGACTTAAATGTAAGGCATAACACCATAAAGCTTAGAAGAGAACATAGGCAAAACATTTTCTGACATCAATCTAACTAATGTTTTCTTAGGTTACTCTCCAAAGGCAACAGAAATTAAAAAGTGGGACCTAATCAAACCTACAAGCTTCTGTACAGCAAAGGAAACCATGAACAAAACAAAAAGTCAACCTACGAACTGGCAGAAAATATTTGCAAATGATGCGACTGACAAGGGCTTTATTTCCAAAACATACAAATAGCTCATACAATTCAATGACAACAACAACAAAAAACAAACAACCCAGTAGAAAAATGGGAAGAAGACCTAAATAGACATTTCTCCAAAGAAGACATACAGATAGCCAACAGGCACATGAAAAGATGCTCACCATTGCTAATTATTAGAGAAATGCCAATCAAAATTACAATGAGGTATACCACCTCACAGCTGTCAGAATGACCATCATTAAAAAGTCTACAAATAACAAATACTGGAGAGGGTGTGGAGAAAAGGAAACCTTCCTACACTGTTGGTGGAAATGTAAATTGGTGTAGCACCTGTGGATAACAGGTTCCTCAAAAAACTAAAATAGAGTTGCCATATGATCCAGCAATCCCACTCCTAAGCATATATGCAAAGTATTATTCAAAAAGATACATGCACCCCAATGTTCATTGCAGCACTATTTATAATAGCCAAGATATGGAAACAACATAAATGTCCATCAACAGACGAATGGATAAAGAAGATGTGGTACATATATACAATGGAACACTACTCAGCCATAAAAAAGAATGAAATAATGCCGTTTGCAGCAACATGGATGAACTTAGAGATTATCATACTAAGTGAAATAAGTCAGAAAGAGAAATACGAATACCATATGATATCACATACGTGGAATCTAAAATATGACACAAATGAACTTATCTATGAAATAGAAACAGACTCACATAGAGAACAGATTTGTGGTTGCCAAGGGGGAATGGGATAGGGGAGGAATGGATTGGATTTTTGAGATTAGCAGACACAAACTATTATATATAGAATGGATAACAGCAAGGTCCTACTGTATAGCACAGGGAACTATATTCAATATCCTGTGATAAACCATAATGGAAAAGAATATGAAAAAGAAAATATATATATAACTGAATCACTTTTCTGTACAGTAGAAATATATACAAAAATACATAACATTGTAAATCAACTATACTTTGATAAAATAAATGTAAAAAAATAAGTCACAAGAATGTGATGTACAGAACAGGGAATATAGTTAATATTCTATATTAACTTTGTATGGTGTATAATCTATAAAAATATGAAATTAATATGGTATACACCTGAAACTATACTTCATCTAAAAAAAAAGATGAGCAAGGAGCATTATGATATCAACTCTAATGACATCTATTATCTGGGAATATATCAGTCATTCAAACAGATAAACATAAACTTTCAATAGTGAGAATGGTTTTTGAATTGTGTGAGATGAAGATATTAGTTGAGAAATTAGGGTGTTATTGGTGTCAAGGCAAGAAACAAGAAGTTATACAGCAAATGGTTTCCTTAAATCATGCACCAATTCCATTTTTTTTTTTAGGTCACACCATCTATTTGTATGGCTAATCAAAAATTGGCTTTCCACTTACTCCTATTAGATCTGTGGGCTTTCTAATATATAACAATATATAAGTACAGAATATTGTGGCATGCAACATCTTAGATTTTTCTCTGTTACTTGTTTTACTTTTACTTCTGTTGTTTCTTATTTGCATTCTACTTTTGATATATTAAGTATTATATACCTTGAAAGCCACTTTAAATCATGTTAAATTCTTTAAAACAAAACAGAAAGTTTTAAAAAATATAATAAAAAGCATACAAAAATGGGTAATTATCTTGGCCAAACTTGTAAAACTTCTACAGTTTCCCAGCACATTTCTATGTGTTATTTTCAGTAGAGCCTTGGAAAAAATCAAGAACCGAGTGGCCAGAAAAAAATCGTTTCTAAGACAGTCTGCTGTATGAATGTCTTAGATTCTTTGTATATATTTTACCTCAACCCAAATTTTTGTATGATAAAGACAACTGCCATATGCTTCTGGTTCATGTTCCCTGGATTACCCTTAATGAATATGTCTTGTTGCCTAACATTTGAAGTGGCTCATGTGTAATTCTGATGGAGCTTCTCAAGATACCAGATACATGATCTCTGTTAGTTTAGGTTTGAAAATCCATTTATTTAATTTTTGACATGGTCACTGGTTTGAAGAACTTTCATATGGGTTTTAATTTAATGCCAGTTTTGTCAGAATCTCTGTTTTCCAGTCTCTAAAAGAACATGGTGGCCTTTGTTTATATAATTTATCACATCAAATATCACTGAATCAAATGCTTTTATAGAATCAGAATACATGGAAAACTTTTATCTCTATACTACATCTTTTTATGTATAGACTTATTTAAAATCCCCATACTTCTATTAGTTGGCCAAATTGATTTATGTTTAATTTTTAATATATGTTTCAATATTTCAGTGAAAATTCACAAGTAGAAGACCTCTAGGTCCCTTTGCTATATAAGTATATGCCCCCCAAAAGCAGCACCTCTTTCTCTTCTTCTCTGTCCCTCTCTTTTTCCTTCCAAAAACAGAAGTCAGACTTTCCTTTTTAATTAGGCATGTAGAAAATTTAGTTGCATGGCCTAAAATTGTTCTTGATTTTTAGGTGGAAAAAAAAAAGATGAGCAAAATTATTTCTACCTCATTTTTTTTCCTGAAGCCAATCAAAAAGAAAAGAAATACCATTTTTACAATTCATACTTAAAGTACAAAGAATAGCTGTCAAGTGCGTGAAAAGTAGACTCAGTGAAGGGACGTTTCAAATGGAAAACATGTATCTCAATAGATCTTCAGCAGCACAAAGAGTTCTTCAAAAAGTATGTCTAGTGACCCACAGTGTTCTCAAAAAATATATTACTTGAAACCATAACCTAGGCATAAGTATCAACTATAGAATTGTCCCTTAGTATCATGTCAGAATACAATGTAGCATGGGTGGAGACAATAAACAAGTGTAGAGGAAGCAGAAAGTCAGTGGGCACAGGGGTGGAGTGAGGGTGGAGTGAGTAGATGGTAACTGGTTTTTGAGCTACTGATCATAGATAGCTGAAGAAGAACAAATAATACCTAAGTCATTTCACAGACTAACACACATGCACCTATGCACTTACTGACCTATGGCTTACTGACTTTAACTGTAAGTTAAGCTCACTCAAAATCATGGGCATTATGGAGAATTAGCTCATTTGAATGACTGCATATAAGAGATGATTAAGACTACATACATACTTTGAAGCTTCCTATATTCCTAGCTAACTTCTGTGGCCAGTTTACATATCATATGTCAAAAAAACGAAAAACAAATAAAAAACAATATAACAAACAAAAAATAAAACAAAAATATAATGCTGCCTCCGAAAAGCTCCTATTTAAAAAAAAAAGTCAGAAAGAGACAAAGAGGAAGCTATTGTTAGCTATGTGGTAAAACAGAAATTTCCATCCACTCCTGATTAAAGCAGTCAAAAAGGAAACTGGACAAAATACTTTTAAAATATTTTAAATGCATCATTGTGTTGGCCAAAATAGGAAGATATCAGATATAAACCCATAATTATCAATAAATATAAACAAATATAAACATATTAAATATAAACAAAGCCAATTGTAGGTCAAAGACTGTCAATTTGAAAACCAAGTGATAAAAAATTACAATAATCACAACTGAGTGGTGTTTTTAGAGTCTTCATTAAATATTAGGAAAATGAAAGGTTGAAAGTTAAAGGAGGGTAAAAGATTTTCTGAGCAGCCATTAAGGTTTAAAAAACAAAGATAACACATCTGACCTAATGGACATACTATAACACTATACACCAAAGTGAGAGAATTCATACTCTTCTCAAGTATACATGAAAATTTTAACAAATTGATTATATGCTTTGACTTAAGGTAATTCTCAACAAATCTGAAAAAAAAACTTAAATCAGTCAAGTATTTTTTTCTGACTACAGTAGAACTGAACTAGAAATTAAAACAAACAATAAAAAAAGGAAACAAAAATGTGACTACAGAATGCCCAAATATTTGGACATTTATAAACTCCTAAATAAATGATAGGAAAAAGAATAAATGAAAAAAGAAATTGGAAATATTTTAAAGTGAATGATAATGAAAATAAAATATATCAAAATTTTGTGGTATAATGCTGAAGCTGTGCTTACAGAAAAATATATAGCCTCACTTGCATATAAGATGATAATGTGTTATACAGAATCAAGAAAAAAAGGAGCATAATAAACCCAACAAAGTTACATGAAAAATAATTAATGTAAGTATACATATCAGAAACATTGATAAAGAAAAACAATGGAGAAAATTAGTAAAATCAAAAATTGATTTTTCACAAAGATAAATAAAACTGATAGACATTTGGCAAGATTGACAGATCAAGAGAGAAAAAATAAAACTACAGTATTACTACAGATCTTATGAAGAAATTATGACTATTAACACTATTAAGCCAGAAAACATGAAAACAGATTAAAAGGATGAATTCTTATAAATTCACATCTTTAGAAAACAATGTAAGAAGAAATAGAAAATCTATATATTGCTATATCTATCTAAATAATGAATCAGTGGGCCTTTTGGGTTCTCTGAGAAGCATATGCTGAAACAAAGATAGGTTTTTTAAAAAGTTTATTGGGCGATAGCAACTTGAAAAATATAAGAAAGGAAGCATAAATGATTTCATATGGGTTTACTAGTGAATTCTACCAAATATTTAAGGAAAAAAATGACAGGAATCTTACACAAACACTTCCAGAAAATAGAGGAGGACAGAATATTTTCCAGCTCAATTGATGAAGCCAGCAAAACCATGACATCAAAATGTGACAAAAACATCACAAAAAAGGAAATTACAGACCAACACTCTTCATGAACATAGGCATAAAATTCCTTAACAAATATTAATAGACAGAATCTAGCAATGAAAGAAGAGTTAATACATCATGACTAAATGGGCTTTATTTTAGTAATGTTAGATTAGTTTACCATTCAGAAATCAACCTGTTGAATTTTCAAATTAATTCATTGAAAGAGAAAAGTGATATAATTATTTAGATAGATGTAGGAACAACATTTTACAAAAAGCCCATTCAATTCCCATTTCTGCCAAAATTCTCACCAATGTAGCAATAAAATAAAGGTTTCTCAATATTATAAAGGACATTTACAAAAAGCCCCTGGGTATTCCAGAGAAACAAGAAAGTATATCAATCACTATAATCACTAGTTCACATCAAACCCCCCAAATAATTTAACTTGGATCACAGAAATAAACATAATAGCTAAAACTATAAATTTTCTAGAAGAAAATAAGAGTAAATATCTGATTGACTTGGAAGTAGATAAAGGTTTCTAAGACAGGAAACATTAAGCAATTACCATAAAAATAATAAAGTAGGAATGATATTAAAAATACATAGATATCATATAAAAAAACCCCTCCTGGCCATCAAGAAAATGCTTTAAAAATAAATGAATAGGCAAGACACCAGGGAAATATTCACAAAATATATATCTGAGAGAGGACCACTATGCAGGATATATATAAGAACTCTGATACTTTAACAGTAAAAATAAGCAAAGATTTAATGGATACTTTACAAAGGATATTGCTTTACATAGGATAATAAGTATATGGAAGTATGTTTAATTTCATTAATCATCAGATAAATGCAACTTACTATCATCACAAAATGCCACTACATATTCCCCAGAATAACTAAAAGATTGACAATTATCATATATTGTCAAGGATGTGGAGCAATTGAAACTGTCAAGCATTTTTCATGGGATTGCAAAATCACACATTTATTCTGGAAAAAGTTCTAGAATACATAAACACATACTTACCTAATAATCAGATAACTCTAATCCTACTTATTTACCAAAGAGAAATAAAAACATATATCCACAAAATGACATATACAACAATATTCATAAAAGCTTTATTCACAGTAACTAAACACAGAACCACTTCAGGTGTTCACCAACAGCAAAATGAGTAAAGTTTGACATATTCATGCAATGGAACACTCCTCCTCAATAAAAAGTTGTAAAGTGCTTAAACACAACACCATGTGGTAAGTGAAGGAAGACACTCAGAAGAGTACATACTGTTGATCTTGTTTATATAAACTGGTAGGAAAGACAAAACCAATCTATGGCAAAGAATTTTAGAAGAGTAGATGCCCTTGGGTGAGTGAAAGTGAGGGCATTCATTGACTGGAAAGGGGTATGAGGAAACTTTCTGGTTTGTGGCATTGATTTATGGCTTGATGGGAATTTGTGTTATACAGATATATGCGCTTGTCAGAATACATCGTATTTTACTTATCTGATGATAAACTTAGACTTGTGCATTTACATATACAAGTAAATTTTACTTCAAAACAATCTGTAAAACATTTTATTCTACTTTAATAATATATATACTGACAATATTTAGTATTGAAATTTACTAATCTGCAAATTACTTTTAAATACAATACAAATAAGATGAATTGATGAATAGAGGGGTTCAGAGTTGGATAAATTGGTTATAAGCAAGTATATTAAGATAGTAAATGTACAGTTCAGGTGTTAAGATATAGGTATTTCACATATAATTCTTTCAATCTTTGTATATTTGGAAATTTTCATTAATATTAAAAACTGTTACCCTGAGACTGAGAACAAACAAGGATATGTACCAATATCAATTTTATTATATATTTACAGGAGATCCAAATAAGTACAATAAAGGCCAGAAAAGAGCATAATGGATATGACTGTAAAGATGAAGTATATTTTCTATTATTCATAGACAACATGATTGTATTCTTGGAAGAATCTAATGAGATCTATATATAAAAAATAAGAAATGACAAGTACAGTTGCTATACGTCATGTCAAACTATAAAATTAAATCATATTTCTGTAAATCACTACAGAAAATGAAGTAAATTTTATAATAACATCACATATATGTATATATTTATACATATAAATATCAAATACCTAAGGAAAAATATATTTACTCCAAGTCAAACTGTAGATTCAAAGTAATCTCAATTAAAATCACAGCATGTTTACTGTCAATATTGACAAGAGTATTATAAAATTTATATGGAAAAGGAAAATGCTTTGATTTTCTAGGACAACCTTGAAAATGAACAAAGCTGGAAGACTTAAAACTATTAGATTTTAGGACTTATTTTTAAAACTGCAGTAATCCAACCTGTATGATAATATCCATGTTTTGACCTTTTGCCCAAGAATCAATGACAGAATGTAACTTTCAGAAACAGACCTATACTCATATGACTTGTGACAAAGCCATTGTTGTAAGGAAATGGATAAAATATGGTCTTTTCATTACAAGATACATGCTCAAATGGGGAATAAAATCTTGACGACTATTCACACCATGCACAAAATATTCAATACCAAATGAACTGTATCTCTAAACGAGAATGGTAATACAATATAGTTTTTGGAACAAAGCAAAATATTGCCATGGCTTTGGGGATAGCATAGCTCTCTTAGGGCACTAAACACTACAAGCAATAAAACAAGCAATGAAAAGATTGACACCTCTGTCTACAATGATACGGAGAACTCCTCTTTCTCAAAAGAGACCATTAAGAAGTGAAATTATGTAGGATGAATCATCAAGAGATCTAATGCACAGCATGATGACTACAGGTAAATAATACTTTATTGAATACTATAATTTGCTAAGAGAGTGGTTTACAAGTGCTCATATCACATACACAAAATGGTAACTGTCAGGAGAAGATATGTTAATTAGTTTGACTGCAGTAATCATTTTACTGCTTATATCAAATCATCATGATGTACACCTTAAATATATACACATTTTACTTAAAAATAAAAGAAAGAAGTGAAGTTAAGATGCAGAGTGACCACCATACCAGCTTTATAAGAAATGCTAAAGGAAATTCACTAGGTAGAAAGTAAAGAAAAGGTCACAAAAAGAAACAAGAAAATTATGAATTAGAAAGTTCACCGGTAAAGGCAAATATATAGTAAAGGTAGGAAATCATCCACAAACAGATATGGTATCAAAACCAGCAATCATGAAAAGAGGAGAGTACAAATGCAGGATATTGGAAATGCATTTGAAATTAAGAGACCAGCAACGTAAAACAATCATGTATATGTAGACTGTATATAGAACCTCATGATAATCACAGACCAAAAATCTACAATAGATACACACACTAAAAAGAAAAAAAAACAATCCAAACACAACACTAAAGACAGTCATCAAATTACAAGAGAACAAAAGAGAAGGAAAAAGACCTACAAAAACAAATCCAAAACAATTAACAAAATGGCAATAAAAACACACATGTTGATAACTATCTTAAATGTAAATAGATTAAATGCTCCAACCAAAAGACATAGACTGGCTGAATGGATACAAAAACAAGATCTGTATATATGCTGTCTACAAGAGACTGACTTTAGATCTAGGGACATATATAGACTGAAAGTTCAGGGATGGTAAAAGCTATTCCATGCCAATGGAAATCAAAAGAAAGTTGGAGTAGCAATACTCATATCAGACAAAATAGACTTTAAAATAAAGACTGTTACAAGAGACAAGGAAGGACACTATATAATGCTCAAGGGATCAATCCAAGAAGAAGACATAACAACTGTAAATATATATGCACCCAACAGAGGAGCACCTCAATATATGAGTTAAATACTAACAGCAATAAAAGGAGAAATCAACCACAACACAATAATAGTGGGGGACATTTAACACCCCACTATTGTCAATGGATATATTATCCAGAAGAAAATCAACAAGGAAACACAGGCCTTAAATAATACATTAGACCAGATGAACTTAATTGATATTTGTAGAGCATTCCATCCAAAAGCAGCATAATACACATTTTTCTCAAGTGCACATGGAACATTCTCCAGGACTGATCACATGCTGGGCCAAAAAGCAAGCCCATAAAGATGCTTGATATGATTTCAGTCATATCAAGCATCTTTTCTGACTGCAACGCTATAAGATTAGAAATCAACTACAAGAAAAAAAACTGTAAAACACACAAACACAAATTGTGGAGGCTAAACAATATGCTACTAAACAACCAGCTGATCACTAAACAAATAAAAAAGGAAATAAAAAAATACCTAGTGACAAATGAAAATGAAAACACGACGTTCCAAAACTTATCGGACACAGCAAAAGCAGTTCTAAGAAGGAAGTTTATAGCAGTACAATCTAACCTTAGGAAACAAGAAATATCCCAAATAAACAACCTAACCTAACACCTAAAGCAACTAGAGAAAGAAGAACAAACAAAACCCAAAGTTAGCAGAAGGAAAGTAATCATAAAAATCAGAGCAGAAATAAATGAAATAGAGAGGAAGAAAACAATAGCAAAGATCAATAAAACTAAAAGCTGGTTCTTTGAAAAGATAAACAAAATAGATAAACCTTTAGCCAGACTCATCAAGAAAAAAAGGAAGAGGGCTCAAATCAATAAAAATAGAAATGAAAAAGGAGAAGTTACAATGGACACCACAGAAATGCAAAGGATCATAAGAGACTACTACAAGCAATGACATGCCAATAAAATGGACAACCTAGAAGAAATGGAGAAATTCTTAGAAAGGTACAATCTCCCAAAACTGACCCAGGAAGATATAGAAAACATGAACAGACCAATCACAAGCACAGAAATTAAAACTGTGATTTAAACTCCCAACAAACAAAAGTAAAAAACCATATGGCTTCACAGGCGAATTCTATCAAATATTTAGAGAAGAGTTAACACCTATCCTTCTGAAACTATTCCAAAATATTGCAGAGGAAGGAACACTCCCAAGCTTATTCTATGAGGCCACCATCGCCATGATATCAAAACCAAAGATACCACAAATAAAGAAAATTGCAGGCCAATATCACTGATTAACATAGACTCAGAAATCCTCTATAAAATACTAGCAAACCGAATCCATTACAAGGATCATATACCATGATCAAGTGGGATTTATCCCAGGGATGCAAGGAGTTTTCAATATCTGCAAATCAATCTGTGTGATACATCACATTAACAACCTAAAGAATAAAAAACCATATGATCATTTCAATAGATGCAGAAAAATCTTTTGACAAAATTCAACACCCATTTATGATAAAAACTCTCCAGAAAGTGGGCATGGAGGGAACCTACCTCAACATAATAAAGTCCATGTAGGACAAACCCACAGCATAACATCATTCTCAATGGTGAAAAGTTGAAAGCATTTCCTCTAAGATCTGGAACAAGACAAGGATGTCCACTGTCACCTCTTTTATTCAACATAGTTTTGGAAGTCCAGCCATGGCAAACAGTGAAGAAAAAGAAATAAAAGAAATCCAAACTGGAAAAGAAGAAGTAAAACTGTCACTGTTTGCAGATGACATGATATTATACATAGTATCCTAAAGATGCTACTAGAAAAATACTAGAGCTCATCAATAAATTTGGTAAAGTTGAAGGATATAAAATTAATACACAGAAATCTGTTGCATTTTTATACACTAAAAACGAAAGATCAGAAGGAGAAATTAAGGAAATAATCCCATTTACCATCACACCAAAAAGAATAAAATACCTAGGAATACACCCACCTAAGGAGACAAATGATCTGTACTCTGAAAACTATAAGATGCTGATGAAAAAAACCTGAAGATGACACAAACGGATGGAAAGATATACCATGTTCTTGGATTGGAATAATCAATATTGTCAAAATGACTATACTACCCAAGGTAATCTACACATTCAATGCAATCCCTATCAAACTGCCAAAAGCAATTTTTTGCAGATCTAGAACAAAAAATCTTAAAATTTGTATGGAAACACAAAAGACCACCAATAGCCAAAGCAATATTGAGAAGGAAAAATGGAGCCGGAGGAATCATGTGCCCTGATGTCAGACTATACTATATAGCTACAATAATCAAAAGAATATGGCACTGGCACAAAGACAGATGTATAGATCAATGGAACAGGATAGAAAGCCCCAAAATAAACCCACACACTTATCATCAATTAATCTATGACAAAGGTAGCAAGAATATAAAATGGAGAAAAGACAGTCTCTTCAATATGTGGTTCCGGGAAAACTCGACAACTACATATAAAAGAATGAAATTAGAACATTCTCTAACACTATACATAGAAATAAACTCAAAATGGATTAAAGACATAAATATAAGACCATATACTATAAAACTCCTACAGGAAAACACAGGCAGAACACTCTGACATAAGTCACAGTAAAACCTTTTTGTATACACCTCCTAGAGTAATGAAAATAAAAACAAACAAATGGAACCTAATTAAACTTAAAAGCTTTTGCACAGCAATGGAAACAATAAACAAAATGAAAAGACGACCCACAGAATGATAGAAAATATTTGCAAATGATGCAATCGACAAGGGGTTAATCTTCAAAATATACAAATAGCTCATGCAGCTCAATATAAAAAACAGACAACCCAATCAAAATATGGGCAGAAGATCTAAATAGACATTTCTCCAAAGAAGACATACAGATGGCCACAAAGCACATGAAAAGATTCTCAACATTGCTAATTATTAGAGAAATGCAAATCAAAACTACAATAACACCTCACACTGGTCAGAATGGCCATCATCAAACAGTCTACAAACAATAAATGCTGGAGAGGGTATGGAGAAAAGGGAACCCTCCTGCACTGTTGGTGGGAATGTAAATTGGTACAGCCACTGTGGAGAACAGTATGGAGGTTCCTTAAAAAATAAAAATAGAGCTACCATATGATCCAGCAATCCCACTCCTGGGCGTATATCCAGACAAACCTATAAATCAAAAAGATACATGCACCACAATGTTCACTGCAGCACTATTTACAATAGCCGACACATGGAAGCAACCTAAATGTCCATCAACAGAAGAATGGACAAAGAAGATGTGGTACACATATACAATGGAGTATTAGCCATAAAAAAAGAATGAAATAATGCCATTTTCAGCAACATGGATGGATTTAGAGATCATCATACTAAGTGGAGTAAGTAGGACAGAAAAAGACAAATATCATATGATAATCACTTATATGTTAAATCTAAAAAATGAGACAAATGAACTTATTTACAAAATAGACTCACAGACTTAGAAAGCAAACTTATGGTTTCCAAAGGGGAAAGATTGGGGGGAGGGATAAATTAGGAGGTTGGGATTAACATATACACACTACTATATATAAAATAGATAATCAACAAGGACCTACTGTATAGCACAGGGAACTCTATTCAATACTCTGTGATAACCTATATGGGAAAATAATTTGAAAAAGAATAGATACACGTATAGCTAAATCACTTTGCTGCACACCCAAAACTAACACAACATTTTATATCAACTATACTCCAATATAAAATAAAAAATAAATAATCATTTAAAAAAGATGTAGAGTGAAACTGATAGATATAATCAGCAAAATTCTCTTAACTAAAATTATATAATTAACTCCTACAATTTAAGAGTGTATGAGAGAGCAGAGAGAGAGAGAGAGGAAAAAAGAAGATAGAAAGATGGAAAATCACAACCATGGAAACAAAGAAAACTAATATATACAATTTCTCACTAATAAATTTGAATGCCTGGTAGAAATGGATTGTTTTCTAGAAAGAAGTCATAAAAGACAATATCATATTATAAAAAATAAAAATTAGATTATCTCAGAAAATTTTGAAAGAGAAATTATCATGTTATAAATTGAGAAAATGTATGGCAGGAACCATGGCTATTTGTTTTTTGTACCTTTTTGAGTAATCTAATCATGCTTTGTACATAGTTAATTTATTCAATAATATTTCTTCAGCACTTATTAAAAACAAGACACTCTTCAAAAAGTAGGAATGAAGTGAACAGTTTTTATATGATCCCTTCTTTTGTGAAGCTTATGGTATACTGGCATAAAGGGATAATAATTAAATCATTGTCTAAACGCCCACAGGTAAGTGCTGAGGAGGGAAGCAACAGACAGAGAACTGGTTGTCAGTGGTTTTAGTGCAACAGAATTGAAAAGACTCAATATTGAGTTTACGTGTAAAGGATGTGTGAACATTAACTAGATGAGAAGGGAGAAGAGAGATGTTTCCAAGAAGATGAAACAACGTATGCAATTTCCTTAAGGTAAGAGGGAGGCGGGCAACATGGGAAATGAAAGGGCCTTAGTGGCTGGAGAATAGAGTGTGAGAGGGAGAATTCTATGAGGTGAGGCAAAACAGGGAGTCATGGGAGAAAGCATTTTGTGAAGGGGGTGAGACTTTATCCCAGGGTCTAAGGAAACTTATTTAAGATGATTATACAAAGAAACGACATAAGTAAGCAGTTTTGTATTCTGAAAAGATGACACTGACTGCAGTGGAAATGCCCCAGGAGAAAAGCATGAAAAAAAGGATGTTAATAAACCAAGTAGGAGGTCATTACAATAGCCACTGTGAGAAAGGATGATGGCTTTAGCTTAAGTACAGATATTCAGATAGATAAATTATTGGAGGAGTAAAGATGCTACCTCATGATGGATTCACTGTGCAAGAGTGCACGGTAGAGTATGTTAAGAATATTGCCTAGGCTTCTAGTTTCTCCTCTGTACACTGAATAGGCAGTGGAGACCTTCTGCATGATACAAAACTCTAGAAATGACCAGGTTGAGGGAGAAGGAATAGAGTGGTAGATGGTAACTACAACTTGCCTTTGAAATATGCAATTTAGATATTTTAAATAAGCAGCAGGATAATATTCATTATAAATCTGGCATATCTGCAACCCTGCAGTTATTTCAATCAATATAAAGAAAAGTTTGGAACTTGTAAGAATTTGTTGTGGGGGTATTATTAATTACTTAATTCTAAATCAAATTAATACTTGGATATGAGCAAAATTAAATAGTTCAGACAAGACTGAAATGAAAAATACCTTGTCTGACCCCTTTGTCCTCATCCCCAGTAACACTCCCCCAAGGGATCACTTTTAGCTCCCAATTTTGTTTGTTTGTTTGTTTTGAGGTGGTGGGGTGGTAATCAATGAGGTATTTTCTCAAATATCTCTCAAATTATCAAATAGTATTATTTTTAAAGTTTTCTGAATTACTTCTGTGTCTTCTGAAGTAATATTTTAATAACTGTTGCTAACTGTGGTCTTTAAGATTTTCTCAAAATTCTGGTGGTCATTATTTTGCCTTTATATTTAAAATAATGCAACATAAAAGCTAACTATTAACTATTCCTATGGGTTAAGTTTCTTGACTAGTAGTCTTCATTTTAGAATAAATAAAAAGGAAGCTGGGCCTTGTATATTTAGCACAAAAGAGCAAAATGCAGATGTTTCAGTCTAGTACCTCAAATCCATATTAGAAACTCTAGTTCTCCCCAGAAAACTCTGTGATCTTTTTTGCGGGGGGTAGTTCTGGGTAGTTGATACTTGTTGCTGGTTAAGACTGATGGTTAGCTTTTCTTTTGTTTATAGTTTCTGTTGCTGTGCAAAAGCTTTTAAGTTTAATTAGGTCCCATTTGATTGTTTTTATTTTCATTACTCTAGGAGGTGAATCAAAAGAGAGCCTGTTGTGATTTATGTCAGAGAGTGTTCTGCCTATGTTTTGCTTTAAGAGTTTTAGAGTATCCCATCTTACATTTAGGGCTTTAGGCCATTTTGAGTTTATTTTTGTGAATCGTGTTAGAGAATGCTCTAATTTCATTCTTTTACATGTAGCTGTCCAGTTTTCCCAGCACCACTTATTGAAGAGGCTGTCTTTTCTCTATTGTATATTCTTGCTCCTTTGTCATAGATTAGGTGACCATAGGTGTGTAGGTTTATCTTTGAACTTTCTACCCTGTTCCACTGATCTATATTTCTGTTTTTTTTGCCAGTACCATACTGTTTTGGTTACTGTAGCTTTGTAGAATAGTCTGAAGTCAGGGAGCCTGATTCCTCCTCCTCCATTTTTCTTTCTCAAGATAACCCACAGAATGGGAGAAACTATTTGCAAATGAAGCGACTGACAAGGGTTTAATTTCCAAAATATACAAACAGCCCATGCAGCTCAATATCAAAAAGACCAAACAATCCAATCAAAAAACGGGCAGAAGATCTAAACAGACATTTCTCCAAAGAAGACATACAGATAGCCAAAAAGCACATGAAAAGATGCTCAACATCACTAATTATTAGAGAAATGCAAATCAAAACTACAATGAGGTATCACCTCACACTGGTTAGAATGGCCAATATCAAAAAATCTACAAACAATAAATGCTGGAGAGGGTGTGGAGAAAAGGAAACCCTCCTACACTGTTGGTGGGAATGTAAATTGGTACAGCCACTATGGAGAACAGTATGGAGTTTCCTTAAAATACTAAAAATAGAGCTACCATATGATCAAGCAATCCCACTCCTGGGCATATATCTGGAGAAAACCATATTTTGAAAAGATATATGCACCCCAATGTTCATCACAGCACTATTTACAATAGTCAGGACATGGAAGCAACCTAAATGTCCATCGACAGAGGAATGGACAAAGAAGATGTGGTACATATATACAATGGAATATTACTCAGCCATTAAAAAGAATGAAATAATGCCATTTGCAGCAACATGGATGGACCTAGAGACTGTCAGACTGAGTGAAATAAGTCAGAAAGAGAAAGACAAATATCATATGATATCGCTTATATGTGGAATCTAAAAGAATGGTACAAATGAAACTGTTTACAAAACAGAAATAGAGTCACAGATGTAAAAAACAAACTTATGGTTACCAAGGGGGAAAGAGGGGATAAATTGGGAGATTGGGATTGACATATACACACTACTGTATATAAAACAGATAACTAATAAGTACCTACTGTATAGCACAGGGAACTCTACTCAATACTCTGTAATGATCTATATGGGAATAGAATCTAAAAAAGAGTGGATATATGTATATGTATAACTGTTTCACTTTGCTGTACAGCAGAAACTGATACAACATTGTAAATCAACTATACTCCCACAAAAATTAAAAAAAAAAAAAAGACTGATGGCTAAGTTTGGGGTGGGTAGTGAGATGTGTCAACTGTACCATTTACAAAACTTGAATTAATCCCTATGCTTTCAGATCCATTAATTCACTTCAACCACCCACCACATATAACATTTCTGAGTCAAAGGCAGTTCAGGGAAAAAACAAAGTCATTTAGAGATTTGCTTGGACAGATTGTTTATAAGTCACTGTCTTTTCTACCTCTTAATTTTGGTCTCCTTAGAACTTTCTTTCAATTATCACACCTCCATTCTCTTTCTATATGCCTCTATTTTTTTCTATATTCATGAAAAAAAATTCTCCCTCAGCAGTTGACTCATATTCAGTTCTTTACCTGGTTGTGGATTTAATTTATATAGTTACCATTTTTATTCATTTCTATCACTTTGAGTTTCATATGAAAGAAGAGATAATGTGCATGCTGGTGTGAATCATACACATTAATGTTATATTTATTGACATAGCTTCTTTTTATTTTTTCATTATTTTGAAAAGGAGTTAATTATAATAAAATTACTACATTTCGGAAAATAAAGTTTTAATTTTTTGTACACAAAATCTCTCAAAGCCCAGAACACAAAACAGTTTATATGGGGATAATCTAGGGATCTTATATTATGTATCTATATAATTCCAATTCCTGGTCCTTTACCTGACATACAGTAGGCACTCAATAAATATTTATTGGATAAATGAAAATATATGGAAATTTTATTTTGAAAATGTTTTAAAATGTCTTTTATGTCACAATGCACACTCTTCCCTTAATTAAATCTTATGCAGTCTCAGAATTCTGGAGCTGTTTAACAGAAGTAATTCCAGTAATGTACCTAAATAAGGTGAAAGCCTTAAGGTCAAAATGCACATTTTCATTTTTCAAAATTCTTCCATCAACCCTAAGTACAGAGAAACTCACATAGCAAAGTTTTGCAAAAGATATTTCCAATAAAGAAAAGCTGTGGGATTATGCAGAAGAGACTTTTCTACCAAATGGAATTAGAAGAAGCTTTAAATTAAACTTTCCATTTAACAAGAACAATGTAACTGAAGACATGGTTTTAAAAATCCATTAAGTCACATTGGAAAAAGGCAGTAAACACAGCTTCTGGAGACCAGAGAATTCCATTTGGCAATCTATATCATTAGTGATAGTATTTCCACTAAATTACATATATTTGTACCCTGTTCTACAGACTTTCTTACAAAACATGATTTACACAGAATTGTTCTGCTTTACTCCTAAGCATATGCTTGAAAGGATTTGCTGTAAAAATGAATTATCTTACCTATAGCAATTTACATTGGAAGAAGTCATTTATGTCAGCATCACTTAAAATGCAATTTATTTTTTTATTGTTTCATTGAAGTGAGGTTCATTACAGTAATGTTACTATATCAGGAACTTCAAAAAATCAGAAAGAAAATGATGGGGAAATTGTTTGTCAGCAAACACTGCACTATTCTTAATTACAGAAGTGGCAAGATATGCTATTGATATATTCCTATTTCTTTCCTTTTTTAATGGTGAGAATAATTGATGATTCTTATATTAAAGCAAGTTAGCATTTCATATGTGACTTTTCAAATCAGGTCACCTGGATTAGGGGCATTTTTTTCCATAAAGCAGAATCTCATTGTCTTAGCAATCCTTTTTAACCAGAGCTTTTGTGCAAATGATCTGTCAACTCACAACTAGATGACTTTCAATAACACTAACGATATTTAAACTTGTCTTAATTTAATCATAAAATTTTGTAAGGTGGTAAATGTTTTAAATTCTTGTTGGCTTGTCTGTGGTCGGAGTGAAAATTCCCAATATATTATTTATATATATTGCTTACTGTAAAACTTACTTTCAGATGATAGAAGTCCCAAAGTTTTACATTAGTCATTTTTTTGCAAATAAAAATGTGTTTTTCAAAAGTTCTATTTCTGGCACTCAAGTGTAATTTCTATGTGATATAAGAGTCCACTATGTTGACTTGGCAAAAGATTAAGACATTGATGGTGGGGATTTCTTAATACAGCTTTGAAATTTCATGAAGGCCAACATATGGTGGCATATTTTCCTTCACAACCTGAGCAGCGTATGGATATTAACTATAAAAATAATTATTTTATTTAGACCTACATCATCTTTTCCCATGCAATAAGACCTCGGGCAAGGAAAATAAACCATGAATGGTAAGCATTAGACCTTACATAGAAATAAGAACTCAATGTGATATTCAACTGTTGTTGGTTGTGGTCAAAGACTTGTTGGTTGTGGATCAAAAACTAAAAAACTGCCAGGAAATGAAATAATTATCCTGCAGTTTAATGAAAGTTTCTTATTTCTTCCTATTTTCAATTAAAGTTCACATTTATTCTATAACATTAATATTGATGTATATCTAATTTAAGAACAAATATGTCTGTGGTTCTTATGCCCTTTGAAATAATATAGTCATTTTATTTATGTAATAGCATTTTTGTAATGTCCTAATGGGAGACAACTTCTATCTCATAGGGTATTTAACATCATATATGAATAATAAGTGTTTGTATATATTAGAAAGTTATTTTATGTTGATGAGATAATGATATATTATCTATGTTCTTACATAATTTTATTAGTAGTCATGGAAACTATTCTTCATTATTGTAACATAATTCCTTTATATATTTTTTATTCAGGTCAAATATAAGTATTAAAAGAATTGGCTCACTGATTAGTAATGAACCACTGACAATTTCTCATACTGCATGAGTCAATTATGGCCCTAAACATTTATTAATTTAATTAAAAATAGAAGAATGAAAAGGATTGATTGGTTTTCCCATAAATGTCACTACAATAAAACACATAAAATATAGATAGTATTACCCATCATAATCTTATCCTGCAGTATTACTTTCTGATGAGTACTCAGTAATTTTTCCAGTGTAAACTTAGCCTTCATAGAATTTTGGATACTTGACTGCATCCAAGAAAAGCAACTAAGTGTCAAGATCTTTTATATATTGAGCCAAAGATAAGAAATACACATGTATATTGTATACAGTCAATATCTAATTAGGGCTCTGCCTTCATCACCAATACTATATCAATCATATGCAGAGTTGAGTTGAAATTACCAGGTGCTATATATTTAACTTAAATACATAGTAAGGGTAGTTTATAAACACCAGAAATTTCTCACAGTTCTAGAATACTGAGAAGTCCAAGATCAAAGAATCAACAGATTCAGTGTCTGGTGAGGGCCTGCTTCCTTGTTCACAGATAGCTATCTTCTTGCTCTTTCCTCATATGGTGGAAAGTGCCAAGGGAGCTCTTTGGGGTATCTTTTATATAAGGGCATTAATCCATTCATAAGGGCTCCACCCTCATGCCCTAATCACCTCCCAAAAGCCCCCCTCCTAATACCATCACATGGGCAGTAGGATTTCAAGATGAATTTTGGGGGGACGTAAACATTTAGCTCCTAACAATAATGAAATATTAAACCCCAGCACTATAGTTCTAATCTATACTGCCTCTCAAGCACTTAGAGTAAGCACATCTTGTAGCCCACAGTTATCTCAATCCTATCTGATATGTCCCATGAGTAAGAGAGACATAGATGGTCTTTACAAGGAGCATTTTTCAATTCCACATGTAAGTGATATCATACAGCATTTGCCTTTCTCTGACTTATTTCAATTAGCATAACGCCCTCCAAGTACATCCATGTTGCTGCAAAGGGCAACATTTCAATTTTTTTTTATGGCAGAGTAGTATTCCATTGTGTATGTGTGTGTATATATATATATATATAGAACATCTTCTTTATCCATTCATCTGTTGATGGACATTTAGGTTGCTTCCATATCTTAGCAGTTGTAAACAATGCTGCTATGAACACTGAGGTGGTGCATGTATCTTTTAGAATTAGTGTTTTTTTTGGACATATTGCTGGGTCATATGGTAATTCTATTTTTAGTTTTTTGAGAAACCTCCATACTGTTTTCCACAGTGGCTGCACCAATTTACTTTCCCACCAACAGTGTACGAGGGTTCCCTTTTCTCCACATCATAACTAACATTTGTTATTTGTGTTCTTTTTGATGATAGCCATTCTGATGGAGGTGAGGTGATATCTCATTGTTGTTTTGATTTGCTTTTCCCTGATGATTAGCGATGTTGAGCACCTTTTCATGTGCCTGTTGGCCATCTGCATTTCCTCTTTGAAAAAATGTCTATTCAGTTCTTCTGCCCATTTTATAATTGGGTTGTTTGTTTTTTTGATGTTGAGGTGTATGAGATGTTTATAGATATTAGATAGTAACACTTATCAGTCATATCATTTGCAAATATTTTCTCCCATTCAGTAGAACTAGTGAATATAACAAAAAGAAGCAGACTCACAGATATAGAGAACAAACTAGTGGTTACCAATGGGGAGAGGGAAGGGAAGAGGGGCAATATAGGGGTAGGGGATTAAGAAGTGCAAACTATTAGGTGTAAAATAAGCTACAAGGATATATGTATAGCATGAGTAAAATAACCAATATTTTAGAAAAACTATAAATGGAGTATAACCTTAAAAAATTGTGAATCACTATATTGTACACCTGTAATTTATATAATTTTATACATCAACTGTACTTCAATAAAAAAAGGATCATTTTTTCTTATGTGTGTCTGGGATGTGTGTTTCATTAGAAATTATTCCCAAATGTAAGTTGGTGCAGCCAATGTGGAAAACAGTATGGGGGTTCCTCAGAAAGCTAAAAATAGAATTAACATATGATCCAGAAATCCCACTCAGGGGCATATATCTGGACAAAACTATAATTCATAAAGATATATGCACCCCTATGTTCATAGCAGCAGTATTCACAATCGCCAAGACTTGGAAACAGCATAAATGTCCATCAACAGATGAATGGATAAAGAAGATGTGGTACATATATACAATGGAATACTACTCAGCCATAAAAAAGAATGAAATAATGCCATTTGCAGCAACATGAATGTACCTAGAGATTATCATACTAAGTGAAGTAAGTTAGAAAGAGAAATACAAATACCATATGATATCACTTTTTTGTGGAACGTAAAATATGTCACAAATGAACTTATCTATGAAACAGAAACAGAATCACGGACATAGAGAACAGACTGGTGGTTGCCAAGAAAGAGAGGTTGGGGGGGAGGGATGGAGTGGGAGGTAGGGGTTAGCAAATATAAGCTTTTATATATAGAATGGATAAGCAAGGTCCTACAAATGTATAGCACAGAGAACTGTATTCAATATCCTATGATAAACCATAATGGAAGAGAATATAAAAAAAGAATGTACACATATTTATAACTGAATCACTTTGCTATACAGAAGTGATTAACTCAACATTGTAAATCAACTATACTTCAATAAAAAAAAATTATTCCCAAGACTTCTGGATTGTAGTGTCCTTTTATTTTATTTTAAATTTATTTATTTATTTTATTTATGTTATTTTTGGCTGCATTGGGTTTTCATCGCTGTGTGTGGGCTTTCTCTAGTTGCAGCGAGTGGGGCTACTCTTCATTGCAGTGTGCGGGCTTCTCATTGCAGTGTCTTTTCTTGCTGTGTAGTACGGGCTCTAAGCATGCAGGCTTCAGTAGTTGCAGCACACAGGCTCAGTAGTTGTGGCTCACGGGCTCTAGAGTGCAGGCTCAGTAGTTGTGGTGTACAGGCTTAGTTGCTCCGTGGCATGTGGGATCTTCCCAGACCAGGGCTTAAACCCGTGTCCTCTGCATTGGCAGATGAATTCTTAACCACTGCACCAGGGAAGCCCATGTAGTGTCCTTTTATATAAATTCTAATGAAAACTTTTGTTGAGTCTTGCATTAGTTAATAAAAGATAGTAACACAGAATATCTCTCTTATTTTAGAAGTAAAGTTTTACAAAGAGCCTTGATTGCATTTATGAAGTTGCAAGCTTACTTGTTATATTTTATTCAGGATGAATGAAATTTCATAAACAATAATACATAAATAATAATTAAATTTGCAACAAAAAAATGTTTTATACAGAAAATAGCTTCAATACAAATTGGACTCCTTATCCTCTCTAATACAAAATAATCATCTTTTAAAATTGTTCTAAAAAAAATTGTGTTGTTAGTACATACTTCAAAATATTTTTATAATGACTACAACTTTTAGAATAATGTAGTATTGAATTTTGTAAAACAAGGAGGTATAAATTAGTAATGAGGAAACATTTATTTACTAGTCAGGTAATAAATATCTAAGTGAAATGAAGTGCATGTCTCATCTATACTCATAATGTTTATTAATCCATTTGTCAAAATCTCCTTCTTGCAAAGAATTCCAATGAATAGTAGAATATATAAAAACACCTACATATTATTGAATGTTAAGATTATGTATGTGGTAGAATTCTATTTACCATTCCAGCTTTGCATCCTACAAAGGAGAGGGTGGGATGAGAATATGGGACTTTTAATAACTGATACCTATATGCTGATTTTTAGACTGCAGTTGGAATACATATATTAGTCCATCAATTTCTTTGCAGGAAACTGGAATACATATTGAAGATATCTTAAGCAAAGAAAGATTTAACACAGGGATTTTGATGTGATCAAATTATTTGGAGGGTTGGTAGAAGATAAATTGGATGGTTGTTATTTGATTATTAAATCCTAGTTGCAGTGCCATCCAGAGGTGAGATGCAAAATAATACCCCCAAATAGCATAGATGATATAGTCAGCTTTGGACAATGTGATTACCCCAAAACGCTAAGTGACCCAACCAGTAGATATTAATTTAACATCTATATAACAAGGTATTGTCCAAAGTGATCTAGAGATATGATTTATGATTGATGATGAAGAGAGCAAATACTTATAAAGTGATTGCAATGTGACAGGTACAGTTCATTACATGAACCATCTTATTTAATCCGCACAACAACCCTATGAAGTAAGGAGACTAGTATTGTTCTTATTTTATATCATAGATAGAAAACTGAAACAGAGCAATTAATGGAGATTCCCAAACCACAGGCTAGTAAATGGTATAAACTGAATTTGAACTCAGGCACTGTTCTCTACTAGATTCTACATGGAGAAATAAGAAAGACATAAATTAAATAAAAATACACAAGTTACTTAAAGCCTTTGAGAGAGAGAGAGAGAAGATAGAACTACCATGGACATGTCACTCTCTCTCTTGATAAATGAAACTCCAGAGACAAGAGAAGGGCGTGGCAGGTCCCTACCTTGGAAAAGCGTAACTGAAATTGAACAGATGTCTCTGACTGATGATAAACACCTCGCCAATGTCACATAGCTAGTACATAAGAAATTGTAAAATTAAATTTAGATCTAGATGACTCTAGAGTTTTGCCATTTAGTATTACACATCTCAACAGTATGGCAATAATAAAGAAATAAACAGTTTTGAGGGATCCATGGATAAATTTGCTAAGCTAGAATAAAAATTTTATGGGAATTTCCTGTTTTCAAAAATTATTACAAAATTACAGTAATTAAAAAGTATGATACTAAAAAATTATTTTAAAAAGGTATGATACTGGCATAAAGACAGTTATTTAGACTAACGGAATAGAATATAAAGCTCAGAAATAAACTCACACATAAAGTGTCAACTGATCTTCAAAAAAGGTGCCAAGAATACACAATGGGGAAAGGATAATCTCTTCAACAAATGATGCTGGGAAAACTGGATAGCCACATGACAAAGCATGAAACTGGACCCCTCTCTTATACCATATACAAAAATGAACTCAAAATGGATCAAAGACTTAAACATAAGACATGAAACTGTAAAACTCCTAGAAGATAACATAGGTGAAAGACTTCTTGACACTAGCCCTGGCAATAATTTATTGAATATAACACCCAAAGCACAGGCAACAAAAGCAAAAATAGACAATTGTGACTATATCAAACTAAAATCTTCTGCAAAGCAAAAGATGCAATCAACAGAATGTAAAGGAAGCTTCTGAATGGTAGAAAACGTTTGCAAACCATATATCTATTAATATCCAAAATACATAAGGAACTCCTACATCTCAATAGCATTAAGAAAAACCCCACAAAAACAAATAACCGAATAAAAGAATGGGGTAAGGATTTGAATAGATATTTCTCTAAAGACAAACAAGTGGCCAAAGGTGTATGAAAAGCTGCTTAATATCACTAATCATCAAATTCAAAATCAAAAACAAATAAGGTATCACCTAAAATCAAACTATAATGAGTTATCAGCCCATACCTGTCAGGATGGTTATTTAAAAAAAAGAAAGACAAAAACTGTTGGTGAGGATGTGGATAACCTGGAACCCTTGTACACTGCTGGGAATGTAAAATGGTACAGCTGCTCTATCTCCAAATATTAAAAATAGATCTACCATATGATTTAGTATTCCCACTTCTGGGTAAATATCCAAAAGAACTGAAATCAGGATCTCAAAGAAATCCCTGCACTCTATGTTCACTGCAGCATTATTCACAACTGCCAAGATATGGAAAAAACCTAAGTGTCCACTGACTGATGAATGGATAAAGAAAACTGTGATATATACATAAAATGCAAAATTATTCATCCTTAAAAAAGAAGGAAATCTTCTTTGCAACAACACTGATGAACCTGGAAGACATTTTACTAGCTGAAAAAAGCCAGTCACAGAAGGACAAATACTGCACAATTCCACTTACGAGGTATCTGAAATAGTCAAACTTATAGAAACACAGAGTAAAATGGTGATTTCCCAGTTAGGAAGGGGAAAGTAAGAGTTGTTCAATGGGTATCAAGTTTCAGTTATATAAGATGAACAAGTTCCAGGAATCTATGGTAAAATATAGTGCCTACAGCTAACTATTCAGTATTGCATACTTAAAAAACTGTTAAGAAGGTCAAGCTCATGTTAAATGTTCTTACCACCAATAAAGCACAAACAAATACAAAAACAAATAAAAAAGTAAACAAAAAGAAACCCAAAAAGGCAAGGAAAAACTTCTTGAGGTGATGTATATGTTTATTACCTTGCTTGTGACTATGGTTTTGTAAATGTATGCATGTCTCCAAACCCTCCAACTGATATTTAATGTATGTGCAGTATTTTTGTATATCAATTATACCTCAACAAACAAAATAACATAGGGAGATTACTTAAAGAAAACTAATAAATTTTATATTTTGTAATATAACCTTATTTATGGTAGTACAATATTTTACAATTTACTGTGGCCACTGGTAACAATAGAACTAAATCTGGAATTCTCAACGTTAACAGTCAATATCTTCATTCAATCAACCTTACATTTCTAAACCTTACTACCTCTAAATCAAACTTACATTTATCCAGTCATATATCAGTGCTCCACATAATCAAGGATATTTTCTTATTTTTCCCTCAATATGCTAAGCTCACATTTTTCACACATTTGTAATTGTTATGGATCCTTTTTGTTAACATGATTTAGGAACCATTATATATTCACCTCCCATAATATGCTTATTATAAAGTAAACATCCACTAATCATTTGTTTAAAAAAATTTCAAGATCAATGTATTATATTCCCCATGAATTTCAATATCACAGGCATCTACTACTTACGCTGAATTTTCTTCAAATTTATATTTGTTGTCTTAATCACATAAAGAGCCTTAGAATTTACCATAATGTTAGAGATAGTAGCAGCTAGGCTTCAGGAAAACTAGTGCAGAAATTGATAGATACTAGAGTTTGAAATAAGTTGGCAGCCTTATCTAAAACTTATTGGTGGTAGAGACCTTCAAGATGGCAGAGGAGTAAGATGTGGAGATCACCTTCCTCCCCACAAAAACATCAGAAATACATCCACATTTAGAATAACTCCTACAGAACACCTACTGAATGCTGGCAGAAGACCTCAGACTTCCCAAAAGGCAAGAAACTCCCCACATACCTGGGTAGGGCAAAAGAAAAAAGAAAAAACAGAGACAAAAGAATAGGGACAGGACCTGCACCAGCGGGAGGGAGCTGTGAAGGAGGAAAGGTTTCCACACACTAGGAAGCCCCTTTGTGGGCGGAGACTGCGGGTGGCAGAGGGGGGAAGCTTCAGAGCCATGGAGGAGAGCGCAGCAACAGGGGTGCGGAGGGCAAAGCGGAGAGATTCCTGCACAGAGGATCAGTGCCGAGCAGCACTCACCAGCCCGAGAGGCTTGTCTGCTCACCCGCCGGGGCGGGCGGGGGCTGGGAGCTGAGGCTCTGGCTTCAGAGGTCAGACCCCAGGGAAAGGACTGGGGTTGACTGCATGAACACAGCCTGAAGGGGGCTAGTGCACCACAGCTAGCCAGGAGGGAGTCCGGGAAAAAGTCTGGACCTGCCTAAGAGGCAAGAGACCATTATTTCGGGGTGCACGAGGAGAGGGGATTCAGAGCACAGCCTAAATGAGCTCCAGAGATGGGCGCGAGCTGCGGCTATCAACACAGACCCCAGAGACGGGCATGAAACGCTAAGGCTGCTGCTGCAGCCACCAAGAAGCCAGTCTGCAAGCACAGGTCACTATCCACACGTCTCCACCCGGGAGCCTGTGCAGCCCACCACTGCCAGGGTCCCGTGATCCAGGGATAACTTCCCCGGGAGAATACATGGCGTGCCTCAGGTTGGTGCAACATCATGCCGGCCTCTGCCGCCGCAGGCTCGCCCCGCATCCGTACCCCTCCCTCCCCCCGGCCTGAGTGAGCCAGAGCCCCCAATCAGCTGCTCCTTTAAACCCATCCTGTCTGAGCAAAGAACAGACACCCTCAGGCGACCTACATGCAGAGGCAGGGCCAAATCCAAAGCTGAAACCCGGGAGCTATTCGAAAAATGAAGAGAAAGGGAAATCTCTCCCAGCAGCCTCAGGAGCAGAGGATTAAATCTCCACAATCAACTTGATGTACCCTGCATCTGTGGAATACCTGAATAGACAACGAATCATCCCAAAATTGAGGCGGAGGGCTTTGGGAGCAATTGTAGGCTTGGGGTTTGCTGTATGTGGCTGACTGGTTTCTGGTTTTATGTTTATCTTAGTTTAGTATTTAGAGTTTATTATCATTGGTAAATTTATTTATTGATTTGGTTGCTCTCTTCCTTTTTTTTTTTATATATAGATATATATATTTTTTCCTTTTTCTCTTTTTGTGAGTGTGTATGTGTATGCTTCTTTCTGTGATTTTGTCTGTATAGCTTTCTTTTACCATTTTTCCTAGGGTTCTGTCTATCTGTTTTTTTGTTTTTTGTGTCTTTTTAGCATAGTTTTTAGCGCTTATTATCATTGATGGATTTGTTTTTTGGTTTGGTTGCTCTATTCTTTCTTTTTCTTATATTACTTTTAAATTTTTTTATTTTTAACAATTTCTTTATCTTTTATTTTAATAAAGAATAAAAAATAAAATAAAATTCTTTCTTTCTTTCTTTCTTTCTCCCTTCTCTTTTGAGCCGTGTGGCTGACGGGGTTTTCGTGTCAGGCCTGTGCCTCTGAGATGGGAGAGCCTAGTTCAGGATATTGGTCCACCAGAGACCTTCTGGCTCCACGTAATACCAAATGGCGAAAGCTCTCCCAGAGATCTCCATCTCATCGCTAAGACCCAGCTCCATTCAACGACCAGCAAACTACAGTGCTGGACACCCTATGCCAAACAACTAGCAAGACAGGGACACAACCCCACCCATTAGCAGAGAGGCTGCCTAAAATCATAATAAGGTCACAGACACCACGAAACACACCACTGGATGCGGTCCTGCCCACAAGAAAGACAAGATCCAGCCTCATCCACCAGAACACAGGCACCAATCCCCTCAATCAGGAAGCCTACACAACACACTGAATCAACCTTACCCACTGGGGGCAGACACCAAAATCAACAGGAACTACGAACCTGCAGCCTGCGAAATGGAGACCCCAAACACAGTAAGTTAAGCAAAATGAGAAGACAGAGAAACACACAGCAGATGAAGGAGCAAGGTAAAAACCCTTTTTCCAGTAGACAGTCTACCTGAAAAAAATTCAGAGTAATGATGGTAAAGATGATCCAAAATCTTGGAAATAGAATGGAGAAAATTCAAGAAACCTTTAACAAGAACCTAGAAGAATGAAACACCAAATAAACAATGATGAACAACACAATAAATGAAATTAAAAATTCTCTAGAAGGAATCAATAGCAGAATAACTGAGGCAGAAGAACGGATAAGTGACCAGGAAGATAAAATAGTGGAAATAACTACTGCAGAGCACAATAAAGAAAAAAGAATGAAAAGAATTGAGGACACTCTCGGAGACATCTGGGACAACATTAAATGCACCAACATTTGAATTACAGGGGTTCCAGAAGAAGAAGAGAAAAAGAAAGGGACTGAGAAAATATTTGAAGAGATTATAGTTGAAAACTTCCATAATATGGGAAAGGAAATAGTCCATCAAGTCCAGGAAGCGCAGAGAGTCCCATATAGGATAAATCCAAGGAGAAACACGGCAAGACACATATTAATCAAACTATCAAAAATTAAATACAAAGAAAAAAATATTAAAAGCAGCAAGGGAAAAAAAAACAAATAACATACAACGTAATCCGCATAAGGTTAACAGCTCATCTTTCAGCAGAAACTCTGCAAGCCAGAAGGTAGCAGCAGGACATATTTAAGGTGACGAAAGGGAAAAACCTACAACCAAGATTACTCTACCCAGCAAGGATCTCAGATTCGACGGAGAAATTAAAACCTTTACAGAAAAGCAAAAGTTAAGAGAATTCAGCACCAGCAAACTGGCTTTACAACAAATGCTTAAGGAACTCCTCTAGGAAAAGACCTACAATGACAAACCCCAAACAATTAAGACAATGGTAATAGGAACATACATATCGATAACTACCTTAAAAGTAAATGGATTAAATGTGCCCACCTAAAGACACAGGCTGGCTGAATGGATACAAAAACAAGACCCATATATATGCTGACTACAAGAGACCCACTTCAGATCCAGGGACACATACAGACTGAAAGTGAGCAGATGGAAAAAGATATTCCACGTAAACGGAAATCAGAAGAAAGCTGCAGTAGCAATTCTCATATCTGACAAAATAGACTAAAATAAAGACTTACAAGAGACAAAAATGACACTACATAATGATCAAGGGATCAATCCAAGAAGAAGATGTAACTATTGTAAATATTTATGCACCCAACATAGGAGCACCTCAATACATAAGGCAAATGCTAACAGCCATAAAGGGAAAATCGACAGTAACACAATCATAGTAGGGGACTTTAACACCCCACTTTCACCAATGGAGAGATCATCCAAAATGAAAATAAATAAGGAAACACAAGCTTTAAATGATACATTAAACAAGATGAACTTAATTGATATTTATAGGACATTCCATCCCAAAACAACAGAATACACTTTCTTCTCCAGTGCTTATGGAACATTCTCCAAGATAGATCATATCTTGGGTCACAAATCAAGCCATGGTAATTTTAAGAAAACTGAAATCATATCAAGTATCTTTTCCGTCCACAACACTATGAGACTAGACATCAATGACAGGAAAAAAATCCGTAAAAAATACAAACACATGGAGGCTAAACAATACACTACTAAATAACTAAGAGATCACTGAAGAAATCAAAGAGGAAATCAAAAAATACCTAGAAACAAATGACAATGAAAACACGATGACCCAAAACCTATGGGATGCGGCAAAAGCAGTTCTAAGAGGGAAGTTTATAGCAATACAATCCTACCTCAAGAACAAAAAACAACTCAAATAAACTATACTTACACCTAAAGCAATTAGAGAAAGAAGACCAAAAAGCCCAAAGTTAGAAGAAGGAAAGAAATCATAAAGATCAGATCAGAAATAAATGAAAAAGAAATGAAGGAAGCAGTAGCAAAGATCAATAAAACAAAAAGCTGGTTCTTTGAGAAAATAAACAAAACTGATAAACCATTAGCCAGACTCATTAAGAAAAAAAAGGGAGAAGACACAATTAATAGAATTAGAAATGAAAAAGGAGAAGTAACCACTGACACTGCAGAAATAAAAGATCATGAGAGATTACTACAAGCAACTATATGCCAATAAAATGGACAACCTGGAAGAAATGGACAAATTCTTAGAAAAGCACAACCTTCCAGGACTGAACCAGGAAGAAATAGAAAATATAAACAGACCAATCACAAGCACTGAAACCAAGACTGTGGTTCAAAATCTTCCAACAAACAAAAGCTAAGGACCAGATGGCTTCACAGTCGAATTCTATCAAACATTTAGAGAAGAGCTAACACCTATCCTTCTCAAACTCTTCCAAAATATAGCAGAGGGATGAACAAACCCAAACTCATTCGATGAGGCCACCATCACCCCGATACTGAAACCAGACAAAGATGTCACAAAGAAAGAAAACTACAGGCCAATATCACTGATGAACATAGATGCAAAATTCCTCAACAAAATAATAGCAAACAGAATCCAACAACACATTAAAAGGATCATACACAATGATCAGGTGGGGTTTGACCCAGGAATGCAAGGATTCTTCAATATATGCAAATCAATCAATGTGATACACCATATTAACAAATTGAAGGAGAAAACCCATATGATCACCTCAATAGATGCAGAAAAAGCTTTCGACAAAATTCAACACCCATTTATGATAAAACCTCTTCAGAAAGTAGGCATAGAGGGAACTTACCTCAACATCATAAAGGCCATATATGACTAACCCACAGCCAATATCATTCTCAGTGGTGAAAAACTGAAACCATTTCCACTAAGATCAGGAACAACTCAAGGTTCTCCACTCTCACCACTATTATTCAACATAGTTTTGGAAGTTTTAGCCACAGCAATTAGAGAAGAAAAAGAAATAAAAGGAATCCAAATCAGAAAAGAAGTAGTAAAACGGTCACTGTTTGCAGATGACATGATACTATACCTCGAGAATCCTAAAGATGCCACCAGAAAACTACTAGAGCTAATCAATGAATTTGGTAAAGTAGCAGGATAGAAAATTAATGCACAGAAATCTCTTGCATTCTTATATACTAATGATGAAAAATCTGAAAGAGAAATTATGGAAACACTCCCATTTACCATTGCAACACAAAGAATAAAATACCTAGGAATAAACCTATCTAGGGAGACAAAAGACCTGTATGCACAAAACTATAAGACACTGATGAAAGAAATTAAAGATGATACAAACAGATGGAGAGATATACCATGTTCTTGGATTGGAAGAATCAACATTGTGAAAATGATTCTACTACCCAAAGCCATCGACAGATTCAGTGCATTCCCTATCAAACTACAAATGGCATTTTTCACAGAACTAGAACAAGAAATTTCACAATTTGTATGGAAACACAAAAGACCCCAAATAGCCAAAGCAATCTCGAGGAAAAAAAACAGAGCTAGAGGAATCAGGCTCCTGGACTTCAGACTATACTACAAAGCTACAGTAATCAAGATAGTATGGTACTGGCACAAAACCAGAAATACAGATCAATGGAACAGGATAGAAAGCCCAGAGATAAACCCATGCATATATGGTCACCTTACCTTTGATAAAGGAGGCTAGAATATACAATGGAGAAAAGACAGCCTCTTCAATAAGTGATGCTGGGGAAACTGGACAGCTACATGTAAAAGAATGAAATTAGAACACTCCCTAACACCATACACAAAAATAAACTCAAAATGGATTAAAGACCTAAATGTAAGGCCAGACACTATAAAACTCTTAGAGGAAAACACAGGCTGAACACCCTATGACATAAATCACAGCAAGATCTTTTTGACTCACAGCTTAGAGAAATGGAAATAAAAACAAAAATAAACAAATGGGACCTAATGAAATTGAAATGCTTTTGCACAGCAAAGGAAAACATAAACAAGACAAAAAGAGAACCCTCAGAATGGGAGAAGATATTTGCAAATGAAGCAAGTGACAAAGGATTAATCTCCAAAATTTACAAGCAGCTCATGCAGCTCAATATCAAAAAAACAAGAAACCCAATCCAAAAATGAGCAGAAGACCTAAATACACATTTCTCCAAAGAAGATACACAGATTGCCAACAAACACATGAAAGGATGCTCAACATCACTAATCGTTAGAGAAATGCAAATCAAAACTACAATATGGTATCACCTCACACCAGTCAGAATGGCTTTGTGACCACCTAGAGGGGTGGGATAGGGAGGGTGGGAGGGAGGGAGACACAAGAGGGTAGAGATATGGGGATATATGTATATGTATAGCTGATTCACTTTGTTATAAAGCAGAAAATAACACACCATTGTGAAGCACTTATACTCCAATAAAGATGTTAAAAAAATAAAATTTAAAAAATTAAAAAAAAATAACTTACTGGTATGTATTTGTAACAGTTAATTAAATATAGAAAACTACCAATGCTACTGTGGAGTATGATTTTATAAACTAAGAATTCTAAAAGGACTTTATAGGAGGAATTTAAAAATTTTAATTAAAAAAACTAAACTAATGGCCTTTAGTTTTTAGTCTCAGATCTTGTATAAAATTTCTGAGCACTAGCTAGACACATTAGATGCTCAATACTGTCTGATGAAGGAGTGTTTGTTGTCCTTACTTTATAATCTTGGAATATTCAGTGCTGTCATGTCTCCTGCTAAACTATAACTATTTCAGGGGACACATTTAATCATATTTTTCATAGTCTTTCCATAGAACTAATTAACTTATCTTGACAGCATAGTCTACAGTTATATACTATCAATATCTTCTAAATACTGTTTAACCATAAGGGAATTCCCTAATTATACAAAGCACAACTAGATATCAGTAGTTAAATGAGAAATCATTCACTGTATAAAAGGAGATACAATTATTATAAATTGATTCCTCCATAATTCAATGACAGTGAGTACAAAGGAGGGGTGATTTCAGTTGCTGTTTACTGTTCCAAACATGCAATTCTTTTCACTGCAAAATGAAGAAATATTTATTGATAGAGAGCAGAGGGTCCAGAGTCTAGAAGTAAGGAAACTTTCATTGGTGATTCATCTATGTAAATTAGTCTCTGTTCCAAAATTGTGGCTTATTAATCTTATTTTACTATTTGGTAGGTAGTTTTAGAAACCTTACTTTTTCCTTTCTGTATAGTCAGCAGATAAAGACTTGACTCTAAATTATATTCTATCAGTTGGTTCCTAACAAAAGTATAAAATTCCTTTGCTTAATATTTCAGTAATCTTTTTCCACCAATGTGACTTGGTCTTGACCATCATGTCTCATCTTTATTTCTTTTTCTTAGTAAAGAGCCTTCCAGATAATGACACTACCATGAAATATGTTCTTCTGTCAATCAGACCACCTAAAATGTCCTTGATAATAAAATCCCTATTATTAAATCTAAAAGAAGGATAAAACTTTTATATAAAATACTATAAAATATTAAGAAATATTTTTTAAAACAATCTAAATAACTGAGGCATATGCCATGCATTCAAAATAATTTGAAGATTCACAATATTATAATGACAATTCTTCCCCAACTGATTTAATAGAGTCAATGTAATTACAATGAAAATATCAACAAAACTCTTTTGTGGAAATTGGTAGAACCTATCTAAATTTACATGGAGATGCAAAGGTCTAATATTAGCCAAGACACTATTAAAGAAGAATTTTGAAGTGAAAGGACTTGGTATGGTAGAAAACACAAAATAGCATGAATCCACAAGAATATTCAAATATTTCAACAAGCTACCTATGTGTAAAATTGATTTGTGTAAGGAGAACAAACAAGCAAACTCACATTCACACACACACACCAGGTGTGCACGCACACAGAAACTCCAAGTGGATTGTGCATTTGAATTGAAAAAAAAAAAAAATTAGGAAGGTTCTAGACACTAATGTAAGAATATATTAATGACCCTGGCATCAGGAAAGATTTCTTAAAGAGGACACAAAAAAATCAACTTAAAGGAAAAGATTGGTAAAATTTACTACATCAAAAGACACTGTTAGGGCTTCCCTGATGGCGCAGTGGTTAAGAATCTGCCTGCCAATGCAGGGGACACGGGTTCGAGCTCTGGTCTGGGAAGATCCCACATGCCGCGGAGCGACTAAGACCGTGAGCCACAACTACTGAGCCTGCGCGTCTGGAGCCTGTGCTCCGCAACAAGAGAGGCCGCGACGGTGAGAGGCCCGTGCACCGCGATGAAGAGTGGCCCCCGCTCGCCGCAACTGGAGAAAGCCTGCGCACAGAAACGAACACCCAACACAGCCAAAAATAAATATAAATAAATAAATTAATTAAAAAAAAAAAAAGACACTGTTAAATTGATAAGAAAGTGTTAACATGGGAGAAGATATTTGAAGAACTCACTGTGCAGCATTTCACTAAAAGTGTATCCAGTTGGCCACTAAACATATGAAAATTTACCAACATCATTACTCATCATGAAAAGACACATTAAAGACACAATAACATGTCTGTACCCTCTTAGGAATAGAAAATTATAAAGACTAACAAGACCAGTGATGGTGTGAAAGTGGAGCAACAGGCATTTTTATACAGCTTGTTAAAGAATAAATTGGTATATTCCCTCCAGAGAAGTGTTTGACATTTTCTATTAAGCTAAACATAGTCACAGTGTAAAACAAGAAATTCCATCAGTAAGTGTATACTAACAGAAATGCATACAAGTGTAAAACCAAAACATATGCAGAATACTCATAGCACTATTACTTTAATAGCAGAAAATGATAACTATCCAAATATTCATACTGGAAGAATGGCAAAAGAGTAGAGAAATAGTCATAAAATGTTAATACTATAGAGCAATGAAAATGAATTCATAATAGCTGTATGCAATAGCATAGATGAATATCATAATCATAATATTGAGAGAAAGAGGCAAAACACTTAAGTACATATTTTGGATGATTACAATTATATTAATTCCCAAAACAAGCAAATTATCGTAGTCAAGATAGCAATTTACTTTGGGAAGCAATGAGGTTATTGATTGGGAGGTGGCACAAATGAAGCTTATAGAATGAGGTCAGTATCCTGTTTCTTGACCTGGCTTTGGTTAAAAAGGACTTTGCTCTGTAATAATTCACTGAGCTGTATATTTATGATTTGTGTAATTTTTTCTATGTGATGAACACTACAAAAATGTGACAGAAAAAACAAACATGTAAACACAATCATGTTGACTGATTTTACTCTAAAATCAGGATCCTGAACTTCTAGGAAGAACATGAATTCTTCCAGGCAGTTATATTTTCCCCTTTGATTAGCAAGAGAAATAAACTGTTTTCTTTCTGGGTTTTGCATCTTGAATTGTCTTAGTCTTAGAAAAGTAGAAAAAAAAAGTATTCTGAAGAAAATATGGGATTTGGTATGAAACAAACTTTGGAGAAAAGGTTTAGAATCCTTGGTGTGGGGTTTAGAATAGGTTTTCATTTAGAGATAAACTGAATTAATGCCATTGCTATAGTTTAACATGCCTCCTAGCCTCATTTCAAAGAGTTTGTGGGTGACATTTTTAGAGTATAGGCAAACTAAACTCCTTAATGGAAAATGTAAATTTCTTTCTTTATCCTTCATCCCTTTTCATTCTGTTCATCCCAAGATGAGTATGAGACTTCTTTTATCTTCAAGCTTAATTTGCAAAAGTCCAATAATGTGTTAATATTTCTGGAGCTCCCTAAGCCTTTCCGTGAAGATAACCAAGTTTTCTGTCCTCTTCCATTTGACTGAAGCATATCCCTTCCTGAATGTTAATCCTAGTTCTTCTATTTAATGGAGGTCAGATTTTTCACTATTTTATTTTCTTATGCATCAATCAAAACACTTGTCTCCCTAGGGCCCTCTCTTGGCTATATAATCAGTACCTTTTCCTCTAGGCACACATCTGTATCTTCCTTTTAAAAGGCCATATACAAAAGCAAACACAATATAATGTTAGGTTTTAAAAAGGAAAAATGCTGGTTAGAGTCAATGTAGTATCTTGTGTTGGATCCTGGAACAGTAAAAATTCATTAGTAGAAAACTTAGTGAAATCTGAGTAAGGTCTGTAGTTCAGTTAATAGTACTGCACCACTGTTAATCTCTTACTACTTTTAGCAAGTGTTCCATGATTAGATAAAGATACTAACATTAGAGGAAGCTGGGTGAAGGGTCTACAGGACAGATGTTCTGTACTACCTGTGCAACTGTTTTGTAAATCTATATCCATTCCAAAGTAGAGTTATAAAAAAAAAGCTGGAAATCAAACTGCCTGTATCTTTCTTAAAAATAAGAATTTTTAAGAAAGATTTGAAAATAAATAGACATAAAATTGGAAAGAAATATGTTAACAGATGAAGTAGAATGATTTTTGTGTTTATTTTTTCTATATTGTCCTTATGTTCTACAATGCACATGTAACATTTTTTAAATAAAAATACAAACAGTAACATGTGCAAATTCATAAACACACATATCTAAAAATCCCATAACTTATTAATCTCAGAATTAGTATTTCTGAGCTAAGTAATCATTTTCAAAGCAGATAGTTGGCACAGTGATCTTCAGCTAGTTTTGGCTCATACCACCATCTCAGTTTCCTTCCTCTGCACTCTTGCTGAATCTTTTCCTAGCAAGTGTTCTTAGGAGTGCTAAACATTCCCTCTTAATAGCATCCAAATACCTGAAATGTTAGTAACAATGGCAAACATACATAAAGTGTAGAGTTGTGAATAGGACAAGTCCTATGTCTTCAATTAATGATACAACCATACACTTAATGTTGTAGAATCTCATATTTATGTGTTAACACTTGTTATTCTTTAAAGAAGATTCTTTCCTGAAATTAGAATATATTACAGTTATACCTTGCTTTCTTTACCAGCAATATAAGTGCCATACAGTACTCATAGCATTAGAATAACAACCTTATCTTTCTCACCAGTCTAGTCAAGGAATCAACTATATTAATATTTAAATTTACATCATTAAATATTTCATTATTGAAGATAATGGTGTTGATTATAATGGACATATCTAGAAAAATATTCAGCTATTGAAGATTAATTACCAAGAACATGCAAGAATTTGTCCACAGATACATTTATACGTCTTTGATGAGTAGATTTTTAAAAACATTTTAACTATAAGTCAAAAATTCTGCTGAGAAAAATGTGCATTTATCAACCTTTTCCAATAAAAGATTTTAGAAAAGGATCAGGGAAACTTATTTTCTTATGTCTGTGACTCGAGTCTAACAAGAAGAGTTGTGGCACTTTTTTTTTTTTAATTTCTGATTTTTGTAATGGAAAATAATCTAAGGAAACCAAAGTATTTTCTATGTTATAAGAAACAATTTCATGTTGAAGAATGTATTCTCCAGCTCAGGCCACTTAACTTAGACAAAACAGCTTGAATGTTACTTAATCTCGCACTTTCTAAATAACTTGTTTTTCTTTTTAAAAGATGACATTGAGGATTCAGTTATATTTACTTTTCCCTTCTAGACACGTTAGCAATATGTTCATCACCTGAAGACATTATACAGAAAACAGTCATCAGAGTGTTACTCATATTTTTTTCTACTTTATTTTGTTTCATATCCACACAGATCTATAGGCTTTTGTTTCATTTCTACCTATCACTCCCTAAAGATAAGTTCCTTTTAAGCCAGGGAAATGAAGAAATTCAAACTTTATTTTGGAAATTAGATTAGGAAAGAAGAAACAACTAGAACCTAAGTTACTGTTTGTTTTAATAAGGCATTATATATTCCTTTGAAGTAGATTATGTAGAACGACATTAAATATTTTATCATGAAGGCAGTATAACCACATATTGACCTCATTCTTTGGCTATGTTCATAGCTATGTCTACATATCTCCAAAACACTTTGTTTGATTTGTTTCATGGATTTATGGTTTTAAACAACCCCATTGTTTCAAAGTAGTATACGTAACTTATGCTACAGTTACTGTAAACATCCTTTTGGCAAAGACTAAATTGTTGCATATGGTTGTAGGTGGTAACGTCTAATAAAAGAGTTGATCTTGTTAGCAGAAACCTTTGATCCAATCTTTTACTTGGAATGATCTACTGCACTCTATTAAATCAAATGTCTTGTTCAAATACTGCTTTGCAACCACTTATAGAGCTAAGGAGGCCAATCAAGTAACTGACATTTAAACCTGAAATTTTCTGTACAGACTTCTCCAAATTCTCCATAATACTCTGTATAATACCCCCAATTTTAAGGCAAAATATTTATGAATGAAATAAAATAAGTGTAAGTACACACTGTTAAACAGAAAGTTCATTTTTACCATAAGATACCATTATTTTAAAATAAAGTTTATTGGATCAAGTAGGAGCAAGTTAAAGCAAAATTTGAAAGCATGGCCAAGTTGGCCTTAGAGGAGACTGGTGTAAATCTCATCAAGAATATGGTTTCAATTACTGCCATTGATGATATCCATACAATTGATGAAAGTAGAGTTTATAGGGTATTTTGAAAGGTAAACAAACAATGGTATTATCAAATCTATCTATGATCCGTGGCATCATATCTCTGCAAAATGTATTCTACCAAAGGCACCTTTAGCTACATATATAAACAAATAATACATAGACTAAACACATTTAAAATATTGGATACTACGTGGTTGACAAAAACATAGTTTTGGATGTGAAGCTACTGTTAATGGATAAAGTATGTCATCTCCAATGTGGCACTTCTAATCCTTTGAGCCCACTTATCTCCAGGGCCTCTTATTTTCCCATAGTTTTTCCCGTCAATGTAGATATGCTCTAATGATGCTTCTTCCAGTTTAATAACCCTGTCTTTTGCTAAATCCAATCTGTTAAACTCACTCTTTGAGTTAATAATTTCAGATCTTGTATATTTTAGTCCTAGAATATCTGTTTCATTATTTTTATGCATTATTCTCTGTTGAATGACTTCATCTTTTCATCTGTTTTGTTCATTTCTTCTATTTTCTTAAACCTATTATCATTTTTAAAGTCATTATGTACTAACTGCAATAGTTAGATCAGTTGTGAATGCAAGGTTAAATAATGTTAGAATGTGAACTTATTCTGTGAACAAACTAGTAGTTACCAGTGGGAAGAGGCAATACAGGGGTAGGGGGAAAAAGGGGATTATATGAAGGGGATTATATAAAGTCTTGTGTGTGGAACTTTTGAAAACTGTAAAGCACTATAGAATTTAAAAATCTCTCATTCAATAAAAAATAAATTAATTAAACAAAAAGAGCGGTGTTGGGAACAAACTGTGGCTGAAGTAAATCTCCAAAATGAAATGACGTTCTCCTATCCATGTAACATTTGGAAAAAGGGGCAAATGTTCACCAAACTAACTGTATGAAATGTGAGAGCTTTTAGTTCAAATTATGATTACCAAAGTTAATTCAAAGTAAGAAATTACTAATTCAAATGATAATTACCAAAATGAAATGCATGAATTGAAAAATAATCTAGATAGTATAAATGAAATACACAGGTATTTTCTGTGAATTAAATGCATTTCCATTAATAAAACAATGTTAGTTTCAAATAAAGCAACTCAGACTCAAAGAATCATTAAACGTATGATCCCAGCATTATAGTCATTGAGACTAGCATTCTCTAGCTAACAAAAATCATTTTGATGTGTGTGTGGAACTTGTAGCCTATATAAATGTCTGTATACTGGTCACGAGAAACGAGAAACTAAAAAAAAATAAAAATAAAAATCAGCCTCTAGAAGTAGGATAAAACTTATTTTCAACATTTGAAATCTGCTCTTCAGATTGCAAGTGTTCATATTCTACATTCCAACGAAATTTTTTATTCAAATTTACCCCTTTACCCTAAATATGTGTTTTACATAATTATTTTCTCGTTCCTATCAACATTCCTTGTTGAGATCATAATGTCAATATTTTCACATATTTTCTTTCTAAACCTAATCCTCTTACTGATATTCTTATTTAATCAATGCCACTAGCATCTTCTTAAAATACCATGTGCACATTTTTGAGTGAATTCCAACTATTCCTTTTAGGCAAAGCCTCTAACCATTAAGTACTATTGATTTCATAACATAAATATTTAATTCTTTGTACTTTACCTGCCACTAACCATATTGAGATTTCCTTTTATTTATATTTGGACAATTGACATAATCAACTTAACGGTTTTCGCTACCTTTGGCTTTACTTTAATTATAAACTGTGCATTTTTGAAAAACGACTCTTTCTAAACTATAACTCTGACCATGGCATCTCACTTTTCTGAAATGTTTCATGTTTTCCACTTTTCTATGAAAGCTAAACTCCTAAAATAGCTATGATTTATGGGGCATTTACTTGGTTCTTGATTCAATTACCTCTTCAGAACACTCTTTAGAGAGTATAGTTATTGATCTTTAATAGGTGAGTAAATTGAAGCCTGGTGATGTTAATTTGCCCAAGATCACAGTTTATAAATCAAGGAACTCCAATTCACAGCCTGGTCTGGCAGACCACAGAGTTCTTTTTTCTTCTCACTCTAAATCTCACTCACTCTGACGAATTTGCCTTCCAATTTATTCTCATAACAGAACAGTGAATTAGATATTATTGTTTATATAGGTGAGATATCTGACCCAGAAAAGTTAAGCAGTTTGTTACAACATAATACAAAGAGGAGTGGCAAAACTAGCGTTTAAAGCCTTATCATTCTGCCTAAAAATCCTGTGTCCCTTTCTGTACATCTACATGAATAATACCTGCTCAAAATCTATACAGGAATACTTTCTCTCCTTAATGTAGTAGGGACTGCTTCAAAATCAAACACCTTATTTATACTTATAAATCCCTCACTCTTTTCTGTGTTTTGAATGGGTTCTTTCATCATACACCATAGGGTGTATCTATTCCATCTATTCTTTAAAACCCACTTCACATACCATATTCTCCACAAAGCCTTCACTAATTCTGCAACTGGGGAGAGATGCTTTTATCTAAACTTCTACACATCTCTCTTTTAGAGTACTTGGGTCTTACTTTTCCTTTTTGCACTGATTCTATCTCTTGTACAGTATTATGAGTTCTTTGAAGGTGGGGTATACTTACTTGTTTTAAAAATGTATATGGGGCTTCCCTGGTGGCGCAGTGGTTGAGAGTCTGCCTGCCAATGCAGGGGACACGGGTTCGAGCCCTGGTCTGGGAAGATCCCACATGCCGCGGAGCAGCTGGGCCCGTGAGCCACAACTGCTGAGCCTGCGCGTCTGGAGCCTGTGCTCCGCAACAGGAGAGGCCGCGATAGTGAGAGGCCCACGCACCGCGATGAAGAGTGGCCCCCACTCGCCGCAACTGGAGAAAGCCCTCGCACAGAAACGAAGACCCAACACAGCCAAAAATAAACATAATAAATAAATAATAAATAAAAATTTAAAAATTATATATATATGAAACAAATGTAGAACAGGACAACCAGAAAATTAATATGCATATTGGAATCTGTTTTCTAAAGATATTGAGCTTTGTAGATTGTTAGATTTTAAAGTATGTAGAATCAAGTACTGACAATTTTCAATAAAATTTAATTAACTATAAATGTGAAAATGAGCCCATGAATTAATAATGTGCTCTTTTGAATTTGTATGTAAAAGTTAACGTCTCTCTTTGAACTTTCTAATGCTTTCTTCTCAACCATAGATAATAATATTTCTGCTGAAACAATTGAGTCATATAAGATTCATAATAAGTATTTACAAGATACTTAACAGTAAGTTTCTTTAAAATATTGAAACATTTCAATATTCTATTGTAACTAAAATAATATTGGACTTGAGGTGATAAGCAAATAATGCCATGACCTGTTATGGTCTGGGGAATAGCTGATTGTGCTAGGCCAGAAATAAAATGAACATGTAACAAACAGGGCTACTACTTTAAGTTTTCATTAAAAACAGGTATACAAATGCTTAAGAAAGAGTCTTTAAAATGTTCTTTTCAACATCACAATATATGACAAACACTAGCACAAAGAAGAAAATCCAACAAAAGAGTGCATCACAGGAAGACACAAAAACAACAGGTTAAAATTTTACTGTGGTGACATACACAATGGAATGCAACTAGAAATCAGTAACAGAAAAAGAGCTGGAAATTCTACACATATATGGAGATTAAACAGCACAATTGTTAATAACCCATGGGCTAAAAAAAGTCTTAAGAGAAATAGAAAATATTTTGAACTACATTAAAAAAAAATACAACATATCAAATACTGTAAGATGCAGCAAAAGTTGTGATTAGAGGGAAATTTATATAATCAATGTATATATTAGAAAAGAAGAAAGATCTAAAATCCAAAAACCTAAGCTTCACCTAGGAAATTAAAGAAAGAAGAACAATTTTAGCTTAAAGCTAGCAAAAGAAATAATACAATTTAAAGTAGACAACAACTTTTCTCTCCCCCTCTTGTGCCATCTGACAGGGATAGGCGTCTGTCCTGGACCAAAGGAAGATGAATACATATATTAAAAAAAAAAAAAAAAGTAGACAACAATAAAATTGAAAACAGGAAATCAATAGAAAAATGTAATGAAACCAAATGCTGGTTCATAGAAAAGATCAATAAAATTAATAAACCTCTATCCAGGCTAATTAGGACTAAAGGAGAGAAGATACAATTTATCAATATCAGAAATGAAACAGGGGTATCCCTACTGATTTGATAGATATTAAAAGGATAGCAGAGGAATATTTTGAATAACTCTATGTCCACAAGTTTGATAACTTTGATTAAATGGAACAGCTCATTGAAAGAAACAAACTACCAAAATCATATACAAGGAGATGTAGATACTCTGAACAGGCCTGTGGGTTTTTGTTTGTTTGTTTTATTATATCAATACTTAATAACCTTCTAAACAAAGAAAAAGCAGCAGGCCAAGAAGGTTTCACTGGTAAATTCTACCAAATGTTTAAAGAAGAAATTATACCAATTCTCTATACTCTGTTCCAGAAAATAGAAACAGAGGAAACACTTCCTAATTTATTCTATAAGACCAGCATTACTAAAAGCAGATAAAAATATAATGAGACTCACAGGTTCTTACTTTAGCTGTTAGTTGAACAATCAGTTACCTAAATATTCACAAAATTAGAGTCTAGGTTTTTGGCATGCCTCCAAATTATTAAAATTTTATAGTATTTGTGATATCCTACATTCCTATATTATTAACAGAATGTTGTGGAGGTATTTTATTGCAATATTTTCCTTAACATTTTTATGCTATTTCACCTGTAAATTTGCTGAATTTTTTTACCACTGGCAAATTATTTGTATGTCTGGTTCTAAATCTGGCCATGATAATCTGCAGTGATAACAGGGGGAACATAAAGATTAAAAAAATATAGCTAGTTAGACAAAAGCATTGACTTACAAAACAATTTCATCTTTTAGAGAGGGGTTAAAATAAAACATGTGACTGCAAATAAAAGGCCGGATGTCAAAATAAAAAGTATCTAAAATGAGGAGAAAAACAAGCATAACCCTTAATAATCAATTAATTGACTCAGGATTTTATGGTATTTTAATTTGTTAGCAAGGATTACCAAATACTGTCCACTTACAGTCAAAGAGGAGAACTATGGTGATAATTGCTAACACACCAAAATACACAGTACATGTATAAAGAAAAATAAAAGATCCTAAACAGTTATCTATTATATTTTATAAGGGTACATATTGTGCACCCTTTTAAAAAACAATTCATATTTTCTAAGAACTTCTTTAAAAAAATTATCTCATAATAACAGTATTAACTTAAGATGCAGACAGGTTGTCAACATGCGTTTCATTTATCTTTTTATTCTTCATTTGAAATTGGAGGAGAGATGAAAATTTTCTGTTCTCATCAGGTGCATCAGTGATTTTAGTGCTTCAGTTTTTGTCAAACAACATTAATGAATTTTTCTAAACAATATGAGTGCATGTTAAATTACCTTTATAAATAACTGCAGTGGAGTTCTACTTGCAGTACAGCTGAGTAAATCCTCTCAGACCAAACCTCCGGTAGATAGTAACAACAGATTGTGGATAAATTGCAAAAACAAAACAGAACAAAATACATGAAGGCACAAGAAGCCTCTTGAGAAGTTTCAACCTTGTTTTTTGTTTTGCTTTTTTTTTTATGTCCCTTAGCCTGACAATGTCAGGTTGTTATGGGCACCACACGTGATGGCTCTAATCCTAACAGACCATCAGTCCTCTTTGAGGAGTGAAGAACTAGAGGACAACGTTTAGAACAGGCGTGGCTGTCAATCTGATCAACTATAATACATCTTATGGCAGAATAAAATGAAAGAGCTCAAATTATATTAGGTCATTCATGACTCCAAAAGTTAACTGAATTCTGAAAATTTGGTCTTAAATATACTTATAAAAATTACATTTCTTAATTTTTCCAAATAAAACAAGTTAATATGACTTGGAGCACAAGGATAGAAAAGAACATCTAAAGTTACTACTCTCTTTGATTGTGTCTAGTTTGTACAGGGCTTTTGGCCACATGCTTTATATAAGTTATGTGCAATGCTCACAAGAACTCTGCAAGGCAGAAATTATTATTGTCAAATGGGAAAAGCCTGAGAATGTAAATTAATCACCTATTAATTATCATAACTAATGTGATAATCCAAGTCTATGTGAATCTAAAATATTTTTTTAATCTGTGGATTTAAAGCATTTGCTCCAGAAGTTTGTCATCTCTGGATCAATCTGGACCAGACCAGACCGAATAAGATATTTTAGGAATGTAATTACCACCCCGCTAACTGTGGGATTAGCTTCAGAAATATATCATGTGATTTCTGGGTTATTTCTATGCCTTCAACATAATATGTGCTTCCTGTGAATTTATGAAGGATGCACTATTAAAATTTCTCTTTTAAATGTTAAGTGTTATAGTTAACATTGATCAGAAGGCCTGGGATAATCCTTGACAAGGTACCAAACATGGAGTTTATAATATATCTTGTAAATAAAAGAAAGAAAAGCTTAATAAATGTATTTCTACGGCATTACATTTATTATGGTTAAGATTTAAAAAAAAAATAATTTGCTACCCTGAGCTAAATTTTAACTATATTTAATATGCTTATTACCAATTCTTTCTTAAGCCAAATATGTTCCCTCTTTGGGGTTAAGGTGATAGTATTATTACAGAAAATGAAAGAGTCAAACATTGCATCGATTTACTTTTAAGTCACTATTTAGTAAGAGTGCTGTGCTCAATGTTCATCTTCAGTAGTCAAGTATACTTATCTTTTTTCTCTTGAGTTTTAATTTTTAGAAATGATATCTGAGATATAAAATTTAATTTTAGCATCTTGTTATATCTTCACAACTAATATGTTTACTGTCTAGATACGTTAAACAGTTACTTGTATAAGTCTAAAACCATGTTTTGTTCACCAAGAAAACCATTAATTGGTTAATGGAAACTCTTGGAGTTATGTGTAAAAAATTACATATGCTTAAATTGTCAATGTCACCAATCCTTACTTTGAATTTGTCTAGATTTTTTTTTCCAGTATATCTATGTGCTTAGAGTTTTGTAAATGTAAAAAAAAAAAAAATTGAAAATAATATAATGGGCAACATATAATACCAGGAACATATTCCATATGGCAATATGTAATTTTGCCTGGCAAATGTACATTCCCCAATTGAGAGTAGTTCTCTTCCCTTATGTTGAATTATATTAAGGGCCAATTTGATGGTTAAGAGAGTCCAAGTTGCATTATCTACCTTATTCCTTATTTTAATATTATAAACAATAAACTCCAGAATAAGCCCATAGGGTACTTGTTGAAAATACTTGTTCTTAAATTCTAACCCAGACCTACTGCATTAGACTCTAAAGGAATGAGGCCTCAGTACCTGCAATTTAGAAAAGCATCCTTGGGAGTTCTTATACACAGTCCAGTGCAAAAATAATGTCTCTAGAATTTGATGACATTTTTTTCAGTCCATTTCTATAGATTATAATAAATACGTCTTAATTTCAGGCTGTGATACACAGGTAAATAAGTTATGAGGAAACACTGGGAAACACTATGGAGTCGGCACAGCTGCATATATGTACAGTATGGTACAGAGGCACATGTACATGAGAGGTATATTTTGCCCAGTTTGAAACAGAGGAGGAGAATGGGGAGGAGAATGGATCACAGGACTCTCCCTAGAGACGTTGACACTGAACTGAGTTTTGGACGATGAGCAGGGATTAGTAAGGCAAGGAAATAAATAAATAAATAGATAAATAAACAAACTATAAATAAAGGTATTTTAATCAAATAGAAAAACAAAACAAAAAAACTGTGGTGTGGAATAGCATTCTGTAGTAAGAAAATCATAGCCTGTTAAATGTTAAGGCAAGAGGGGGTGAAGATAAGGCTGAAAAATTGGATGAGGTGAAATATTAGAGGGTCTGTAAGCCATGGAACTTTCGTTTTACCTTGTTAATTTTAAGGCAGTACTGAATATTTCAAGGGGGAAATTGGATAGATAACCATAGCAATGACATGTGGGATGGATTTAGAAGGATTCAGGCCATGAATTTTAAAGAATATTAATCAGAGTCCTTTTAGTTGCAAGTTATACAAACCAAGCTTGAAATGACAGGAATATTTTGGTCCTTACAACCAAACTTAGGGAAAAGCAGAAATAGGGCAGGGCCCAGGTTAGATAACTCTTATAGAACTTAACGTATCACTGCTGCTATTCTCTGCAATCCAGCTTTTGTTCCTCTCACTGCAGACCTTCTTTATCCAAAAGGCTGGAATCAAGGCTGATGACAAACTCTAGCCTCCAGGGAAGACCCCAAGTCAGGTGAGAAAGTTAAAAAGAATCTGACTTGGGTTCATGCCCACCCTGCTGGTTACTCACTGTGGAGTTCAAGGATTTAGTATAATGTGACAGGTTCAGATTGGGTGAAATTCTTATTTTTCATTTCTCATTTAATCACTGTTGCCAGGGAGACAAGGTCATATAGGAAGATGGCGGGTCCCAATTGAATGTCAAGGTGTGTAGGTAAGAGGAAAAAGGAGGAGCACATCCTCCAAAGAGGGGAGTGGTTGCTGTACCCATATTACGGGTAGGTACTATATTAAAAAAAAAATTAAAATAACAACAATAAATGCTATTGAATTTGTTAAGGCTTGTTGAGCATCTGAACCATGGCAGTGGTTAAAGCAGGAAAAAAAAATGTTAGAAGGTAAAAATCTGTAAGACATGAAAAATACTAGCTTGTAAGAGGTGGTTGGAAAATGAAGAAATTCCCTGTATTTCTGACTTGAGTAACAGGTTAGTATCAGTGACGTACAGAGTACTGAATTAAAGGTACATGACTAGGTCTAGGAAATAAATGAACATTCCACTTTGAGATATATATTTATAAGAGTAATTTTTACACATATAAAATACATAGCAATGTTCTTAGAGGCTGATGTAGAGAGAAAGAAAATCATTTTTCTGGGTGGGGGCCATTATTTTTCACTATTTTACTACATAGAAGTAGATCATTTTTTCTGCTTGTTTTATTTTGATTTGAATATTTGGAAGAATATCTGTAAAGCACCTATCCTAGGCTCTGCTATACAACTAGTGCTTAATAAAAGACAAATACTATTAAATTATTGATCATATGAATAGGAGAAAATGACACAAAGAAAATGTACAATGCTCTTTTTTCTAATTTGGGGAGATGGCTTTTTATATACTTTTAATGAAGGATGAGAACATTTAAAATTTAATGAAAAACTTTAACAAAGATCAGAAATGGTAAAATGTAGTAAAAAGGTAGAGAATATTCCACAGGACAGGTATTATGAATCTTTTCCTTTAAAGAACCACTTAGTAAATATTTTAAACTTTGTGAGCCATAAAGTTTCTAATCACAACTACTAATAGCATTGTAGGAGGAACACAGCCATAAACAATAATAAATGAATGAACACAGTTTGACTGCTTTCTCAAAAAACTTTTAGTATAGGAGTGGAGGGAAATATTAGACCACTAAGCAATAGTTTTCCTAAACTTGATATAAGATAAAGAGTGCTCTTCTCTTATGTTTCATGTAGATTTACAGAGTAACTTGGAATCAAGCAAATTGCAAAGGTTTTAGTATATGGCATTATTTAATTATTGTTGTAGATATCATATAGCATGCTGGTCTGATGAACGGAGAATGTGGAGAATATTTTTAAATCCCTACAACATCACTGTTCAAAAGAACAGGTATGCATTATAGTATCTAGTTTAAAGAACAGGAGAATATGAGGGCTTGAATGCTAAGCTAATGATGGAAAGTAAAATACAAGATCTCTTGGAAAAGACCTAGGCCAAGATTCTGTCTACTTTCCCTATATCCACTCTGGAGGGAATGAAAACAATGGGAATTTAGCATAATATACACTTTCCATATAAAAGTTATTTTTAATATAGTTTTTATTATTTGGGTTGTGCCCATGTAAAATTTCTTTTAGGAAGAGTCTCTGTCACATGAGTCTTCTAACAATCCTTTTATGACTGATGTTCCATCAGAATTTCCATTGTGCCTCCCAGAATTGTCAAGAATTTGGGGTGGAAATCCTCGGTGATTTGCTTCAGGGAAACACTAAATCACATCTATGACATTAATACCACATGCTGTGCTAAATGCTTTGCTCCACTGAAAATTTGCAAAGCACGTCTAGAAAAATGAGTTCTTAGATGTTCCTATCCAGATGAAGTCTATATCAAATACCTATAGTTGCGAAGCTTCAGTAGGTAACCAGAAATATGGTAAGCCTACCTTGCTGAAAGAGAACTAAATGGAAATGGAAACCACAAGATGTGGTGTTGGCCTCAGAATCCCTTCAACAGCTACTGCTTAACATCTGGAGTATCAATAGTATCTTCCTTCCCTTCCCCTTCCCATTTCCATTTCTTAAGGCAGACACTGCACAATGTAGCAGACAGAGAAATACACAGGGACTTCTGTTCAAATCTTTAATGTGGATTACTATGTTTAAAATCTGGAGTAAATCCATTAGCAACCTTTGACTTCATTTTCCTTGTCTCAATACAGAACTAATAACATGCCCAGTTCTTAGTACAGAGTGCTTAGAAGGATAAGAATAATATAGGAAAATTATTGTACATTGTTTAAAAAGTCTCAAAGACTATGCCATCACTATTTCTGGTTTTCCCAAGATGTTTATGATCACCTTATGGAATGCCACTATCTAATTTCTGCTCTTCATCTTTCCACAGTATGCATTTGCACATAAACTCATTACGTTGAAATGGATAAGACCAAAGACTATGAGACAGGATTCTTAACCTGATCAGAGAATATGATTAGTGTTCAAACCACTGTGGGTTGGTTTGCTGGGGAGGTTCACCCCTCTAACCGAGGGAGCGGCTGTGTCTCCTGCTCTATGTAGCTGTCTGTATGCAATAAATTGTGCTCTTCACTTACATTAAGAAAAAAAAAAAAAAAAAAACACCTCATATTGTCTGCCTGTGTCTGCTGGTATCATTCTCATTAGTCTTATTACAATTGTTAATACAGTGCTATAAATACCCCTCAAAAAGTTCACACATTACTCCATTATCAAGCATTAACTCTTTCACACTGATTTTTACATCATGTGCTTAGCATTCATCTTGGAAATACTAGAACACTGCTTTGTGGTCATGGTGAATTAAGCAGGCAATTGTGATGGAAAAGAGGGATTCATTAAATTTTAATTGTAGGACAATTTCTGTAGAAAACAAAAAGCATCCAAGAACTTTTCACTCTAACTTGCAACAAATTTGGAAGTTGCTTCTCCCATTCTCATAATAAGACAAAAAAGGCAAACAAGCTGAAAAACAACAATTCTTCCTAGAATCATCACAGAATTGAAGACACTGGGCAAAGGGCTTCCAAGAAAAGTGAAGAGAGAAGTATATACAGAGAATCAGAGCTTACAAGGGGTGCTGAGACCAGGAAGCCGGAGCTGGCTTCTGGAGCCAGAATCAGTAGGAACACTTAAACTGTAGCTGATGAATTGCTGGAGATTCAATGTGGATTAACTTGAGAGTTAAAATATCTCCAGCAATGGAAGTGAATCTTAGGTGGGGCCCGCAGGCTTTCAAGAATCTAACCTCCAGAAGCCCCACCAGATCTTATAGTGAATATCTAAGGTACATTTACTCATGCTTCTGGCAGTGAGATGGAAAGTAACCATTATGAAATACACCAAGAGCATTCTGTGCTACCTTCTTCTCTCTGTTAAAAAGGTCAGCCCCCAAGGGAAACTACTTGATCAAAGCCTTTTATGACATGGGAAAGAACAATTAGCCAACTCCAGCCCCTCCAGCCTTCCAGTCTCACATAGAAGAGCTTAAAAAAAAAAAAAAAAAAAAGGAAGACAAGGCATTCTTCTGAAAATCACAGCCACAGCCCAGGGACTCTGGTCCACCAAAATAACAAATGCATAGAAAAAACAAACAAAAAACCAGAGATTTAATCACAAGATTATAAAACACTTTCTCAAGATTATAAAACACTTTCTCTATCTGATATCTCTATCTGCCATCCCATCAAAGAACTCCAGGATAATAAAAGTGAAGTATAACTGAGAGTGCTGCAAGACAGACTCATATTAAGAACGAATTTCTAGGGAAACCCAAAGACAACTGGAAAAAAAACAAACAAACAAACAAGGACACTAAAGGAAATTGAATTCCCTGATACCTGCAGATACTGGAAATATTTAACACAGCCTAACTCCTAGCCAAATGTTATGGACTGAACTGTGTCCCCCCAAATTTATACTGAAGCCCTAACACCCAGTGTGACTGTATTTGGAGATAAGGAGCCTTTAAAGAGGAAATTAAGGTAATGAGGTCATAAGGATGGACCCTCCCCCCCAATCCAATATGACTTGTGTCTTCATCAAAAGAGGAAGAGACACCACTGATACACACACAAAGAAAAGGTCTTGTGAGAAACAAGCATCGGGCAGCCTTCTGCCAGCCAAAGAGAGTGGCCTCAGTAGACAAACACCTCAAACGTGCAAACACCTTGATCTAAGACTGTCGGCCTCCAGAGCTATGAGGAACAGCAGTTTAATCCTCTTAGTTTGTGGTATTTTGTTATGGCTGCCATAACAGACTAATATACCAGATAAACATAAAAATCCTCCACTAAAGGCTTATTTATGTCAATTCCTATTACCTGATACATTATGTTTAGCTTCCAACAAAAAATTGCAAGGCATGCTCAAAGGCAAGGAAAGACATAATCTGAAAAGACAAAGTAAACATAAACAGACTCAGATATGGCAGAGAATTTGGAATTATCAGACTGGGTATTTAAAATAACTATGATTAATATGTTGAGATAATGGAGAAATGGACAAGTAATAAAAGAACATGTGGGTAATGCACGAAGAGATATTTAAATGCTGAGAATTGAAAGGAAATGGTGGAAATCACAAACACTGTAACAGAAATAAAGAATGCCTTTGATGGACTCACCAGCAGACTAGACATAGCTGAGAAAAGAATAAGTGAGCTTGAAGATAAGTCAGTAGAAACCTCCCAAAGCAAAATGCAAAAAGAAAAAAAAGTAAGGAATAAAACATCCAAAAACGGTGGGACAATCACAAAAGGTATGCCATAAACATAATGGAATTCCAGAAGGAGAAGAAAAAGAAGGAGCAGACGCAGACTTTCAAGCAGACTTGAAATAATAGTGACTGAGCATTTTCCAACATTAATGGAAGACAAAAAAACCACAGTGTAAGAAGCTTAGAGAACACCAAGTAGCATAAATTCCAAAAATCAACATCTAGTAATATTATATCCTAACTGCAGTAAACCACAGACAAAGAGAAAATCTTGAAAGAAACCAGGGAGAAGTGGAAGTGGGAGGCTGGGGGGGAAACCTTATCTATAGAGAACGAAGAATAAGAAGTATATTAGACTTCTCTTCACAAACAATGCAAAAAAAAAAATGGACAAGTAATAAAAGAACATGTGGGTAATGCACGAAGAGATACTGAAATGCTGAGTACAGATTCTAGTACAGATCCTTGTACTAGAAAGCCTCGAGCGAACTATGCTTTCTATTGGTAGTTGTGTTCTCCAATGGGCCAGAAGACTCTGGTCAGTCTTTGTTTTTTTCATGCACAAATAGTAGCTGAGTGAAGCATGTCCTACACTTGGACAAAATAGATTACCTCCCTAAAAAACAGTGAAACTTTGCCAAAGTACAAAAGTGAGACAAAAAACTTAAATTGCAGGGCTGAGTTATTGTAACTTATTGCAAGTTATTGCAAACTGATGTATACCTACATAGCCAGCTTACTAGGAGTTCTGGGGATTCAGGAAACGAATGTCAGTTGCATTATATCTAAGTATTGATACATTTACTGTAGGTTTTACTGTACTACTGGTACTAGTGCACCCAAAAGATGAGTTTGTTTGTAATCTAGAAATCCTCTAAATTTAAGAAGGTGCAGGGCTCTGGTTATAAGTGCTACTTTCAACTGAAAGATATAATTTTAGAAACCCAGCTGTTTATGAGATTAGCTGGTACAACCACTATGGGCATAAATTTCCTGAAATCTGGTAAAGTTGAAGATATACATAACCTCTGATCCAGTGATTCTACTTACAGCTATATGCACTTCGAAAAACTCAAAGCAGATGTATACTAGGAACATGTACAGGGATATTTATAGTAGCAAAAAATTGGAAACAACCTAATTGTCTATCAACAGGATAATGGATTAATTGTTGTTTAACCATATAATTGAATATTATACATATTATACAACATTTAAAATGAATGAAATAGGTCTATGTATACATTAACTTGGATTAATTTTAGAAATATGACAAATGAAAAAGCAAGTTACAGAATGGAAAATTACATACCATATAGTATGATAAGATATAATAAAACTTAAAACTCAAAATAATGTTACTTTGTTATGGATATATATATGTATAAAAACATGGATAGAAAAAAGATATACATCAATTTCAGTACAGTGGTTACTTCTAGTTTGGGGAGAAGTACAAAAGAAGTTTCAATTCTATTTTATTTCTTAATCAAAAATATCTCAAGTAAATATCACAAAATGTTAGCATTCCTTATACCTGAGAGTAAGTACATAGGTGTTTATTATTTTTCTGTAAGTTTGAAATATTTCATAATAAAAATTATTAAGAAAAAAAAGAATAAGGACAATAAATAGGAAACAGTAAAAAAAAATGGTATATATCAATATTAATCCAACAATATCAATAATCACTTCAAAACCTTAAATACATTTAAAGTGATTATTGATATATACCAATAAATACACTACTCTAAATACACCAGTAAAATACAGAGAATGACAGTGTGGGTAAGAAGAAAACCACAATTATATGATATCTACAGGGAACCCACTTTATATAAAGGCACATATAGATTAAAAGTAAAGGGATGGAGAAAGATATAGCATGCTAATACAAATCAAAAGAAATTGCAGTAGCTATATTAATTTCAAACAAAGCTAACTTCAGAACAAGAAAATTTATGAGGGAATAAAGTTGGGCATTACATTATGATAAATGGGTTAGTTCTGCATGAAGACATAAAAACCTCTAATGTGTACGGTGTAACCACCATACTTCTAAATAACACATGGGTTAAAGAAGAAATCTCAAAAAAAATTTTTTGAACTGAATGAAAACAAAATACAACTTATAAAAATGTGTGGAATGCAATAACTGCAGTGTTTAAAGGGAAATTTATATCATATATAAATGTATAAATATTTAGAAAAGAAGAAAGGTCTAACATCAATAATCTAAGCTTTCACTTTAGGCAACCTGAAAATGAAGAGCAATATAAACCTGAAGCAATCAGAAGGAAAGAAAAAATAATTACAATGGAAATTAATAAAACTGAAAACAGGAAAACAGAAAAAAAAAATCAATGAAACCAAGAGCTAGTTCTTGAGAAGATCAGTAAAATTGATAAGTTGCTAGCCAGGCTGAAAAAATGAAAGTGAGGGAGGGAGGGAGGGAAGGAGGGGGAGAAAGAGAAAGAGAGAGAAATAGAAAGATGGAGAGAGGGAGAGAATGAATGAATGGATAAATAAATAAGGGACCATCATGATTGATCCATTAATATTAAAAGGACCATAATAGAATATTATGAGAAAGTCTATGCTCACAAATTTAATAACTTAGATAAGATGGACCAATTCCATGAAACACAATCTACCAAAACTCAAATAAGAAAAAATAGATAATCTGAATATGCCAATCTCTATCAAAGAAGTTTAATCAATTTGATAACATTCCAAAGCAGAAAGCACCTGGGCCAGATGGTTTCACTGATGAATTTTGCCAAACATTTAAGGAAAAAATTATACCAATTTTATACAATCAATTCCAGAAAATAAAAACAGAGAGAACACTTCCTAACTCTTATGAAGTCACCATTACCATAAATACCAAAATATAAGGATATTACAAGGAAGAAAAACACAGATGTATATTTGTCATAACCATACATATAAAATATTAGCAACTTGATTCTACCAACGTATAAATAGAAATATAATCTCAGTCAAGTGGGATTTATACCAGGTGTGCGAGGCTAGTTCAACATTTGAAAATCAATTAATGTAACCCATCTTACCAACAGGCTAAAAAATAAATCATGATTATAATATAGATTCAGAAACAGCGTTTGACAAAATTCAATACCCATTCATGATGAAAAACTCCCAGCAAACTAAGGGAACATCCTCAACTTGAAAAAGAACATCTCCAAAAAAACCTGCAGCTAGCATCATAATTAATGGTGAGAAAACAGATGCTTTCCCTCTAAGATCTGGAACAAAGCAAAGAAAATCTGTCTCATCACACCACTTCTATTCAACATCATACTGGACGTCCTAGCCAATGCAATAATATATAACTAAAAGGCATATGTATTAGAAAGGAATAAATAAAACTGTCCTTGTTCACAAAGGCAAAATTGCTAATTTTAAAAAATCCCACATAATTGACCAAAACACTCTTAAAAATAAGCTATTATGGCAAGGTTGCAAGATACAAAATTTATACATGTACAAAAGTCCATTGCTCTCTTATACACCAGCAATGAACAACTGAAATTTGAAATTAAAGACACAGTAGCATTGACATCAGCACCAAAAATAATGAAACACTGGGATATAAATCTAACAAAGATGTACAAGATATTGTATAAGTACAAAACTATGGTGAAAGAAATGAAAGGATCTAAATGAGTAGATAGTCCACGTTCACTGATGGGAAGACAGTATTTTTAAGATGTCACTTCTTCCCACTTGATCTATAGATTCAACGCGACCCCCTTCAAAATCCAAGGAAATTATTTTGTGAATGTGTACAGATGGGTTCTCCAGTTTCTATGGAAAGACAAAAGACCCTGAATAACCAACACAATCCTACAGAAGAAGAACAAGCTTAAGGGCTGACCTTACAGACTTCAAAATTTACTATAAAGTTATAGTGATCAAGATATTGTGGGATTGGTGAAAGAACTGACAAAGAGAAAGAAAACACAAAACTATAACATATAGGGTAAAATCAAATGTGACTTTGGAACTGGAGAGGAGTTATAGATACAACACTGGTCCATAAAAGAAAAACTTCATATTTTAGATATGATTAAATTTAGAACTTCTCTGTGAAAGACTCTACTAAGAAAATAAAAAGACAAACCCTAGACTGAGATAAAATATTTGTAAAACACGTACATTATACAATAAAGAGCTTGTATTCAAAGTATACAAAGAACTCTTAAAACTGAACAGTAAGAAACAACCCAATTTAAAAATGGAAGAGAAATCAGTATAGACACCTCACCAAAGAAGATACCCAGATATCAAATAATCATATGAAATGCTCAACACTGTATGTCATTAGGGAATTTCAAATTAAAACAAGGTGATTTTGAAATAACTAAAATCCATTCAAACTCTTGTTCGTTTTTAGTGGGAATGAAAAAATCCTACAGCCACTTTTGGAGACATTTTGGCAGTTTCTTAGAAAACCAAGCATAGTCTCGCCATATGATCCTACATTTGTGATCTTAGGTATCTGCCCAAATGAGCTGGAAGCATAAAAACTTGCACATGAATGTTTAAAGCAATTTTATTCATAGTTGCCAAATAGAAGCAACCAAGATATCCTCGAATAGGTGAATGGAATTCTGCTACATTCATACAATGGATACAACGGAATATTATTCATCATTAAAAAGAAATGAGCTATCAAGCCACAAAAAGACATGGAGAAAACTTAAATGTGCATTTTTAGAGAAAGATGCCAGTCTTTAAAGGGTATATATTATTCCAACTATATGACATTCTGGAAAAGGTAAAATTATAGACAGTAAAAATATCAGTGTTTGCCAGGGGGTGTTGGTGTGGAAAGGATGAATAGGCAGAACACAGCGGGTTAAGGTCAGTGAAACTACTCTGAATGATATTATAGTAATGGATACATGTCATTATGCATTAGTCAAAACCCACAGAACTGTGCAACACAAAGTGAACCCTGATTTAAACTATGAACTTTAGTGAATAATAATGTATCAATATTGGTCCATCAGTTGTAACAAATATATAACACTAATGCAAGATGTTAATTATAGGGAAGCTGAGGGAGGGAGAGGAAAAGAGTATATGTGAACTCTCCTATCTGTTCAATTTTTTGTAAACTGAAAATAGAGCCAAAAATTCTACTAAATTAAAAACAAAACTATTCCAGGCAGGAGGGCTGGAAGGACCTAAAGCAGCTAAAGTTAGAGGGAAGAATCAGGTACCTGAAAGAGCAGGACCAAAGACAGACTGGAGGGAAGTGAGGGTTTGGAGACCAGGAAAGAAAAACCAACCTTCCTCCAAGTGAAAAGTGATTACAAATTAAAACATCTATTTTTCATGTATATTATCTCATATAATTCTCCCCCAAATCCTCTGACATAGAGTATTTCTGACTTTTTCTAAGGTTAATAGCAGTTAACTTGTCCAATACCACCTAAATAATAAGCAGGGAAAGACAGAACTTATTCTATGTCCTCTTAGTAACAGTCATACAAATGCAGACGATAGTCTAAGTAGAGGGCAAGGGGTTTATTTTCTACTAAGAAATTATACACACACACACACACACACACACACACGTGTGTGTGTGTGTGTATGCATGTGGAAGTGAATATGTGTTTGTGTATTGTACATCTTTCTAGGAGAGGAAAAGCAATAATCCTGTCTCTTCCTTGAAACAAGTCCCTTGATTGGCTCTTATTTATTTATTCTCATACACTGGAAGAGAGTAAGGTGCCTTGGTGTGCCTAATCAGAGGAATTTGGATAAAGTTAAAATAGTTTGTGTAAAAGAGTATCAGTTAGCAATGCTGGGGAGAAGGGTAAGGGATCCGGAACACAGAGAAAAGTTGAGTGGGCCAATTATACATGAATGAAAGAATCTGGGTGTGGTCCAGAAGAGATCAAATTGATAGGCAGTAGAAGTCGTAGGAAAGGAAATAATATCAGGATCAAGAATTCAGCAGTTTTGGAGACCTGACTCAAGTGTAACCCCCAACATGAGAATGCCAGTGGGATTTACAGAGAGGGTGGGAACTCTGAGCATACCACCGAACTTGGTGGAGGCTCAAGCTAGTTAATTCTGATATTAAAGTAATGGTTATGCACAGGAGATTGGAGAACGTAAGGTCATCCCTGGGGCATACTCTTGACTTCCAAATTTACTGAAAGCATATTAATTGTATCTGCTCTAAGAGATCCATAGAAACATTTCCTTCAGCAATCTTTGAATAAACCCAAAGGTTTTCATTCACTTTTCACTAACAGTATTTCATAAACATCTCTGAGAACATACAGACATAGGGAGTGAATTTAAAGTATTCAGCTAAATTAATAAATAACCATGACAACATGTCTGTCTTTTCTGTTACCTTGCATAATACATTGGGAATGTTTACTATATAGGGACACAGATTTTTGTTGATTTGTTCATTGCTGTATTTACACTGACTAAAAGAGTATGTGGTACAGGGGGGTTGTTACATAAATATTCATTAAATGATATTATATGCTTAGGTTGCTTCTCCTGTAAACTATATTCTTGAGCACCACTTCCAAATGAACACGATTTATTAGCAAGGTCAATTTTTTTTTTCTCACTGAAGCTCTAATTTCTTATGCAGGGTCTAAAAATTGAAGCCATTTCACTCTAGCTCTTATCAAATGAAAAGATCCAGATCAAAATGGAGCTGATATATTTGTTAACAAATCACAAGGTAGACTGGAATTAATCACAACCCCTCTAAAGCTGTATTGTTTTACACTTTAACACATGTTCAAAACTACTTTTGTTGAAAAGAGTCAAAAGAGAAATTACTTTAAAAATCAGAGATAGGGATTTTACAACTCAACATACAATGAAACACATGTGCTGGTTAAAAGGTTTCATTTTGTCTAGTCGTTTTAACTCCTATGATCACACTGAACATGAAATGAATGAATCAGATACTTCAGCATCTTGCTCAATGGTTACCCAATAATGTCTCTAATTTTGTTAAAATTACTCTGAGAGGAAGATATTTGCAAACACAAATTACTAAGACCGAAAGACATTTTCTTTTCCCTTCATTTGAAAGTGGTAAAGCACAATTCAGTTGAAGATAAGGCAATACCAGATGGTGAGAAGCTAGAGAAGTTCTATAGTAAGGTTTGACTTCACCAACAATTATTTCCTAAGTACTAATAATACTTTACACATGTGCAGTACTTTCCAGTTTTCAATGTCCTTATGCATTTGATCCTCACAACTCAGTAAGTATGGCAGAGCAGATTTTATTAGCCTAATATAACAAAAGTAGAAATGGAGACTCAAAGAAAGTTTACTGATGGGATTGACATCACCTTAAAAAGTGACAAAGTCAGGGTTAGAATTCGCCTCTTTGACTTACATGGATGAGAATATTCACAGTTGATTATGATGCACCTGAAATTTTATATTATTTTATATAAAATACCCATTTAAAATAAATGATCTTATCACAATTTCAAGCAGGATGTACTGAGGTGATCATGAATGTTTCGGCAATGATAATAATAGTAATAATAAAAGTAATAGTAATAATAGTAGTAATATTAACATTTGTTCAAACCAAGTACAAATCTAAGCACTTTAGGTGATTATCCTATGTAATTTTTTCAGCATCCTCATAAGGTAGATGCTATTTTTTACACTTATTTAATAGATAGAGGTATTTAGGCTGAAACCATAATTGACTTTACAAAAGGACATAAAGCTTCTTATGAGGTAGACCTGGGATTTGAATTCAGACCAGAGGCCGGGTTTTAGCCACCATATAATTCTGTCTCCTGCATCTGACTTTTAACCACATAACTCCTCTGTGTTGCAATTTCAAATCTATAATGTGGGTGTGATTATAAGTCCTGTTTACTGGAAATACCATTGTTTTTAAATAAGAAAATGGACATAAAAATCATTTGCAAACTGCAAATATGAAACAAATGTCAGCTTTTATGAGTTAAAATTCAACTTTTGGAATGTTTGTCATTATTTCTTCTTTTCCTTCTTTTCTGTTTTTGTTTTTGGTCTCTAGTTGGCCGCTTTGCCATACTAATGAGTGTAAGTAATGCGGTTAGGTTTCGTGAATTCCAGTCAGCTTCTCTCTGTCCAATGACACAGTTCCCAATCAAATATCTCTGATCACAGAGGGATAAGGGAAGTTGTGAATTTATAAATGTAAATCCATCATCACCGATGGAAAAAAATTTCAGTGGTGTATGCTGTATTGACAGTGGGCCGTTAAACTTATATTTACGTATGGAGGATAGAATATTATTCATTTTATATTTTCATCTAAGTTATTCTTTAATAACTCTGAAACTTTAGTATTTGGGCATTGTTGTTTGTAAAATGTGAGAATTGTGTCTTTTTTCCCACAAAATTTGTTAAAAAGAACCTACACATTCAAGTTAAATATGGTGAGCTGTCATCAGCTTCTAATTGCAGAACTAGAGTCTTCAGTAAAATTGGACAGTGGAACAAATCACTTATGGCACTTTACTCTTTTTTATTTTTCCCCTTTTGGTTTTAAATCTAGGTTGACAGGGGGACTTAACATTAGTTTTATGCGCTTAGAAATATGTGGCCCTATTTGCATTTGTTGCTGTTTTCCTTTTTCTTGCCTAACTGCAGGAGTTTACCTTGCAATAAAACCACTAAAAATGAAAACTGATATCATAAAATACCTCTTCTCATAAAAATGTTGAATAACAACTGGCACTGAAGACTAAAACAAACGACATGTGGCAAAACCTAATCAACATAGAACTAAACATCTTATCTCTTTGTCATCATCTATTAACCTATTTCATTTTCTGCCTTTTCCCCACATTTAATATTTGTTACCTTGTGGCTACACACATGTTGGTGATCAGCTAATTTATGCCTTATGTTGTATATAGAATTTAAAGGCTGCCAATAATTACAGTGGTAGACAAACGAGATTTTTCACTTCTCTGCTAAAAAACTAACCATGTGTTCTGCTTTAAAGCAATGTGGTTTTATTTTATGAATTTTCTGCAAGAAAAAAAAGAAAATCAGAGCTGTGAAATTTGCCATTATTCATGAAAAATTATCTGATGGAAAGTTGAGCCTCAAAGAAAGAGGGTAGGTTTTTTTTTTTTTTTTTAACTTGGCTTTAGCACTAGATCTGTGCTCAGAGAAGAGGATGTTAGAGTCTAAAGATCCCATCTTTCTGCAACATTTTAATAGGTGACAGATCAACACTGGCTAACAGGAATCCTGTTACTTAAAATGCCTGTGGGTTTCTTATTTGGACGTTTTATTTACAGATGAAATTAGTAATTTCAGGTTCGTTTAAAATTTGACCAGCTACAAAGAACTCAAAGAAGCTTATCCTTTTAGTTAAACATATCAGTATTTCAAACATTCAGTCAAAAATAAATAAAATATTACTTTGATATTAAATTGAATTAAAAAGTATTTTCAAAAAACAAAGACATACACATTTAATCTTGAAAGCCAGTTACTTATGCCTCCATTTACACTCAGCATGTATATCTTTAGTAACTATTAATTTAATTATCTAATGAAGTATGGTGTTTTTCCTGGATTATATGGAGGTAATTTTCTGTTTATACTAAGAAAAAGATGATGGAAGAGCTTAAAAGTATATAAAAGGATTTTTTCATTAAAATCATTTTTATCTGAACTGTTTCTAGTCACATACCAATAGTTTAGATTGTCCTTCCTTATTAACTGAAAGTTCAAAATTTTATATCCTCCAGCTTTCTTTTCTTTCTAATTTGCGTCTTTATCCTCTCCTTTATTTCCACCCTTTCTTTCCTTTTTTTTTATTCCTAGCCTTGTTCCAAATATATTAAAAGGCAACTTATATTTGCAAAGTGGACAAAGTTTTAGCATTATATAAATATGCATAGAGTCCAGAAACTTTTTTTTCTTTTCTTTTGAGTCCAGTCACTTTCAAGATACCTGTATTATGCCATGTACACTGAACATCTGTAAAGATTTTTTTCCATTAATGATAGTATTTGCATACTTTATTAGGTTTAGTACAAGTTAAGCGGCTGTAACAAAGAGACTCCATAATACTGTGTTCAAATATGTAGAAAACATATTTCCCTCCCATACAACAATCGAAATTGAGCAGTCACTTCCTGGAAGAGCGGTTCTGCCATCTTTACTACCAGACTTCCAATGTTCCTTCTGGAGTTGCCTTTCCCCAAGTGCCAAGCACTCGGCAAGAGCATCTTTGCCCTTTAAAGTAATGACATCAAGTTGCTCAAAACTGTTTTTCCTGATATATTACTGTCCTAAACATACACACAGGGCTACGCCTGCCTACACGTCAGGTTATGAAATGTAGTCATTTCCTACAATTAATGCTATCAGATTAATGTACACACAACAAAAATTCAGGGAGTTCCATTACAAAGAGGAAGATGGAGAGAATGGGTACTGAGCAACAGTTACAGGCCCCACCCACTAAAGAACAACAAATATTTTTCTCCAGAGTTGAATAAAATGACTGCTTATTTGCTTATAACACTGCATTACTCAGTGTGGTACCAGTTAATATGCATGAAGAATATTAAATAAAATATATTTTCCTCCAAAAATGTTTCCATGGTGAGAAAAAGGAATCAAGGCTCATTTTTCTTTCTTTTTTTTCTCCTACTTTTCTATTATATTGTAAATTCTTAGAGTACAAGCAATCTGGTATTCTCAAAAGAGCGAATGGTATTGTGACATAAGTTTTAATCTATTTTCCAATAAGCCAGCATTGATTCACGGGCAGTCTGGAAAGAATTAAGGCTCACTTGTTTTGAGCTTAATTTTTTAACACAGATCTACTAGAGGAGTTATAAGCCACGTCACCAAATTTCATTTGAAGGAATGTAGTATTTAAATATGGTTTAATTAATATCATGACAATTATTAATGACAATTAATAATCATGTTTGATTAAAATTACTTTATACATAAAAATTGTCAAAAATAAACTAATTACTGGCAAATTCCTCAACAAAAGGGGTTAAAATACATACTTAGACAACTCCTAAAAACCTAAGCTTTTAAAAGAGCATTATCATCTTTTCAATTATTATTCATAATTATATTCCAATTACATGACATAATCTCTCTAAAAGTAATCATACCTCAAATGTGAGTGTTTTGAACATCTTAAGATAGACTTATTGCTACAATCACTCATTTTCCATTTTTGTTCACCTAGATTTTTTTAATCTATAATAATATTCACAAAACATATACAGCTACATAAATTATTAATAAAATTTATACACATTCACTAATAATTAGTGTTTGACAGTTGTAAAATGTATAATTTTCTCTAATTGTGATGAATAACGAAGCAGAACACTTCACAACAAATTTTTTTCACAGTAAAACTGTATTTTTGAAATTCTGTAACATCTGATATGTTTCATATTTATATATAATTACAAAAAATAGAATTCTGAGATTTTAAAAACTAGAGTCTTTTAAACTGAGACTTGTGTTTCATGTGTATATTATGCAAAATCATCAACCCTGCCATGACTATAATAAATAACAACTGTACCTAAAAGTTGTTATTTTATGAGGAAAACATTTGAAAATATGTAATGTTGTTAAAGTTTATGATGTATCATATTGAATCCTCCCCAATAATGGGATAGAATTAAGAAAAATACTTTTTTTGTCAATTATTTTATTCTTGGAAATAGAAAAATGAAAAGAAAATATAGATGATCTTGTTATTGGAAGTGTTGAAAGTTTAAAAAATTTGTATTTTTATTTTGCTTTTAAATACAAACATGGCACCTCTTATAGACACCAAAAGAGAGATTCCCTATAATTTCTCAAAACTGAAAATGAGTATTTTCAGATCCTCTCAGGCAGTCTCATTTAGTTTATTTCAAAAAAATTGGAGTAAAGCAAAAGTCTAATAAGTTCAGTAATGCCATTTTTTTCTCAGAAGAAATAACAGATTTAATTCATAATCTTGAAACGCCAATGAAAGCAGAATTACAATTTCTGAGTTACCATCCATTATGACAGCTAATTTATCAATTCAGAAATGATGCAATTTGAGTTTGAAACTAGGGAAAACGATTTATTCACCCTACAATATATTTCATTCATATGCCACTAAAGATTGTGGCTACTGGTCTTGTTTATGAATGACTTGAGCTAGATTTATGCATGGAAATTCAATGACTGTGTCATAGTATGAAATGTCAATAACTGTGTCTCAGAAATCACACATTTATGAATATAAAACGTTAAATCTCAAATGATATTTGACCTTTTTTCTAATCCCCTCACATATTTAACAGTTCTATTATCTAACTTAGAGGTACACGGTAGTAAAAGGGAAGAAAATAATTACTTTTATAACATTTATTTTTAAACCAGTAAGTATATTTACTAATGGGAGATGGTACAAACAAGGGGAAAAGGGAAATACTAAGTGTAAATATTCCTAGAAGAAAAATGAAAAAAAACAACAAAAAAAGTAATGGCTAAGTTTTAAAATTTCATTTCATCTAGTCATTCTGTGATCACATGCTCAGTTCCCACCAGGAACAAAACTAAGCACAACACTGAGTACTAAGTTATACAAGACACCTCATCAAGAAAGTCTCTCAACCACAGAGGGCACTATGGCTATAGCAGTGAGTAGCGATGATTTCATCTAAGTTACAGCAAAACATGATGATTTCTTGAACTTGGGCAGAAGTAGCAGAATGAAGAGAAAGGTAAATAAAAACAATAAATACCTGGGATATATAGCATTTGGTAACCAATTGGTTATAGGATCCGTGGACAGAAAAATGTGAACGTGATTCTAAAATTTCCTTTTGGCAACTGAAGAGATGTTGTTAAATATCATAATTGGATGCTATGCCATTAAAAATCATTAAAAGATGGGAGAAGAGACGATGTCTCTTATGGTGTTTGCCTGTCTGTCTCATATCGCCAGTCTGATTAACTCTAGTTCTAGTGGCAGTCTTCTTCAGGTCCAATCTATCTTTGATATTGTTGCTTAAGCTTCTTTAACTACAGTCTTAATAACCCTATTTAGTTTAACTAATATGCACATTTACCCATAAAGTCAAAACTATACTGATTTTCAAGATCCTCAATTATCTGGTCTCAAGCTGTCTTTCTCCTTTTATTTCCAACATATCTTCAACTTAATTCCTCTTATTAAATTAAGAACAAAATCTCCCAAAGCAAAGTCCCTGGCAGGAGGTGAGCAAGGAAGCAAAGAATAATACAGAGCTATTGGTTACTCATCATACATCTGTCTATAAGAGGTGCTGGTGCCAGAAATAGACAGCAGTTTGAAGTAACTGAATGCTAATCAAAAGAAGAGATGCTTATTCATGCAATACAGGCCAACTGAAGTCTGGGAAGGTAAAGTATACTGTCCTTGGTATGCATACAAAACCTTCCATGTAACAAAGTCTACTCACCTCCCAGCCTTATTTGCTTTCAACATGCCTGCTTTGAGTCTGATGCCCCAGGCATACCAAACAGCTTGCTGGTACTAGAATATGCCTGACCCTGTGGTTTAATAGACAGCTTGAATTTAACATGCCCAGAAGAAACTGTTTCTCAACACTAATCTAATCATCACTATAAATGGAAACACTATGTTTGCTCAGTTGCTCAGTCTCTAAAACTTGGAGTCACCTTTGAGTGAGTTATTTTCCATGTCCATTAGCCAATCCTGTTAACAATACCTTCAAAATGCATTCTGAATCTGACTGCTTCTCATTATATAAATGCTACTACCCTGGTCCTAGCACGGATATCTGTCATGTAGATTACTGGGAAAACTTCATGCCTTTTTTTTTTTTTTTTTTTTTGCTGCTTCCACCCCTGTCTTGTAATCTTATCATACATTAGCCAGGGTTCTTTAAAATTTAAATCATATTAAAGCAATCTTTATTCAAAATCCTCCAGAATCCTGAATTTTTCCCATGCCCTAAAAGGCCATTCCTATTCTTTTCCACTTCCCTTTTCTCCTCTCATGTCTCTTTCAAGTTCTAACTCTCTCTCTCCCTCACTCACTCCATGTCAGCCACACTGGCCTCCTTGCTATTTCTCAAACATGTTAACTGTCTGCCTCAAACTCCTGCCTCAAAGTCTTTGCCCTGTTTCTTCTACTTGAAAAGTTATCCTACCCTGCTTGCTCCCTCACTTCCTGCAAGTTATTACTCAGATGTCATCTTCTCAGTAGACTAGCCTTATAAAATCGTACCACTTATCCCCTTACTCTGCTTTGCTTTTCTATACAGAATTAATCACTATTTGAGATATTATATATACGCTTATTTTTTGATTGTCTTTTGTAAGTTTTATGAAACCAGAAATTTTGTATGTTTTGTTCGGTACAGTGTCTGCAGGGTCTGGCATTCAAAAATTATTGGCTGATTAACAGAATAAATAAAGGAATGCACTATGCCTAGCAGCCTGTTGCAGATGCTTGTGTCTCTTCACAAGCTTTTTCCTCTGCCTGGAAAGGGCACGGTCTTCCAGGTCCTGACCACCTGGTGAATAAATCCTCCTAAACCTTTCTAGAGAATTAGAATATTGTCTTCCTTCTAAGAATTTTTCTGGAACTCTCTTCAGGTCAAACTCCCCATTCTTTCCTCTGCCCACCTATGGTAACCTCTGTGAACTTCTTTGGTTATCTCCTGTAACACTTAGGTGTCTTTAATAATTTATATCTGTAAAAGCACCTTGTGGATCATTCGCACACCCGAAGTACAATGTCTGCCACGTAGTAAGCACATAATGATTATTTGTTAAATTGATATATGAATGGAAATGATCTATGTTCAACATTCTTCTCTTTTTGAAAAGTCAATGGATGAAGAGATAAAGCTAAAGACCCTCATGTGTTAACTTTATTTTTGTGTCTCTAATAACTTATATTTAATAATAATTGTAATAATCAAAATAATAATGCTGATGACTTGTTGTATATTGCACTGTTCTAAGGGCTTTTATAAGTAATAACTCATTTATTCAATCCTTTGAGTTGACGAGCTAGTAAGATGTTAGTTTTACACTTGAGGAACTGAGACATGGGATGTTAAGCGGCTTGTCCTCACTAATAAGAATGGACCCAAGTATCTCCCTCCAGACACTCTCCCTTCATCACTACTTCATGGTACAAGACTATTTCCTTTTATTTTATTCCAAGACGTATGAGGAAAAGAGGTTTTGACAGAGATAAGTGCTAACTGACTAGCAAACTAAATCTCAGAGGTATTTCCATGCGTCTTGCATGATATGAATCTATTTTTGTGGTTCTAATTTTTTCACCCAAATAATTGGACTCTATTGGTCTCTGATATGTATGTGTCTTAACAAGGCATGTTCTACATGGTTGGTTGTCTCTTTAATTTTAAAGATTTTACTGTTTTTTAATTGAAGTATAGTTGATTTACAATGTTATATTAGTTAAAGGTGTACAGCACAGTGATTCAATCTTTTTATAGGTTATACTCAATTTAAAGTTATTATAAAATATCAGTGATAGTCCCTGTGCTGTACAATATATCCTTGTAGCTTATTTATTTTATGCATAGTAGTTTGTACCTCTTAATCCCCGTTCCTCTATCTTGCCCCTCTCCCCACTCCTCTCCCCACTGGTAACCACTAGTTTGTTCTCTGTAACTATGAGTCTGTTTCTGTTTTGCTAGATACATTCCTTTTATTTTTTAGATTCCACATATAAGTGAAAACATGCAGAATTCGTCTTTCTCTGTCTGATTTACTTCACTAAGCGTTATACCCTCTAGGTCCATCCATATTGCTGCAAAAGGCAAAATTTTATTCTTTTCTTATGGGTAATTCCATTGTGTTACGTATTTTTTATCCATTCATCTATTGATGGATACTTAGGTTGCTTCCATATCTTGGCTATCGTAAATAATGCTGCAATGAATATAAGGGTGCATATAGCTTTTTGAATTAGTGGTTTGTTTGTTTTTTTCAGATACATACCCAGGAGTGAAATTGCTGGATCATATTGTAGTTCTACTTTTAATTTTTTGAGAAACCGTCATATTATTTTCCATAGTGATTGCACCAATTTACATTCCCACCAAGAGTGACTACAATTCCCTTTTCTCCATATTCTCATCAACATTTATTATTTGTTGTCTTTTTGACAACAGCAGTTCTAACAGGTGTGAGGTGATTTCTCACTGTAGTTTTGATTTACATTTCCCTGATGATTAGTGATGTTGAGCATTATGTCATTTTTTATTTATTTTGTTTCATATATGTATACATATATGAAAAACATTTCATAGTTACTTATAGTCCAAACCAAAAATTATACAGGTGTGACTGACAAGGCCTCTCCCAGGGATAGGTTAATATAGCTTATTATTTTATTCCCATAAAATATTTTAAGGGACAATTATATTAAAAGGAAAGTTCCTCAACACATTCACAAATAAGCATAACCCAATTTGTTGTATTAAAACTGTCCTAAGTAGGACAAATCTGGGGGGCATATATGGCCTTGATTTTAGCTATAGGAACTCTACTATATTTAACTTTCCCTGGTCGTTAAAGTCCTAAGCAAGAACTTACATTCATTTTAATCATTAGCCTCACTATGTTAGAGAACAGTTAAGAAATGAGAGATGATGACATGTTTTATTTAGAAGAAATCCAAAATGAATGTGTATATAAATTATTAGATTTAATAGGTGAATTTAGCAGGGTAGCTATATATATCTCAATTTGGAAAATGATTAATCATATTTCTATACTGAACAATAAATGTTTAGTAAGGTAACGGTTGAGACTATCATTTTTTAAGTTTCTCATTATGGAAAATTTTAATTTCATAAATATGTAGAGACTATTATGTTAAAAAAATGTACTTTCTGTTCTTATCAACTCATGACCAATCTTGATTTGTCTACAGCTCTTGCCAATTCCTACCACTTCCAATTTATTTTTTAAAAAAATCAAGAATCATATTATTTCATCTTTAATATTTCAGTACATATCTGTAAATAAGCACTCATCTTGAAGCATAATCATATTTCTATTATCAAAACAAATTATAAAGGATTTTTTTTTCAAAATTTATTTATTTATTTTTGGCTGCATGGGGTCTTCGTTGCTGCGCGTGGGCTTTCTTTAGTTGCAGTGAGTAGGGGCTACTCTTTATTGTGGTGGCTTCTCTTGTTGCAGAGCACGGGCTCTAGGCACATGGGCTTCAGTAGTTGTGGCACGCAGGCTCAGTAGTTGTGGCTCACGGGTTCTCTAGCACAAGCTCAGTAGTTGTGGTGTACGGGCTTAGTTGCTCTGTGGCATGTGGGATCTTCCCGGACCAGGGATTGAACCCGTGTCCCCTGCATTGGCAGGCAGATTCTTAACCACTGTGCGACCAGAGAAGCCCCAAGGATAATTCTTAGTATTATGAAATATCCAATTAGTGTTCAAATTCCCTGATGGTTTCAAAATTTCTTTTACAGACTGTTAGAGTCAAGGTACAAATAAAATCCATACACAACAGTTGGATTAAATAAACTCTATTATTTCCAGCCCCTTTTTTCCTAAATTTCTATTTTTTTTTTCCTTGAAGTTTATTTGCTGAAGAGACCAGGACATTTGTTCTGTGTAATTTCCTGGAGTATAAAGTTTGCTAATTGCTTCCCTTTGGTATTGTTTAACTTGTATTCTGTTTCTTATATTTCCTATAAATTGGAGTTAGATTTAGAGGCTTGATCAGATTCTGGTTTAAAATTTGGTAGTACTATAATACTTTGTAGGTGGCGTTGTGTATTTTAGTCCTCAGATACATAATATAGTCAGTTACAGAAAGTATTGATAGAATGAAGCCTGCACCTATGTTTCTTTGCCTGCTAGATTACTCTGAGATTACACTGAATCCATTTATTGGTGCCTTATTCAGAATACGATACTTTTGTTTTATTGAAAACTGACTGAAATAGAATGGCTTATGTTAATTTGCTAGAAAATTGTCAAACATAAGTGATCAGGAAGATTTTTAATTCCTTGGTTCACCTATTTGCTTTTTTAAAAAAATTTACTTTCTCTTAATATCATTAGTTGTCAACAAATCATTACATGTGAGACATATATTCAAAAATTCTTTTGATCCATAGTTCAATGCCTGAAGATCTAAGAGAGGCATGTTGAAGCATCTGGAACCTAGGGGATAAACTGACTACAACTGTTGGTCATTTAGTTTTCTTTATAGCTCCTGTTCAAAGCAAATATAAATCCTGAGATGCAGTTACTTGAGTTTTCAAATTGTCCAGGACATAGTTCACGTCTATTCCTGAGCATAGATTTCCTCTTCTTCTAGATTATTAATCATGAAACATTTACTTAATTGTAGAAACACTCAGTGGAAAGTCATTTATGTACCCTTACAGATAATTCTACTCTGATGAATTCAATGCCATGTGTGTGGTCACCAAACTCTATTAAAGAATTCTGTATGCAGTCACTTTTTGGATTTTTTCATCAGGGTTATTTACTGTCAGTTCTAAATGGACCTTGGTGATTTGCATGGTTTATTCAGCGTGTCACTTGAAATTAAACTAATGACTCTTTAGAGACTACAAATATAAAACAAATATTCAGAAAACATTTTGCCTAATAGCACAAAGTGCTCCATCAGGTGTAGGCAAAAATAGAAAGAAATGCAATTTGAAGGCCTAAAACTCAAATATAGAATCATATAAGGGGCTAAAGAGATAACTATAGAAGAAGCAGAGATAGGGAAATCAAAACCTCCGATTTACATTTGAATGGAGTCTAAGAAAGTCAACCTATAGACTGAATTAAATTTAAGAAAGCTTTGATGAAGCATAAGGACACATTAAAGACTAAAGTGGCATGAAATAGGAAGAAAATGAAAATGTAAGACCTGCTATACAGACTGACTGACCCAGGCCTAGACTGCTGAGCTTGCTGGCTTGAACATCTACAGCTCTCTGTTTTCCCAAAGTTAAAACAATTTGTTTCTAAGAAACAAATTTAGTCTCCCAGTTTCTGGGATGCACCTTGAACTTATATATTAAGTAAACATAAGAACTCCATCAAATTCTCTAGAACAAAACCTGTCTGACTCTAATTTTATGTCCCTGTTCTGCTTAAGGGACTTGAGCCATATTCCTCAAACCTAGTCATTATATTTTCCCCAGTATAAGGAAGGCACTCTATTCCTCTGTAAAATTTTCATCATTTTTATAGCTCAAGGACCTGAGTTTTTCCTGCTATTTAGCAGCTCCTCATGTAAGAGCCCTGTCATGTTTCCCTCTTTGCCCGTCTATATAGTTCTGTTATCACCTAGTCCTGGACTTCCAGTTGGTTCTGTGGAAATCCCTTGTTAGGACTTCTCTGTTGCCATGTTCAGTTGCTATTTGTTTTAAATAGTGTGTTCTGCCTGCCACATCTGATTTCTACCTGCAGTTTGATCTATCCCCAAAGACCTGTTCTATTTGTATATCCACTTGGATCCAGTTTGAAAATGTCGTCTCCTTTTAAGATGGTGACTCTAGGCTACTTAAAAAGTATGCACAACTGTGGTCAGTAAAATGACCATTTTTTTCCCACTGCCCCACAAGAGCATCCATGTTCCACTGGCATCTCGGTGACTATGAATTGGAAATGCTGCTGCAAGAGAAACTGCCCTCCCATAAACACCCCAGAGTAAACTCTGTATGCTGTCACTGTGTAGAGCCACTGCCCCCACTCCTCCTCCAGAACTCTACCCAACCCACTCCTCTCTCTCAAGAGGCCATGATAACAGATAACTCTCCATCAGATTGCTCCTCCCATATTAGTATCTATAGGTCTCTGCAGGAACAGAGGATCTATAAATCCCTATATCTTATCTTTCCTTCCACTGATGCTTGGAAGGGGATAGAATATTGATCCAGCTGCTGGGATTGGGGTTGGAGTAGAAAGGATGTGTAAAGGACACTAGTGTCAAAAGGTAGCAATGACCTGAATCAGAATTTTAGGCAAGTTTCCAGAGAAGCACTGCTGTACATGTATTTATTAATTTATTTAGTCTCTCAATATATACTTCTTGTGTACTAACCATGAAGCAAGCACCATAGTGAAATAATAATTTGTTTCATAAGTATTATTTTTCCACTTAGTTTAAATAATAGATTTAATAGGCCTTGGTGAATAAGATATCCAATCGTTATCATAGTACAATTTCTAAGAGAAAATTCATTCCAAGTTCCACCAATCAGGCTATCACAGACTTACTAGAAAGCTTTTGCAACAGCACTCCAACTCACAACTGTGAGTTATGGTGGATTAATGGTCTGGAGTTATATCCTCGTGCTCATTTATTGACACTACCTAATGTCATAAGTAGTTTACCATTAAAGAAAGCCATGCCAAAGGCCTGCCATCAGATGCCGTCTCCATGGATTTCTCTCTTCTAGAGGTCCCCAAAATATCGAGATTCCTGCACATGTCAGGAGACAGTCTTTCCCATTCACCTGATAAGGCTGCTCAGATCCAAGAGTCTCCATTTTCTGGAGGGACCAGGCAGAGAGAAAAGAAAAATGTTTCCATTCTACCCACAGGGGTAGTTTACCAAATTGCTGTAGATTATAACTAAGTTCAGGGGAAAGGCTTCCCTATATCTGGAAAAAATAGTTCTAAACCGGTAATATTCCAGACAAAAACCATAAACGTTATAACGTTATTCACCAGCTCACTCAGTAACCAATCCTTCTGTTAACTTTTTATGAAGCCATCAGGTTTTCCCTTAGGATTCTCTAATTTCTCACCCAGTTCAGCAGTATGATCTAAAATTTATCAGAGACCTGTGCTTGTCAAAAGGGGCTTCCCATGACTCTTCTTGAAGGTGAAACAGTTTGCAAAAGCATAAGAGTACAACAATAACTGTCTATAAATGACAAAAGACTTAAGGCACGATTAAACACCTGATCACAACGTAATCGATAAAGAAACTTGGTTACAGTAACTGGAATTATGACTGATGTAGTCTTAACCCTTAAAAACCTTAATCTCTGGCAAAAACCAAGAAGCAAGTAATTTTGAATTGTTTGTCATACCAGCATTTCCTGATTGGAAAACTTATACTTTAGTCTTCCTCTCTTAAGAAAGCAAAGGTAGGTAAACTTAGCCTCGCCTAGCAATTAATGCTCCAATATTTTATCTTGTTTGAAATGACCCAGATAGTCAATGAATTCTCTTCATTTAACTTAGTTTAGTTTCAAGTTACCAAAATCTGGAGAGACTATTTTAGACAGACATTCCCAAAACATAATTATTCCTATAGAGTTTACCTAAAAGCTCTTATTTACATTTACTTAAAGTTTCATCATATTATTTTCCTTGTTGATAAATTTGCAGCAGGTGTAATAAGGTCTTATTTGACCTCTAGTAAACCTAGGTACAACAGAAGTAGAAGAGTTCATATTGATGACTCTAAAAAACATGTCTATATTAATCAAATCAACAAGCTTCAGCAGCTTCAATACCAGATAACGATTCAGTACTGAATGCTTCCCAAATCAACCTGAATTTCATTCTAGGCAGTTTCTTTTATATTTCTGAGAATTTATATAAAGCACTTAATTTCTTTTAAGCCAATTAAACAGAGCTCACTCACAAACCAATCTGGGCCACACCATTTGAAGGCAGAGACGCATTCTATTTACAAGGTACACATAGACGTACACATATCTATACAGACATAGAAATCTGTTTTCCTGCTAGAGTTTTAAAAGGCCTTTCCCCCCCCCCCCCACTCTCAGGTGGATCATTTACATCTCAAAGGCACAAGTAGAGAAATACCAGTTCCTTCTAGAAAGCTAACTTCCTCTAAAAGCATATGCAACAACCAGTTTTAGAATGTCAAAAGATTCCCATCTTGGCCATTTTCAGGGATTTTCTTTAGTTTCTAAATAGCAATCCAGTTTAAACAAATAATAGTAATAGACAATAATACATATCATTCATTCACATTCACAAGCCTCACTTTCAGAAGAACAGAAATCGGCATTCAAGTTAACCTTCACCGTGGCCCTTAGCTCAGACTCGGTGGCCTTTCTTAATAGGAAAAGCAACGGCCAGCCCACAGCTGCGGCCACCACCTTTAGTCTAACTCCTTTTTTCCCACTGCAATGGCGGCCAGTAACTCCACAACAGCCTTAGGGGTGTCCATGTGTCCTCCGTACCCTCTTGGCAGCCCCCATTCATCAGGGACAGCCACCACAGGACCCCACATGCTATGGACAACCACCCTAGGGTTCCCCTTGCAACTCTCAGGCCCCTACAACTTTGCATCCCCCGTCCTTTTTTCCTGACATCTCGGCGCTCATGGGAGCTTCCTCGGCCTCCTGGCTGCTCTGCCAACTGCTGTCGGGCTGCACCCCGCAGGCCTACAAGGCCTGTACTTGCACGTCCTCCAGACCGAAGAAAGAGCCCGGAGTCAGCAACAAACACGTCAATGGTTTACTGGATGGGGGAACTTACATGTGTGAAGCCAGGTCCTGGCGCGCCTCCCCACCATGTGCAGCAGACGCGGAGGAAGTCTCTCCCAGAGGCCGGGGAGGTTGCCAGTTATGGGGGAATTGACGTCAGGTTGGCTCATGAGTTACCAGGGAAACCAGCAGAGGCATGGGCCCCTCACCACCACTTTAATAAGCTATCAGGTGGAGATGTTCTGATCTAAAGATTAGAATAGTCCCAGCTGGGGTGGGGCAGGTATGTAGGAAGGTCAGCCATGTGAGTAGGGTGTAGGTGAAGTAGGCACTGGTCAAGCAGGGAATATACAGAGAGCAAGAGAACAGCCACCTTAAGTGGCCTGATCATACAGACCAGTAGAGTAGTTTAGACATTATTTAAATCTATATGGGCCCACCATCGGAAGACAACTTCCAATTTACCCTAAGCATTATTTAAAAGGCTATTTTTTGGTAGACAGAAGGAAGACTAAAACTCATGTATGACAGCGTTGTAAATATTTCCACTCAGAAAACAAAATCAAGACTCAACTCTAGTTGAGGAGAACATGCCAACTTTAAGAGAAGTTGAAATTTTGCACGGCCTACGTATCACTGGTTTCCTAAATGACCTAGGGTAAATAGAAACAGCCTTTTCATGTGGCTGCTCTGATTAAAGCAAGGTCTGTAAGTTGGCAGTATATCATCTGAAATTTCAAAGCGTTAAGTGGAAGCTGGGGTTTCTTTTCCTTTCAAAAAAATCCCCCTACTCTTTATACGTGGTCTATCTGAGTAGCTGGCATACAGATATAAAAATCACTGGGCACTAATCAGGAGTGCACTGGTCCTTATGGCAGGCATCAACTCGGTTACTGCCAGGTCTTTGAACTACAAAAATAAATAGAGAATAGAAGCGCATTGTATTGGCCAAGCCTGAGGCCCAGTCATCTGTCTTGGAACATACTTTGGTGAGAATGTTTAACTTGGATTCCTTCCATCACATGTGGTAGCTGCAGGAGTGAAAAAGGAGAGTAAAAGAACAATGTTAGGTGGTATATTTAATAGCATATGGGCTTAGCAATTCTCAGGAAACTGTTACTTCTATTTTTCTCTTAGCGGCCAGAGTTTATGCACTTTGTTGGGATTCTGATCGAGTGGATGTATACTTTAGACAACATGCTTCTATTCCCTCCACCCTTTTCCACTGTTTTACAAAGAGCTTAAATAACGAGCATAGACATTTCCCCAAAACACTATCTCCTAAAGGCAGCTAGCTAGAGCAACTCAAGAGTATTTTTTGGCATTCAATTTCACCAGGAGCCTTGACATCCCTGAATTAATGGGTCTCTTTCACTCTAAACCTGAGAGTTTGAAATCTGTGGTAACTGGCTGTTTGTTGTTTTTGGCTAAATTATCCTCTTCTCTTTCTTTTCAAGGCCAGTGTAACACAAACGAAAAAAATTCAGGCTCCCTCTGCCTTTTTATTCTTCTAAGTTTTCTACAATAAGAAAGGAGAACCCTTAATTAACTGCACTGTGCCCATAATAGAAAATTGATTAAAAAAAAATATCTGTGGCTACAGGAGTGAATTCTTTCTAAAGACAGTGAAGCACTCAGCTGTTCTATATTAGAAAAAATTTTGCTTGTTTTCACAGCTGAATTATCTTACCTTCTACGTTATTAGGGAGAGTACTAAGAAAATCAACTATGAGATTTTCAAGGGATGTTAAAGGAAAAAATCATACCTTCTAACAGTTAAGTTTTTAGTTGCTAGCACTTTTTTTTCTAGATCATGCAGCATATATTTTGTAACCCTCATGAAAGAGCATAAAATAAATACGTCAAGGATTCCTGTAGAAATGCATTCATTCAGCATTGCCAAAATAAGGGAAGTTGTTAGCTTCGCCCAGACAGATGGTAAGATAAAGTTATGAGCAAAATTATACAAAAATACCAAGTTTAAGGGGCCAGGTATCAAAATGACAGATTTTTATGTGATATTGACTTTTTTTTTTTTAACTCTAGATCAACAACTGTATGAAAACTGATGAGATGTATTATATACAGTAGAAACTTTCTTGGGGTGATAGTTGGCCTTAATTACATTTGCCACAATTTGTATAAAACACGAGTAGCTTTCTAAACATCATTATAAACCAGTTTTTAAAATATTCTTTGGAAAACAAACACAATAATACAAAAACACATTCTATATGTTTTTAAAATAATTCTAAAATGATGCAGATTTTATGTTGTCAATTTTTTTCCAGGTAACTTTTTTTTTTTTAACATCTTTATTGAAGTATAATTGCTTTACAATGGTGTGTTAGTTTCTGCTTTAAAACAAAGTGAATCAGTTATACATATACATATGTTCCCATATCTCTTCCCTCTTGCATCTCCCTCCCTCCCACTCTCCCTATCCCACCCCTCTAGGTGGTCACAAAGCACCGAGCTGATCTCCCTGTGCTATGTGGCTGCTTCCCACTAGCTATCTATTTTACATTTGATAGTGTATATATGTCCATGACACTCTCTTACCCTGTCACATCTCACCCCTCCCCCTCCCCATATCCTCAAGTCCATTCTCTAGTAGGTCTGTGTCTTTATTCCCGTCTTGCCACTAGGTTCTTCATGTCCTTTTTTTTTTTTTTTTCCTTAGATTCCATATATATGTGTTAGCATACTGTATTTGTTTTTCTCTTTCTGACTTACTTCACTCTGTATGACAGACTCTAACTCCATCCACCTCATTACAAATACCTCCATTTCATTTCTTTTTATGGCTGAGTAATATTCCATTGTATATATGTGCCACATCGTCTTTATCCATTCATCCGATGATCCAGGTAACTTTTATAAAGGAAAAAGTTACACTGAAACAGTTCATTATATTTGTACAGACATTGGGAAGGTCAGTTAGTGTATATCAAAAGGAACCTTAATTCCAAAAATCTATTCCCAAAACAATTAGGGATGAGCACAAAGATGCACAATCATTTATAATGATGAGGAGTAGAAAACAACCTAAATAGTCAAGATTACAGGATTGAATTATACTATGTTTGTTCGGTGGTTCATTATGTAGCCTTTTAAATAATATTGTGATATGTATTAAGTGTAATATTGTCAAATTTAAAACATTCATTAATTCAGTCAACAAAAAGGATCTACTGGGACTAGATTCTCTTTCTCTGTCTTGGACATACAGCACTGAGCAAAATACAGTCCTTGTATTCTTGAATTTATGTACTAGTTTAGATTATGAGATAAGAGTAATCCTGATTATGGTAAGGAATTTGAAATGATTTCATTGATAAACACTGTGATTAAGTTTGCCAAAATAGTTTATGGGAAGGATGAAAATCTACTTTGGATTTTCCTATGTGAAGAAATGATGCTTCAGCCGAATGAGAAATACTGGTGTTAATAATAATTATTATAATAATTATTTGTGAAAATGCAATTAAAGAAAATCAAGTCTCAAAATATTTTCAAATCCTTTTAGCTTATCCATTTTTTCATGATTTTTTTCAATTTTTTAATTTAAGATTTTGTTTAGAAACTCAATATCTCAGCATAATAGTCATTTAAAAAACTCTTGAAATACATACTTGGTAATATGAACTTTATTTAGAACCATTTTTCAAAACCTAATTCCTCATAGGAACAATGCAATATATGGGGGTTACATTTCTGGAAAAACTAAATAGCTTAACCCACTATTAGATAATGAGAAACATTAAAATAAAACTTGAAGGTAAGTAAATATTGTTTATGAAAATTATTCCATAGTTTATGAGATTGATGTTAATTTAAGTCTAGGCGCAACAACTGGGCATTTTTGTTCTTTGCTAAAAATCATCCTTATTAGAATTTTAAATTTAGTTAACTTTTTAAAAATATAATAAGTCAAAGACTACACAAAAGAAATAATGCCGTACAATTTAGCGTGAAGAGGTTATCCTCACTGCATAAGGCATCAGTCAACATTGCTCATTAGGACTGCACTTCAGCATTAGTGTGGATAACAAGATAACACAATGGAAGAGAAACTTGTGCATAGCTAAGGTCTTACTGGATGGCTTGTGCTTTTTTTTTTTTTAAAGATTCCCCCTGTGACAGGGGCTCATCAGAAACCCCCAGGAGTTTGGGAAGGACAACTCTTTTTTTTTTTTTTTTAAATTCAATCCTCATCATTCATTATTTCAGCATTTACTCTTTTTTTTTTTTTTTAAAATTTGGACTTTAAATTTATTTATTTATTTATGGCTGTGTTGGGTCTTCGTTTCTGTGCGAGGGCTTTCTCCAGTTGCGGCAAGTGGGGGCCACTCTTCATCGCGGTGCGCGAGCCTCTCACCATCGCAGCCTCTCTTGTTGCAGAGCACAGGCTCCAGACGCGCAGACTCAGTAGTTGTGGCTCACGGGCCCAGTCGCTCCGTGGCATGTGGGATCTTCCCGGACCAGGGCTCGAGCCCGTGTCCCCTGCATCGGCAGGCAGACTCCCAACCAATGCGCCACCAGGGAAGCCCCGGCTTGTGCTTTTTATTAAAAAAAATCATGTATTCTTTTCAAATCATGTGTTATAGACTGTATAGTTTGCTATCATATTGTACAATATTATGTAATCTTAAGTAATATCTTAATGATGGATTTTAATTTCTATCATGGAGCATGAAGTTCTGTTATTTCACATATTCAGGATTTCCTTGTCCTCTATACTGAACTTAGAAGTCATGTTTTCCCTTTCTCCCAACTGGGTGAGCAGACTTTCTTTTTCCTTACTATCACTTAACGCAGCTATGGATCAGAGACAATGGAAACTGGTGTAATAACAGCAACTACATGCCTCTGTATTGCCATCTTACAAAAACAAGAAAATTATTAGATCTCCTGAGGCAAAGCCTCAAAGCAAAGAAATTTCCAAAAGCACTGCTTTTGAGGGGCTTAACAGGCAGATTAAGTTGTCTAGGAACACTAGATTAACTGCCTCGGAAATCCCCTATCTTACTCCTCTTCAATGTGCTTAAACTTCAACTGCTAAACTTAAATTCCCACATACTCACTGAAGTATGGAGGTACCTTATGTTTTCTGGACCTCAAACAGAAATTTAAATAAACTTTAAATTGAACATATTCTATATAATAGAAAGTATAGAAAGTTTTGTTCTCTGAATAAATATAGCAGTCTGCTACTCAGAAATTTTCTTTTTTATTTTCTCTGTTACAGAATTGGGCAGTTGGCTAATGGGCTTACTTAAAAAAAAAAAAAAAAAAAAAAAAAACAACAGGACTAACTGAGGTCAAATAGATTCTCCAAGTGAGTGATATGGAAGGTAGAAAAGATAAATTATTTGGGGTTCTTGTACAGAAGCATAGTGCCTCAATATATAAAGCGTGCTGGTATGAGAAAAGATTTCCAAAACTTCAAAATAGGCAAAAAGAGAGTACCGGGTGTTCTTTCAGTGATGTGCTGGATTTACATGTTTGATTGATTTTCTATTGACTGAGCTATTTTACAACTTTTTAGGGATAGACGTAAATTTGCATGTTCTTTTTCTGATGGTTATGCAAATAGTTTCTGTCCTGTGGAAAAATTAACCTCAAAGGTTATGGTTTATCGACCTGCATGGACACTGACCAGTTTTGTATTTAACCCAACAATCTTGCCCTGACACTCCTTTATTAAATTGCTTATACTTCGATTTTCAAATGTTCAACATTTTACTGGTTCACTCGTTAATTAATGAGTTAAGTAAAATTTTTGACAGGTGTTCACTTTATATTTGCCTGAGAGTCATCATTTTACCTTGCGAAAGTTATATTTTATCACTGGTAAGAGGATCCAAAATGATTTGCCTGTTAACAACGTTTAAAGAATTCAGCAGAGATACAGTCCTTTTAATCTGTTGTGCTAGTAATGAACTCCCCTAAATTTTATGATTATAAAAGTTGATTTCATTGTACAAAATATGCAAAGTAGTAAATGGAAGACTTTTATTTAGCTAATAAAACAAACTAATTATCAAATATTTATTGATCTTCCTTGGGGATGTTCCTCCTTTAATAACCTGTGCATTATAGAGATAATATACTGCCACAGAATATTACACTATGCTTTAGACCAAAAGAGTGTCTTTTTCATTTTCTTTTTTTTTTTTTTCCACATCTTCATTGGAGTATAATTGCTTTACAATGGTGTGTTAGTTTCTGCTGTATAACAAAGTGAATCAGCTGTACGTATACATATATCCCCATATCTCCTCCCTCTTGCGTCTCCCTCCCTCCCACCCTCCCTATCCCACCCCTCTAGGTGGTCTCAAAGCACCGAGCTGATCTCCCTGTGCTATGGGGCTGCTTCCCACTAGCTATCTATTTTACATTTGGTAGTGTATATGTGTCCATGCCAACCTCTCACTTCGTCCCAGCTTCCCCTTCCCCCTTCTCGTGTCCTCAAGTCCATTCTCTAGTAGGTCTTCGTCTTTTCAAATTCCCACTGTTTCCCATGGTGCTTGCCTTAGAAGATGTTTGGAAAATGTTGAATTTTAGCTTTTTTTGCTATGTGTGAGGCATGTCTTCCAGTCTTAGTTAAATAAAATAAAATCACTCAAATGTATTCCATTTATGAGACTACCCTGGGGCTCAAATCTGCCAAAAATATTTTCCAAGTACAGTGAATTGAAAATGCAAAATTTTTATTTAACTTACCTATATACATCTTAATTATAATAATTACTTTCTAATGTATTTGTCATAACTGAAAAGAGAAAGGAAAATGACATTAGGCTACATTAGGTACTAGATTTGTCACTAGCATGTGGTGTGAATACAGGTATTTCACTTCTCTTTGCCTCAGTTTATTGAACTCTAAAATGAGACATGTGAGAGGTTTTCTATAGTTTCTCCACTGCCTAAGAATCTATTAAGATATGTTGACACCTACAGCAATTTGACCCTATCTAGTGACAGTAACACTATGTCAGCTCTTTTGTGTTTTAGACAAAGTTTAAGAAGAGTTTAATGTTCATCATGAAGTAGGACAAATTAAGGATTTTTCTGTTTTGTATATGTCATTAAGAAGATGGCTTAAGCAAAATAAAAAGTAACAAAACAAAACTGCCACCAATTTTCCTGCAGTGTCCTTCACAAGGCTGTCTGAGAATTGATGTGTAGGGTCTTCAAACTACAGCCTCATACAGTCTTTAGGACTGTGGGTCCAAAAGACCACCAAAAATACTCTTAGAGAAAGCACAAGGAAACAGCATAACAGATTCCTAGGTTTTTGTTTTTGTTTTTAATGGTTGTGTGTGTGTGTATGTGTGAACATTTTTCCCTTCAATGATTTTGTGAGGCTATTGTGTTCAAGATGAAAAATTTTTGTGACATGAAGGAAAAATTGCCAGACCTAACATGAAACCTGAGCTGTAGGTAACCTAAATTCTAACTAGTTCTAAATCATAAATAAGCCTATCAAAAATGTTTCACAGACTGAACTAATATAAATATCAGCCTTCAGTTCCTGCCATACATAAACTAAGTAGCTATAAAGTCCTAGAAAATAAATATTCCATAGAGAGTTTAGGATTTAAAATACTGATACTCTAAAATGTGTTTAGCTCTTAGTGTGTAAGCTCCGTTGTCAGGATTTTTTTTTTCCAACTTTGTCATGATGAAAAAATGAATTATATACTGTAGGTTATTTTCTCTTTTTTATTTTAATTTTTTCTCCTATCTGATAAAGCTTATTTTACAACTACAAGAGCTCCTTCAAATTTTTCTAGACTTAATTTTTAATATTATTTTGGGTTACATTTTAAAATCTAATTCTATTGAACTATTTAAAAATGAAAACAAGGCTTATTTACCACACTTTTCTATTTTTCTTCCAAATTTAATTCAGTAGTCCTATAAGAAATGCCATACTCACTCTTCCTTCCAAGGCTTTAGTCCTGGTGTAAAGATTACCTGTGTATCCTTGTTCTTGAACCATTAAATATAACTGATTTGCCTAAGGGGAATCACAGATCTCTGACTCTTCTGTATAGTGAATAAGAAGATTGTTTATGTAAATGGTGCACATATGGACAAATCACACACATACCCAGCCCCCCTAAGCTATGTGAAATTCAGAGATTGGACTTAACAAATCCTTAAACTGAAGCTGAACAACCGACCAAGCTCAAACCACCTAGGCCTCTCATTATTTCTGCTCCAAAACATACAGGAGGCTTTTTTTTTTTTCACCAAATGTAGCCCAGGTTTTCCATGAACGTGTTCTACTTACCGTAACATGGTGAACCAGGAAAGGGAGAGCTGTGTGTACTTTCTAACCTCTAACATGTAATTCAATTCTCATTTATAAATCCCTAGGTATGTATTATCTAGGGAACAATCAAATATAAATCTTTCACATTGTCTCTCCCATTAAATATTTCCTTTAATCATTCTTACACCTTATGTACTTTTCTCCTTTTAATTGATTTTTTATGGCCTTAGAACACAGTCATATTTTACATCTGAAGAACAATAAAAAAATAAATTATTTACAAAATCCACAGTCATTCAGACCACAATTTTAAACTTGATAGCACAATATTCTCATTCATAATTAGATACTTAAGAAAAATGCATTTCTACCTAGCCACTTTGCTTAATCCAGAACAAGACAAACCACGACTTTTGAATCTAATTCTCATACCTTGCTTAAAAAATAAATAAATAAATAAATAAATAAATAAATAAATAAATAAGGAAAGAAAAAACCATTGGTATAGAATACTTTGTTTATAGTGTTATTTTGGATATTTCCTTATATAAGTCTTGATATCCCATATAATTGTTATACAGTTTCAATTAATTAGGCATGTATTAACGGAATGAGGTTTATCATCAGTTGCTTTGTCTTGCAATTGACAGTTGCAGAGAAAGAAGTAGAATTTATACATTTTTGTTGTTGTTAGAGTGATCAGATCCTCTTTTTAATTGTGGTGCTTGTTTTGCTTTCCTTTTTATGGATTAATCTATTTAAATTTTCTACTGCATTTACTAGATATTTTCGAGTCTTTTAAAGGCAGTGCTCACCTAGTGGTAAAGTGTCCGAGGGAGAGGAATGACCTTGAAGAAGAAGATAGTTACCGTGCTGTCCCCTATCTTCCCTGCAGCAAGTCCACTCACTGGAACCGCACAAGCCACAAGAGATTATGTTCATGTCGGTTCATCACACACACTCAGGGCTGGGCTATATAAGGGCTCTAGAGCTCAATGCAGTAACGTGCCAGCACATAAAAGCCTGGGTGCTTTCTAGTCCTGCCACACCAGGCTGCTGCTCTCTGGGGCCGGGGAGCAGTCCTAACTAGAATCCTCCTCCTCCCTTACAACAAAAACCTTGCCAACGTTATATTTAGAATTCACGGTTTCCCCATTAAAAACAGGTTCAGAATTAGTTCAGTTTGCTAAGGCCTTAAATGTTTTGGTTGTTAATATTAATCTAAACACTAATCCTGAGGTTTAGTCATGACTCTTCAATTTTAGGGAACATAAAGATCACCTGGGGTACTGGTTAATAACGCAGATTCTGTGCTCACCTCCAGGATCTGAGGCAGGGCCAGGAATACATGTTTTATCCAAGTCTCTAATGATTCTGATGAAGATGGGCTTGTGGAAAGCCACACTCTGAAAAAACCTCTATGAGTAATATCAATCCCATTTCACAGATAAGGGAGCATAGAGTCAATGTATTTCCCAAATGGATAATGAACACAGATCTATTTGGCTCCAAAGTTTATACTTTCAAAAATCTGTTAAAAGCATTGCTAGATTTATGGATTTTTTCTTCTCATGCTTTGGTCTTCTATTTAAAATATTCTTAATAAGGAGCCAGCAATCTGATTATTCACACACAGAATTACCTACTTTAATCAAATAAATTTGCTTAGCCTTTTGACTCAATCAACTATTTGATTGAATTGGTCAATCTTTGAGTCTAAAGGTTTGTTGAAATAGTTCTGCAGTTTACAAGGGAAGGATTGACAGAGTTTTGTGATTAAACTCAATGCTATAATTTTAATTAATCTGAATTAAATAACACACACACACAGAGGCACACAGATGGAAATAAGGCATAAAAGTGCCACAGGTAAAGCAATCTCAAAGAACAGTAACAAAACATCAAGTCAGGAAAATTCAACAAACCGCATGTCTTCATGTTCCCCAAGTTTTATTCAACAGTGGACATATTTTACTACTCTGACACTATGAAATTTAGAGCTTAGGCTCTTTGAACATCACTTCAGACTGTTCATATCCTTCCAGATCTTTCAGAGGACAGAATCAAGAGAATGTTAACTATAGACCTAAAATAAGAATATTTTTGGTAAAAGTTTGTATTAGGATATAAAAACATTCATGATCTCAAAAATGAGAAATGTGTGTACTCAGGTTCAGGCTTGTCTTTCTGATGTAGGTGTCTTGGGTAGGTGTCTTAACTCAGTCAGACCTCCATGCTTGGTTATGGATTGGAGTGTCTAGGCTTCTAGAAGCTCCCAAGTATTTCATAATCTCTCCTAAAGTAGATTTCTTTATTTGGCTATTGTCAGCTGCATGTAGTATATAACATTGTATTTTTTATATCTGAACTTAATATTAATTCCATTTCATGATACATTTGTATTTGAATGAAGAAAAATTATGAAAAACTTCCAAGAACAAAATGCTACCCCCTACACCTTAAACACTCACACACACACACAACCACACTCACACATAAAACTTTTAAAGTATAAACATGAATCATTTTTCTACTTTATAGAGTGAGCTGTTTAGCAGTGTGGATTTAATGATTAGTTTTGTATTTATAAACTAAGCACCTTTAGTAAACTATTTCTATTTTATTAATATAATTTTTCCTAAGAAACAAAATGAACAGTGCATTTTGGAAAAGAACTTTCTTTATAATCAGTCATGTTGACCATTAGTGCTCCTGACATTTACTTCTACCAGTTTAACACAAATTTAGTCTGAGTCCAACTTGATCATTGTTCCTTTTAACCCTGGGCTGTACATAACCTGAAATCATGAGTTGGGTTTAACAAGAGTATTTTGGAGAAGTTTAAAAAGCATACACCTTTTCCCTTACTTGCCTATGCTGCCTAATATGCTGTTGTTTGGCCAACAGTCTGCAAAACGAATATACTTATTTGTGATGTCATTCTCTGGGCCACTGTAATACATTTCTTATCTGATCCTTTCTGCAGGAAAGGTTCAAAATGAGTACATTAATGTGTTGATCATTTAGTAGTATGGTTTTAAAATAATTCACTGATACTTGATTTCAAATTACAGCTCTCCTAGAACACATTAAATTTGTCTTGATCGTTTTTAGGTTTATTCTATTTATTCTTTGTGTTCCTCCTCTTGGGGTTTTGTGTTCCTCCTCTTGGGGTTTTGTGTGTGTGTGTGTGTGTGTGTGTGTGTGTGTGTGTTCTGGCAAAATTCCATTTTAATTTAAAACACTGGAGCAATGGCTCTAGATCTCAAAATGTGTACATTGCCTTCCAGATGATAATCTGGTTAAAAGTTAAAGTGGTTTTATGTATGGTGTTTTTTGTAACAGTGTTTATAATCAGGCATTTTATTGTACTGTAAATGTTCTTTTAGCATTTTGTGATTTTTTAACATTTGGCATTTTCTTTATAATATTGGATTAGATTTAAATGTAAACTGTATTCTATCAGATCAAAGAAAAGAATAGAATATATGATAAATCCTCCATCTGTTGAGCATTGAGAGAGAATAATAAGTAACTTGCAAGCAGTCTCAGTGGAATTAAGGAACAAACAACACTGAAGACATGTTCTTGTACAGGTCATATAGAATTAAATACAAGTCAGTGCTTCCCAATTACTTTGCTGTCAGTATGGTTCATTTCCACATATCTTACTTACTCAAGAATAGTGTTTCTTCTCTTGAACAGAATTGAATTTTATTCTCCCATTTCATATAATCTCTTTTTTAAATGATCATTTTTGGGTCAAAATTATATTTAATTTTCTCAAACTTATATGTTGTTTAAGGAGTCAAGCCTTTCTTTATGAAAAATGGCAGTCTTCTAACCCCTTCTCAAAAAACTCTCTCATCATTTACTGCTTCCCAGAAGCAATAACTTTTAACTATGTTAGTTGTCACATTTGTTATTTATCTCTATGTCTTGGGAATTGAGCTATTTTTACCACAAAATGCAACAAACACACTTTCCTTCTGTCTATTCCTAAACATAGCTATAGTTCTAGTTAGATCAATAGTCTGCGTTTATATTATTTTGACTATGTAGACATGATTCACATCTAAGTTGTACAGAATATTAATGTTCTTTTCTTTTCTTGAACAATTTATTTTTTTCCCCTGTGGTTGCTAATTATCTCTACTTGCTTAGTTTTCAACGTATTAATCACCAGTTCTATGTGTTAATCACCGATCCCAAGTTTACCTCTATAAATAAAATATTTTAAAAAATATATTCTAATGCATCAGATGTCCTACAAAAGTCATCAGCGATTTCTGACTTGCTCTAGTCTGGAGTGTTTGCTCTCTAGATCTTGTTCTTTATCACCTTCAGATTCTCTTTTCCTTTTTTAAAAAAAATTATTCAACCCCTATAATTTAATTACTTGTTAATTATTTCATTTTCTCTTAAGATTATTCACTAGTAGCTTTTGATAATGAGTTATTGAAAGTAAATAGTTTTTCAACACTTTTTATAGGAAAACATCTGCAATCACATTTAACTGACAGTTCCTTTAGGGACAGAATACTAGGTTGGAAAAATTATCCTCAATATTTTAAGCCATACCTCCATTGTCTTCTAGCTTCAAATATGATGTTTGATTTCTCATATAAAAACTCTTTTTTTCCTCTCTGAAAATCATGCTGTTCTCATTGATAACAATGCTCGACATTCAGAAACTGTAGGATCATATGCAGAGGTAGATCCATTTTCATCTATTGTTCTAGGCATTTGGTGGGTCTATTTAATCAAGAAACTAATCCTTTCATTCCAAGAATAATTTCTTGTATTAGTTTATTTTCTCATCCTTTTTCTTTTGTTTCTCTTCTCTCTTTTGCATGGACTCTTTTTATTGAGATGTTGGAACTCCAGACCTGAGCCTCTGATTTTTTTATCTTTTTTTCTCCTGTTACCCATAAATGTGTCTTTTTGGTCTACTTTATGGGAGTCTTCCTTAATTTAAGTTTCCAGTCAATATACTGAATTTCCATTTCTACTATATATTTTACATTTCCAAAAGTTCTTTTTTGTTACATCCTGGTCTTCTTGCATGGATACATCTCTTTCTTTTATCTCTGAGAATATTAATGATACTAACTTTTTCTTTTTGAATTTCATGTTTCTTACAGGTTCCTTTTTTGCTTGTTTATCTGTATTGATCTATTTATTTCATATTGGAGGCCTCCCCAGATATTTCCTGATTATGGTTGTCTGCTTATCTTTTAAAATTGGGCATTTGAATCTGATGTGAAACTTTGTCTATGTAAGTGGGTCTTATGAACTGTGGGTGTCCCTTGTTGATCAGTACTTATTAAATTATTATAGTAATCTGGCTCGATTGCTTCTTTCAGAACCTCCTATCCCAACCACCATGTCAGTTACAATAGGAATTCCAACAGAAAATAGGGTATCTGTTAACTGCAAAACTTGAGCTGGTTGTTTCTTAATACCTTATTTCAAAAACTTTGTATCCTAAAATAAAATGAAACAAAAGAAGAGTACATTTTTTTCAGCCTTCTTCAATATGTAATGCACTGTTTACATCTCTCTATAACTATATTATCTCATGGGGTTAGAATCAGGCCTGCTTTTGAGCAGGTTCACATGGAAAGGCCAAAGTGGTTGCAGAAAGGGTTTCTTTCCTGATTGGATGGGTTTTGCTCTGAGTGATCTGTTTCCAGGTAATACTACTTGTTCAATCTTTTGAATCTCACTTTCGGGCAGAATTGATCATTAATGTAGTCAAAAATCATTTTTTGTAGTTAAAATTGGAAGGTATCCAAACGATATGCCAAAGAAATAATTAAAACAAGAAGAACACTGACTATGCAGGATGAAAATGGATAGCAGTAACATATCACATATTCTTGGTCTAGCCTCATTTTGATCAATAACAAATATTTATGGAATACACAGCAAAGGCTGGGAGTAGAGTTATTGCTTATAGAATAGAATAAATATAAGTGACTCAATAAATTGTTAAAAATACATATACATTTATCTTAGTCCCTTCAGGCTGATTACTTACTCCAATAGACTGGGTGACTTATAAATAAGAAACATTTATTTCTCACAGTTCTGGAGCTGGGGAGTCCAAGATCAAGGCATGAATATAGTTGTGTTCTGGTGAGGGCCCACTTCCTTGTTCATAGATGGCACCTTCTCATTGTGCCCTCACATGGTGAAAGGGCCAAGGGATCTCTGTGTGGCCACTTTTATAAGAACACCATCCCATTCATGAGGGCTCCACCCTCATGAAGACATAAGCACCTCCCAAAGACCTCACCTCCTAATACCATCATATATGGGGGTTAAGATTCCAACATAAGAATTTGGGGGGGCATAAATACTTAGACTACACCAATATTACATATGGATGTTCCATATTTTAATTAAAGCAACCAGTTCCAGCAGTGAAAATATCAAAATGAAGTGAAGAGTTTAATGAACTTTCTGTATATATGTTCCATTGTATCATTCAGGTAAGTAATAATGTTTTATACTTTTTCTTGTATAATAGAAAGTATATTTGCCTAATACAATAATAAAATAAAAATATTTTTCTTATATTTTCCACCCCAAGTTTTCTTACATTTTCTCACATTTGCATGAAACATGAAAATATAATATTTCTTGTTTGTTTAACAAGCTTACTGGTTTGTGTATAACTCTACAGATATTTTCTTTCAGTTGGGTCTCAAAACTTCTAATACTTTATATTGTTTAGCAATGAAATACTTGTAGGAAAACTGCTTTTTTGAACCTTTAATAGTTGTATTCTAAGATTCAGCCCCAAATACTCCCTCATGCATAAAGAAGTTTGATCCCCTTCTGTGAAGATTTTTTAAAAGAGTCTTCTTTAGGGCTTCCCTGGTGGTGCAGTGGTTGAGAATCTGCCTGCCAACACAGGGGACAGGGGTTCGAGCCCTGGTCTGGGAAGATCCCACATGCCGCGGAGCAACTAGGCCCGTGAGCCACAATTACTGAGCCTGCACGTCTGGAGCCTGTGCTCCACAACAAGAGAGGCCGCGATAGTCTGGAGCCTGTGCTCCACAACAAGAGAGGCTGCGATAGTTAGAGGCCTGCGCACCGCGATGAAGAGCGGTCCCCGCTTGCCACAACTAGAGAAAGCCCTCGCACAGAAACGAAGACCCAACACAGCCATAAAAAAAATAAATAAATAAATAAAAAGTCTTCTTTAAAAAGATTTTTGTGCCTTATTATTTCTTATTAAAGCACCTATAAAATTGGTGATACTTTTTGTTTAGACTTTTTTTCATTTATCTAAAATACAAGTTCCTCAAGGATAGAGCAGGTATGGGAAACTATATAAAGTCATACAGTGACTAAGAAGAAAGCTTTATAGAAAACAAAATTATAACATATTCTACTGAATCAGTAGGAGACAATAATAAACCATAAGCCTGAGATGAGAGGTTATTGATTTCATATGCTTCTACATCAGTAGATTAAGTACATGCTATTATATATTGGTAAGTACTTTTAAAGAAATTATATTTATATGAACAACCACTTACAACTCTCTAATACAACTAAACAGAATATCTCCTTCCCCATTCTCCCATTCCTATAAAGAAGATACTTTTTTGAAGCCTTATGTTATGGAATCTCAACCTACATACAGACTGGACCATTGTCTTTCTAAAACAGGAGAAGATTGCTACAGGTTGAAAGATTCATTTTATAGATTAATCTAAATGGTTGATTGATATGAGATATGCAATAACAGCTAGTTTGGGCATAAGTTTTAGAGTTATTTAACTTGTGCTTTAAATTTTATCTATAGCCCTTTAAACTATCCTAGGATACTGATTTAATTAAAATAATTATATTAATTGAATACATTTATTTTCATAGGAACTGAATAATGTTTCACCCTAATTCTTCATTACATACATCTCAAAAGTTTTACTGCCTAAAAATTTCATAAACTCTCCACAAGTGTGATGTAGAGGTCCTTAATAAAGGAATTTAAGTTTTAGAGGTTATGTTTAGATTATTCAAACTTAATTTGGTTATTTAATTGACAATATCTATACATTGTAAACTCCTAGAGACCAAAAACAAAACAAAATAGATTAAATGTTTAAAGATTACATTGCTATGTTACATAAACATGGATGCTTATATACACGGAATTTCATTTTTATGCTATTTGTATTTATGGGGGCAGAAATCACATTGGTCCCATTCTTGTTGTTGAAATAATTTCAAAATACTCTCTAGATGGAATATATTAAAGGAAAAAAAATAAGAGAAGCCTAAGTTTAAATTTTAATGGCAAAGTACATAAGCGTTGGTATGCATGTATATACGGAGTATTAATTGCTAGTAAAATGCTATGTAAGAGTAACATATTACTGAGTCTATCTTTTGCATTAAATTTTATCTTTACATTTGTAGTTTTACAGTTGAAGTCCTAGAGATATTTACATTTAATTTCCTGAGTTTAGATTTCCACTTTTTCTTCAAAATATTTATTAGAGATACTCTCCAAGGGGAAAAAACCTCCTCTTGTTTTAATTATTTCTTTGTCATATCGTTTGGATACCTTCCAATTTTAACTACAAAAAATGATTTTTGACCACATTAATGATCCATTCTACCCAAAAGTGAGATTCAAAAGATCGAACAACTAGTATTACCTGGAAACAGAGCAAAACCCATCCCATCGGAAATGAAACCCTTTCTGCAACCATTTTGTCCTTTCCATGTGAACCTGCTTAAAAGCAGGCCTGATTCTAACCCCATGAGATAATATAGTTATAGAGAGATGTAAACAGTGCATTACATATGGAAGAAGGCTGAAAAAATGGTGTGCTTCTTTTGTTTCATTTTATTTTAGATATAAAGTTTTTGAAATAAGGTATTAAGAAACAACCAGCTCAATTTTTGCAGTTAACAGATACGCTATTTTCTGTTGCAAATTCTATTTTTGATATATATGAATTTATTTACCCTTTGCAAGTGGATCATTGACATAAAAATATCATCTGTTGGAATGCAATTAAAAGTACATTTAAAGTTCGATTAAAAGACTTCCGATGTTAATTAAGCAGTAATAATAGGCAACCTGCAGAAACAAGAGCTGTTAATGCCGTCATGAAAACAAACTTCCAACAACTATCCGCTGGAGAACATGAGCCGGACCGCAGATTGTTTATTGTCAAAGACTTGACTGGCTAATAAATGCTGGCAATAGCTTGAGTGCGCTGGAATGCTGTGCAGCTGCTGCATTAGTCAGACTTTCCCTTTTCTGAATGCTCTAATCCCTTCGATATTGCATTAAATATGTTTTCAATATTTATCTGGATAAAAATGTGCTGAATGTTGCAACAGTTTAATTCTGACGTTTGTCACACAGGAAATCTGGAAACGGCAGAAGGTAACTGCATCTTTATTGTTAAAACCTAATGCAATTCATTTCTCTCACACTCTGTGAGAGCACTGAGTAAGACTGTGCTCATGCTGAGGCAGGAAAATGCCAGCAGTACTGAAGCCAAACATGAGGACTTAGTGCTTGGCTGAACGGACTTAACTGACCCCTTGCTATCCACGAAGATCTAAATTCGGGCAGGCCCCCATGACTGAATGTCACATAGCAGAATATAATAAATGGCTCTGGGGCTTGATATAGTCTATACAGTCCAAATCCTTGACAGGCCAGAAGTAGAAATCATTTATTACCATGTCACATAATTTTATTAGGTTTCCTACATGATTATCCAAACAATTGTTAGCTAATCTATTGGATGGTATATAAGGAAAGTCACTGATCTTGAAATTAAGATGTTTGAATTGTATCCCAGCTTTGGCACTAAATTGTGATAAACCCATTAGCCCCTCACAGTCTTTCTTGGACTCAGTTTCATCTACAAAAGGCTGGGTGTGATAGATCATATCTCTAAAATGATTGTCTAAAATAATTGTCTAAAATAATATGGCTATTTGTATTTAAAACACCCACGCAGCCATAAAAATATTTAAACAATGAAATAATATAATTATAATAAATAATAACAACACCACTATTAAAATGTAATATTTCTATCTTGAAGCTAAATATTGAAATTATAAGACAACTTTGGAGAGTGTGTGACATTGAATCAGAGAAATTCATATTACACATTTTGCTAGAGTTGAGTTTTCTTGCTGATATGGCAGGATAATATTACATTAGGGTGACATTTCCTCAGTTTCCAAAAAAGAAAAAATATAAGCTTCTTGATTTGAATGTGTAGACTTTTTAGTTTTCTGAAAGCATGAAACTGATATTAAGTAAAAATCTAGGAACTAATCAAAATCTCCAAACTTCCAATAATATCATTTAATTTATTTCATTCAATCTAGGTAATTAAAATCCCTTGAGACTGACGGAGAATGCAAATAAATATGTTAGTGATATATTATCGGTCAGTCTTTTTATGTGTCATTTAGACTACCCTCTAAAACTTCTTCTCATTGACCATGAAAGATGACCAACTCGTTGACCATGAAAGATGACCAACTCAACTGTTTCAAAGCAGTATGTGTTGAGAATAAAAATAAGCCTGACAACCAAGTCAACCTTTAGAAATTGTGTACCTCTAAAGACAGAAGTCCCTTAACAATTGTTATTGGAAACTGAGAAATTTTTATTACCAAGAAACTGCAATCAACTGATACAGTAATTTTTTACTACCTTATTTAAACCTTTGAAAAACTTTCTCAAGCTGAAGTATTGAACAAATTTGCTAGCATGACATCCAAGGCCTGCCATGATTTGATTTCCTTTTCATGTCAGAAGTTGCATTTTTCAAAGCTAATCCTCTGCTGTACATTCTACTCCATTCCAGAAGATGCTATATCTTTTCCATTTTTCACTATTTTCTCACAGTGTACATTCAATATCTATGGATATCATTCTGAAGCCCAAATTCCACCGTTCATATGAATTCTTATCTGGTTTTCCCAAATGAAACACCCCCACAATCGAGTTAGTAAAATAGTGTTAGTTTGTTCATTAATGTTTCACGGCTCTTATCAAATTTTGATTGATCCTATAAACATTTTATTTTCTAAATAGAGTGTAAACCTCTGGAGAGGTATGCTTATCCTTTTTAAAAATATAACATCTTTACTGAGATTAGACTCATACCATACAATTCACACATTTAAAGTATAAAATTCAATAGTCTTCGGGATAGTCTCAAAGTTGTGCAACCATTAATACAATCAATTTTAGAATGTTGTCATTAACCCAAAACAAGCCTTGTAGCCATTAACAGTCACTCTTTTCCTTCCCCAACACTCTCAGTCCTAGCCAACACTAATCTACTTTCTGTCTCTATATTTGCCTATTGTGTTCATTTTTAATAATGAAACCATAAAATATGTAGCCCTTTATGACTGGATTCTTTAACCCAACATCATCTTTCTGAGGTCCATTCATGTTGTAGCATGTGTCAATACTTTGCTCTTTTTTATTATGAAAAAAATCATTACATTGTATGGATATACAGCTTTTAATTTTTCTATTTATTAGTTGATGGACATTTGGGTCATTTCCACTTTGGGGCTATTATAAATAATGTTGCTATGAACATCTGTTTGTAAGTTTTTGTGTGGCTGTATGTTTTCAATTTTCCTAATTATATGCCTAAGAATGGAATTTCTGGGTCATATGATAACTCCAAGTTTAAACTTGTGAGGAACTGCCAGACTATTTTCAAAGTGACCACACCTGAGTCTAAATTCCTAATAGCAATGTGTGAGGTTTCCAAATTCTCCACATCTATGCCAACACTTATTTATATTTTTGATTATGGTCATCTTCGTGAGTGTGAAGTAGTAACACATTACAATTTTGATTTGAATTTCCTGATGTTTAATGACCATTTGTATATTTCATCAGATTTGGCAAGTTTTCAGCTATTATTTCTCCAAATATTTTTTCTTTCCTTTTCTCTTTCTGCTCTTTCTCTGCTACTCCTATTATGTTGTATATTGGTATCCTATATTTATCTGAAGATTTGTTTATGTTTCTTAATTTTTTCCCTTTACTCTTCAGATTGCATAATCTCTGTGAATCTAAATTCAAGTTCACTGGCAATTGGTTTTTGTTGTTTTAAATATACTATTTTGCCTCTCTAGAGAAAATTTTATTTCAGTTGTACTTTTAAATTCCAGAATTTCTATATGAGTCTTTCTTCATTATTTCTGTCTCTTTATTTATATTCTTTATTTGATGAGATATTGTCACTATAACTTCCTTTATTTAAGTGTTTTCTTTGTTTCTTTGAACATATTTATAATAGTTATTTTATGTGTTTGTCTGTTAAGTCTAACATCTAAGCCCTCTCCCAGGCAATTTCTGTCGCCTGCTTTGTCTCTATGTATGGGTCACAACTTTCAGGGGTTTTTTTTTTCACGTTTTATAAATTTTTGTTGAAAAAATTTTTGATTTTTGATAATATACAGTAGCAACTCTGGATATTGATCTTCCCTCTCCAGGGCTTGCTATTATCGTCTTATTTGTTTGCTTGCCTGCTTATTTGTTTAGAGACTTGGCTGGACTATTTTAACAAAGTATATTTCCCTATAGTGTGAGGCCTCTGATGTCACTACTCAGAGGGTGCAGGCAGCCTTGGGTGTGTGCACAGACACCCTGGTATGTCAGTGGTTTTGACAGGGCTTTCTTTGACTTTCCCCTTCTCTCTGTTAGGCTATCTGTCTCTTTTGGTATCACACACAGCAGTTAGGCTCCAGTAACTGTCAGCTGATTGCACTATTGGTTTTGACTATGCTGTGGGGTGTGAATTGCTCCTCAGTCTAATCCAACTAAGTCTGAGGTCCTGAAGAAATAATTTTGGAGGTCAGTCTTCAAGGTTTGTTCTGACTCCAGTAAGGCTTCCTTATCTGTTTCTTTCCCTGGTTCTCTCTGATGGAGTAGCTGATCTACAGCTTAGTTTAAGGTTCTTATGACCGGCCTCCTCTAAATTGCTTCCCACCAAAATCTTCACTGTTTTTCAGATTACCTTAGCCTTTAGTTCCCCACATTCTGTTCTAAATACAGTCATTTTTGGAGGGGAGGGCTTTGGAGCTCTGTGTTATTATGACATATCTTTACCCTTTGGGCAAAACCTCTGAGCCCCTGACCCTAAGGTGGGAGCAGAGAGAGTCGTCCACTTCTCTCAGAAAGACATTCCTGTTTGATGAGCAAGGCAGCATGTGAACCAGTTGCCTTTGGTCTTCTCAGCTTGCCTTTCCCTGCACAGAACTTCTGCCCTTTAAGCAGCCTGCAGCAAGGATAGGGTGCTAGTATTCTCAGTCTTCCTCTCTTGCAGTGGAACCATCACCGTATGGAAGAAGGAAAGCTAGGGAGAGGAAGGAAGACCCAGCCTCTCTGCTGCACTAGTCTGAAATTTAGGCTCTGCAACATGGAGCTTGGGAGAATGATAAATGCTGGTTGATTGCCTCTCCCAGGAAGATACTGAAGCACTTGACTGATTACTGAAGGAGGAGGAAGTCCCATCTTCTTCACCACATCTACCAAGAGTAGAGATGTTATCATACTAATCTGTGGAATTGCGGGAGAGGGCGCCGGTTATGGATCAAGTGCCACCGACTCTTGCTAGTCTTACCAAAATGTAGATTTTCTTGAATAAACATTTCTTCATTTGGTGTATGCCTTTAAGACAATATCCATAGACTTTAAATGTTTTCTTTCATAAAAATTTTACCAGGTTATGCCAGGGAGCCAGTGTGCAGATCTCCTCATGCCTCCATTCTAGAAGAGGCTCTTAGTGCTTATCTTTTAACTCTAAAGTATTCACTCATAGCTACAAAACATACATTTCTTTAAAAAAAAAATACTACAGGAAACCAATTTAAGTTTAATGTCAGAAAATATTGGATTATAAAGTATTCAGAGTTGGCATTTTCATAGCTCACACTTAATACCCATCCCCCTCAGGGAAATCTGGATAATCAACTTACAAAACGATGTGGTTCTCTATTATGCTCATTACATTTTATCAAATTGGACAGTTAATGCTACCTAATAACATAGAACAAAGGTTCAGTATATCTTCACTCTCCAATCATCCCAACACAAACTTTCCAAAATATTCCTGAATTATTAATCTGTATAATGTGATCGGGTTACTGGTAAGGAAGTTGTCATTGTGTATTTGTCTAGATAATATTAGCTACTTTAACAGATAAAATCCAAAATCTCAGTGACTTAACACAGTTCTCACTCATAGACTTCAAAAGTGAATTGAAAGATGCACTTAAAAAAATTTTTTTTGGTTCTTTTGTTTTCAAAACATGGCTTCAGCGATTACTACTGAAAGATGAAAAGTCATGAAGGATAATGAGTCAAAGGCTTTTATGACCCAGGCTTCTAAATGGTGTTTTTATACTTCTCATCTGCATTGTAATATCCAGAAATCAGATGCCTGTCCCCACCAGAATATAAGGTAGAATGGGAATGCAGTTTAAATGTCATCCTAGAAATAAAAGGACATATGTTGGGCAGCCAATTAAGTCCCTGCTCTCCGGATTTCCATACATCCATTTCACCCTTTTCCTACATTAGTTTGCTAGAGCTGCTATAACAAAGTACTACCACAGACTGGGTGACTTAAGCAACAGAAATATATTGTCTCACAGTCTGGAAGCCTCACCCCAATACTTTCCTTCAGCTTCACACAGCATTCTCCCTGTATGAATATCTTTGTGTTCAAATTTCCTGTTTTTATAAAGATATAGTTATTGGATCAGCACCTACCCTGATGACCTCATCTCAACTTAACTACATCTGAAATAGTCTTATTGTCAAATAAGGTGACATTATAAGATACTGGGAGTTAGGACTTCAACATATGAATTTGAGGGGGGACACACTTCAACTCATAACACTATACAAATAGAACATAACCTTTTTACCAAGAGTAACAACACAAGTTCTCGTCCAGTAATTGCATTGAGCATGAAGTCCAGGTTCATCACGTGATGTGTGGTTCTTTGTATCTGATTCAATATGGCTTCCCTTGTTCAGGTGACCTAATATTGAAAAGATATATTATTATCAAAAAATTCTCCAGTGTTTTGGATTTTACCCTGGTTGTAAGCTAACAAGTTATTCTACTATAGTGTCATTGATGATGAAAAAAATCACAAAAATCCTGTGTCAGGGACAAAGAACTGTATCACTGGTGGCACAGCAGGTAACATGAGCTGCATGTTTGCATCAGTTACAATTGACACCCCGAGTCCCATAATTGTGGAACAGGCTGATGCTGTTCACCCAATGGGTCTTCATCCCAGCCCAGGAATTCTGAGTTTATAAAACTCCCAATGTTACGATATCAATTCTGCTAACCTTTGCGCTAGTGGGAGACATTCTTATATCATTACAATAAAATGACATAATTATAATCCTGGAGGAGAAAACAGATCTGTTCTTTGCCATGGAGAGGGGCATTATCTCTGTCTCCCAAGATGAAATTCAGTCCTCTGGGAAGAATGTGCTTTTTCAAGGTTTTCCATGGTCCTTGTGTCTGTATTCTGGGAGATTATTTTCTTAAACGTTATTCTTAGGGACACATCTGAAATGAGTTTTATGTAGTGTACATTCCTTTGTGTCTGCACAGTTTTCATGGCCACTTTTGTTAGTGTATCTTTGGAGGCCTGAAGTTCGTTTTAAGACTTGAACTGTAAAAGCCTTTTTAATCTAGGCCTGTGCTTCTGTGGCACTATATTCATTTAAAAGTTTAGTAAGTTATGTTTCTTATGTTCTATTTTATTTGGAAAAATAAACAACCCAGTTTATCCTAGAAAATTCTAAAAATCAAAATAAAGTCATGAAGTAGCTCTACCAGATATTAAAATATATGACAAAATGTAATAATTAAAACAGTTGTTGTGATGGTACATACATAGCTATATCAGTATAATTTAGCTATAAATTTCATAAATCGGTATAAGCATATATGATAATTTAAAATAAAATAAAAATTTAATTTAAAGTAGTGGAAATTCTATATTTTAAAATAAATGATTGTGATAATTTAGTAGACCTCTGGGAAATATTTTGGAAATGATTCTTTAAAGAGTGGGAATAAATAAGAAGGAAAAAATCCAAATGTAAAAATGTTAATATTTCTCTTATTTGTGATATTTCTATAGTAGAGTTAGAAAGATCTTTGAGAGTATGATCAACAATTCTAGATTTCATTAAAGAAAACACAGTTAACTACAGAACATTAAAAACACAAGGTTAAAATGACATACATAAAATAAAAATACAAACCACGACACAGAAAAATAGCTGTATAATTTCCAATATGTATATTTTAGGAAAAAATATGTTATACCATAGTGTGCAGTTTACTAAAATTTGCTTAAAAAATATAGATAGAGGTAGATGCTTGTATATGCATAGGTCACCTCATAAAGAATATGCAAAAAAACCCACAAAAAACCCAAATCGTGGCTTTTCAAAGGTAACTCTGTGAAAGAACAAAACAAACAAATAAATGGTAACTCTGTGGCTGAGGAACATGGGGTTTAACATAGGAACATATGTGCCCATATATTTGCATATACTTTGTTTTAAAAATTAATAATGACTTCTTTATGACATATTTAATTTAAAAACAAAAACAAAAAAAGGAAGCCCCAAAGAATTGATCAGTAGAAAATTCATAATTATATCTGCATTAAGTACATATAGTTTCAATGTTGTTTATTATTTCTAAAATTTTCTAAACTACCTATATTTTAGTTTATGTAGCGGAATCTGACTATCTAAATGGAAAAACATCAGTCATAAAATGATTCACATTTAATTTATTAATTACATGTGTGAATCTAACTGTTCTGATCACTATTGCTATGTAACAAATCAACTTCATAACTTAGTATCTTGAAACAACCATGATGTCTCTGGGAATATATTACATCTGTGGAAAAACAGCTGATTAAAGAAGTCATTTTTTTTTTTTTCTTCTACGTGTATCTGGGAAGAATGAGAGGAATATTTTTTCTTTGATCCCCTGAAAGAGGACAAGGAAGTCATTGTAATTATTTGTTTTTGAAGGTCTGAAATTCCCTGCATTACAGAGAGTAAAGAGGATTACATTTTTCAAAGAAAAGCTCTGGCTTTTTAAATTTCAGGGCCTTTCAAGGGGTTGGGCGCAGCTGTACGGGATAAGAGTATTTTTGTTTTCTTGAAGCCTTGGGCTACAAGGTATCAGTTAGGTCTCTGTAGGGTCTGGAAACTAAGTGACTAATGTCAGCCATGCAGGTGTTCAACCATGGATCAGTGACCAACTTCCAGTAAAAACTCTGCACACCAAGACTCAGGTGAGCTTCCCTGGTTGGTAGTACTTCGTACATGTCACACATCATTGCTGGCAGGTTAAGCACTATCTTTAAGATTCTACCAGAAGAGAGCACATGGAAGTATAGTGCCTTACCTGCCCTATGTGCCTTTACCTTTGCTGATTTCAAACTGTATCCTTTTTCTATAATAAGTTGTAACTGTAAGTATAATGGTTTTCTGGGTCCTGTGAGTCCTTCCAGTGAATCATTGAATTTGAAGGTGGTCTTGAGGATCTCTGATACAGTAATGTAACAAAATTCAGTAATCCTGAAGATGGCTGGGCTCTGCTGGGGACGGTATACATATATTAGAGAGGCATAACCCTGAATGTAATGGCCTTAAAAGCTTAGGTAGAAGTATAGGTCGCTAAATTTAACAAATTTGAGTGGATCAAATTGGCTTAGATAATGGACATTGGCAGTGGAGACCGTAACGAAGTAAAGACCAGTGATATTTACTACAAATTACTGCATTGTATACAACTACGGAAAGGTAGGGAAGGAGAATGTCCTCAAAATAAAACTAAACTGAATTTTTCATTACCCAGGTAGATAGGACCTCAAAGCTATTATGAAAAAAATACATATGCCTTACTTAACGATAAAACAAATTCAAACTAATTAAGACTCATTACTCAATATGAACATTTGTTTTCCTATTTATATAAATATTCTAAATTATTATGGAATTTAATAAAGCCTAGTTGACCATATTATGAATATTCTGCTAAATATACAATGCTAAATTTGAAGGCAGTTTGCCATGCATCTTAAGTCATATTGTTCAATAAATTAATTTTATTTACAGGAATATCTCCAAAGCAACTCATTAAAATAGGGGAAATCCAGATATATAAGTATATTCATCATGACATCATAAAAACTACCCAAAACTGAAGTATACCAAATGTTGAAGGGTTGATTTTGATTAAATATATAATATCAGATTTTCTCGTTTAATATCATTCAACCATATTTATGTAGAAACACAGAAAATGAGTAACATTAACTCAAAACGCAGAATACGGAATTACGTGTCTATTTTATAATTTCTTAATATTTTAAATTGTTAAAATACTTAAAAATGATGAAGCCATAAAAGTAATGGAGCTAACAGATTTATATGCAGCCATTAATTTAATTAATTTGAGATGGGGCAACATTAGAGATGGCAAAAAGCACGTATTTCTCAGACATCCATTGAAACCTTGTAGTTTTCTGTGAATTCACACACACACACACACACACACACACACAGAGTCATAACACTAAGAAAACATTCAACAGTAGAGTATAATATTCTCCTGCAAGAGAAAGAAAGTCACTCGTTAGTGAGAAAGATGTTTTACTCCTACCTTGAGCAGCAGGAGATTGGGTAGCAAGGAGAGTCCAAAAGCAGATAGCATGGCCATTTCCCCCACCCCCTTGCTCTATCTTAATGTGATCTGTATTTAGTGATTGAATAACAGTAGTAGCTTTTCTCAAACTTTCCTGTCTTAATCATTAGATAGCATTCAGACTTAATGAAAACATTTCCCCAGAAGACAAAGAGTAATATAAACAATTTATCATCATTCCCCCTGGTCAAACATAAACGTTTTCTGAATTGGAGATGGAGTTTTGCCATGGCTTAGTGGAATTTACTATATGGCAAAGGCTGTGCAATTTTAAAGCTGAATAATTTGTTTTGTGGTACAGTAGAAATATTTATTTTGGATGAAGAGTAGTTTTCAGGAAAAAAGAAAAATGCTGACCAAGGGGAATAAGTGCTGTTTTCAGGATTGGCTTTTAGCAGAAAAGAGCAGAAAAATCTGTAAAGTAAACTAAGTTTACTCCTAAGATATAGACATAAACATAAAAGGCAAGGAGTCAAACCCTCTCAATGTCCACTTTCCATCCCTCCACCTAAGTTTGCTGCTATTCTTCCAGACATCTTTTTTTTACTGATATGCATAAATATATTTAGCTGTTATTCTTTATAGGAAATAGAATAATCTTCTAAGACTTCTAATATTAGTCTTCATTTTATTGAACATACCATGTGCATCTTTTCATAGCATTCAATATATATCTCCTCTTTTTCATGGCTGCTCTGTATTCACTTTAATGGATCTATCATAGTTTAACTATTCCCTTATTGATGGGAAGGTAAGTGGTGTCCATTCTTGGTGTAATGCTTCCGTGAACATCTGTACTATGATGTAATTTCTGTAAAACAGCTTTCTGTGCACAATTAAAATTTAATGTACACTGGCAAATTACTCCCCAGAAGACAGTTACCAAATTTTATGCTCACTGTGAATATGTGAGTGCCTAGTCTCCCTTGTCTTCTCAAAGAATGGTAGAAGTCTTTAAATTGCTTGCTGGTCTGACTGGTGAAATTATATCAATGCGATAATATGAAATCCTATATTGCAGGAACAGAAGTGTGTCTGGTTGCAACAATACCCAAATGATATTTAATTTTGTTTACCCAATATATGATAGAAAGAAAAAAAAGAAAGAGAAATAAAATGATTATATATATATTTATATATTTATATTTTGCCAACAAATGTCTTTTAAAATTAGCTGTATTTTCAAATGTGATAACACAAAATGTTGGTTTATACATTGTGTCTCTCTGATGATATGAAGTCAGGATGACATGATAAAATGATGAAAAGTGTTTTTGAATTTGAACTATTTTATTTATTTGAATTTGAATTATTTGACTAACATATTTGGTCATATTGATTACCTGTGGCTGAAAATTGTTCAAGGGACAGGCATAGGGCTACAATAATGCCATTCAGCTTAGCATCATTACTAATGCTAAGCTAGAACATGCACAAATACAAAATGGTGGCCATATGAATTAAGTGAAATCTGAAAGTAACTTGTTTTTCAACAAAATTCAGTTCTTATTTTCCTAAATATTGAATTGTTTGGCTTCAAGTTAACTGACACCCCATCTCTTAAGCCAATGTTATATTCTGGCAAACATAAAAATCTGTGGATGGAATGGTAAACAAAGTTTAATTATCTACTTATTTATTTACCAAGCATTTTCTTTTTCTTTTCATGCCTTAATCCATGTTTTACTGCAAACCAGAATAATAACATGAGCCGTATTTCAAAATTCACATCTGGAGAAATTTCTAACAGAAATCAAATCTTTTGTTCAAATTTATTTGTACTTGGAAAACAGGCCTGCATTTAAGAGAAATGCAACTAAAGTGATTATTGAAATTGTTAAAAATGATTTTGCAAAATTAATGGAAACTAAGAAAACAACATTTTAATGGTTTAAGTGCAAAATAACCAGAAACAGACAATTTCTATTTTCCTTTAAAAGTTTTTGTTTTGTTTTGTTTTGTTTTAAATCAAAAGAGCAGTGTTCAGCAAAACATATTTTAGCTTCTATTGAAATGTAGAATATAGGATCTTTCTTCTATCTATCTTAAAACAATTTTCAAGCACAAGTAATCTTGAGCTTTACTTTTCTGAAGTAAAAGAAATGATACACAGATAGCCCTCCCTCCCAGATGCAAGAAGGGACTATTTTTTCCCTTCTTGCATCTAATGTGCAAGGCCTTAAATCACAAGTAATTCTGTAATCTTGGCAGTATTCTTTATGGAGAATAGGCATGCTTGATCATTTGCAATCTTTTGCAGGGATCTATCTGTATAGTGACATTAAATACATATATCTCCCTCTCTTTCTTTCTTTTTTTTTTTTCTTTCTAAATATTACTACCTACTCTACCTTTTGGTCAACTGCAGTTTTCTTTCACAGAAAAAAATAACTGTTAGTGGATACTTTCCTGGAAACTATCCCCCTAAGCAGTTTCATCTTAAGCAATGTATCATTAATCATTAGGCTAAAACAGTCTGGATCATCAAAAATAAGTAATATGAAAATATTTTATACTTTTATAAAGGTCTTAAAACTACAGTTCTTGGTTGATATTTCCTATCTTGCCTAAAATATAATTGGAAGCCACATTATGTTCTTAGTTTCCCAAGATTTTCTTTCTTTCTCAAATCTTTTTGTTTTGTTCTTTTGTTTGTTTGTTTTTTTGTTTTGTTTATTGGAGGGAGGGAACTTCATAATAAACCATTTATTCTTAAATAATATCAATATTTTCTGTAGCATTTAGGGTTTACTGAAGCATTAGAGAAAGGATATATTAAGGAACAATATATAAATTGTCTCCATTTGTTCATATCCGCACAGGGATATATTTAAGAGAATAATAAGTCCAGGATATTGACCTAGTGGTAAATATTATAGATTGCTGATAGGGAATGGAGCAGCCTAAAAAAACTATTCTTTGAAAAAAATGTATTTTTTGAACACTTCCTTTAGAAATAATATAAAAATTCATGATTCACATGAACCAAGGTACTAGAACTATGTGATTGTTCATTTAAATTTAACACAAGGTGATAAGGATGTCAAAGTGTAAGGCTTTCACTGATATAGCACATGGAACAAATAATTGCTCATTTAATCTCTAGATTTAAAAATATGGGCATCATTTAAAAAATCATTTTGTGTGAAACAATGTTTTTTCCTAAGATCAAAGAAGTTTTATTTACATGTAGTCAAAAATCATTATCTGCTTTCCACTTATTTTCTTCCATTTTGTTTACCACAAATAAATGGAAAAGCTAAAGAGAAAATAAGGAGAACATATTTTGCCTTCAAATCAGTTGAGAAGACACAATTAGGATTTCCATCCCAGAAATATAACTTCTTGTTTAAGCATAGGTACAAACTTTAATTTTAATTGATATTCGCTTCGATGATTTCATTTTACAGAGGCCCATCTGCTTTTCTGTTAGCCTATTCTGGTCCATCATCCCTTGTACACTTGGATATCTCAGCCATGCATTATAATCTAAGCACAACAACTGACTCTGCACTGTGGGTCTTCCAAAATAAGCACAGCTGCAGTCTTTGTATCTTTAGCAGCCTCCCTCCCCAGTACTGCACAGCAGTCAGAGATGTTCAGCTATTCTAAATTTAAAGTCAGAAAGATCATCTTTCTAAGAAGCCACAGGAATTGCTTCTCCAGTCTAAGAGTTATAACAAACCATGCATTTCTGTATAGAGGAGCAGATTCATAGCTGACCAAGTTATCGAAAGCATTTCACTAAAGCATACAAACCAAGCTGGGTTGATGCTAGTGGTTTCACCTTAGGTTGGTCAACTAAAGCAGATAACATATATCTTCCTCTGAAATGTTTAGCACTAATGCTTACAGTCATGGGACTCAGGGCTCCCCTCTGTCAGGATGTAAAATGTGCCATGCTAAATGACCTTATATACAATTGTCAGGATTGTAAAGCAACCCACGAGTGCTGAGAAATTTATTAGAACATTATGTTTTAACACAGAACTACACTGTATCAAGATAATTTAAAATATTGATGTAAACCACACATTGTTCTAAGTGAAACTATTTCTGGCTAATTGGCGGACCCAGAATAACCTAAACTTATATACAGACCTATGCTTCTATTTTTCTGCCTCAAACTTGGTCAGCACACACTTCAATACTGTAGAGTCTATTGTAAAATTCTGAGAGAATCATGATGTCACATAAATAAGATACCGTTAGGAGCACTGCTCTAATAGTTTAGTGCCTATAAAAAGATATATTTTTTAACAAACATCATTTTTTTCTACCTTTATCTATATTATTTCTGAAATACTCCTGCCTTTAGAATTCTAAAAGCAAACAGTATATATATTCATTTAGAAAAATTTCTATATCCATATATTTATAAGGTGGTGATGTATATATATATGTATACACACACATATATATTGATTAAATGAACAATTATTTGTTCCACGTGCTCTATACATATATGTGTATATATATATATATATATATATATATATATATATACCCATGCATTTACCTCTCTATCTACATACTTTTTTAAAGTGTTGCATCTCTTTATCCCCATTGCCTCCTCCTCCTGCCCGTAACTGGTGTCAAGCTGATAATTAGAAAACATTATTTTTTGGTGGCCTTTGATTTCACCAAGTGGTGAATTTTTTAAAAAAGCCACTGAGATAAAACAATTATCATGCCCCGTCCCCAGCACCATTTCACATATTCACATTACATTTTAGGTTCCTGATGACATTTGAATTGTCTTCTGCTTAATTAGGTAAGGAAAAGAGGGTAGAGAAATATTACTTGGAATTGAGAATAATCACTCTAGGACAGAGTAAGCAAACAAGAACAATAAATTCTAGGAAGTTATTGCAGGTCAGTCTGAAGAGAGAGGAGTTACTTTGGACCAGATGGGGGATGGTGTCTTTCCTTTATGAAGCAGAGATCAAGACTGGTCTGAACTGAAGTACGACACAACACAGGAGATAGGGCAGAAGAGTGCTGTGCAACTGGTTGGGGACTTTACCTACCCATTCAGGGTACCAACCTGAAGCTGGCCTTACTGGTCGGAAACAATACCGGACGGAATTAAGGGAAAGTCTTTAAGTCCTTGAAAGTTGGCCAGACAAGTCAATCTGTGGTTAAGATTCCGGCTACCTTCAGAGAAGAGACTCTATGTAAACTTACCTGTGTCTAGATTCCATATTTTATTGTCTTAATTTTCCCCTTCTTAAAAAAATTACTTTGGAATGTTTGTCCATATTAAACCAAGACATCTGAGGAAAGAGAGTGCCTTTAGGGACTAACTGTGGTACCAAGCATAAAATACACCCATCAAAAAGAAAAAAAAAGACTTAGTAAAACTGTGGTATTTCACTCTGGTAAAACTTTGGAGCCTCAACAATTATGACCACCTCTGATAGCCCCTCTCTTCATACATGACAATTCCGAGTGAAAATAAACTAGACAAATGACTAAACATCTTATTTTTCACAGGCAGATTCGCAATATATGCTAGATACTAATGTTACTATATAGATTCTTGCAAAAGATTGCATATAATCAAATGTGCCTATTCTCCATAAAGAATACTAGCAAGATTACAGAATTACTTGTGATATAAGGCCACGCATATCAGATGCAAAAAGAGAAAAACATTTTAAACATCATTTTTCATGTTGTATATACATATAAAAGAGGGGGGAAGCCCTGAGGAATTGCTAAAATAACATTGTGGCATTTTTAAGACTTTAGATAATTTGAGGAAGAAATGCTTCTTTGGAAATAATTTAAGTCATCATTTGTAGAGGGTTTTTCTACAAAATGAGACTTTTGGTAAAAGGGCAAAAAAAAAAGAAAATCATGAAAGATAGCTTTGTTAACTGTCAGTGATATGTGTCTGTTATTCTTCTGCCTTGCAGACTCATAAACTACAAACCAGTAGCTTTAGAGACAGCGCTGCTATTAGCTTTCCGTAGACATTAATGCACTGCGGGGACTTTCTACCACCAAAAAAAAAAAAAAATAATGCTCTTAATTTGGAGTCATCCAAGCCACCCAGAGTGAGTGTTTTCTGGCACCCAAGGTGTTATGATTGCTACGGTCCTCTCACATGACGCTATTTTCCCAAGTAAATGTAATTTTTTTTTTAAATGCTGTAAAGAACTTTGCCCAAATGCTTCAGCTACAAGCCAAGACTTTCTACCCCCAGTTTGAGAAAGAGAGCATCTGCCATTAAAAAAAATAAAATCTGGGGCTTCCCTGGTGGCGCAGTGGTTGAGAATCTGCCTGCAGGGAACACGGGTTCGAGCCCTGGTCTGGGAGGATCCCACATGCCGCGGAGCAACTAGGCCCGTGAGCCACAACTACTGAGCCTGCGCATCTGGAGCCTGTGCTCCGCAACAAGAGAGGCCACGACAGTGAGAGGCCCACGCACCGCGATGAAGAGTGGCCCCCGCTCGCTGCAACTAGAGAAAGCCCTCGCACAGAAGCGAAGACCCAACACAGCCAAATAAATAAATAAAATAAATTTAAAAATAAAATAAAATAAAATCTTTCTACAACCTCAAAATTAATTTTAAAAAGGCAGTTGCAACCATGCAATAATATTAAAGGATGTAATAAAAATAACAATTAACAAAGCAGGTACTGACATTTTTCATAGAGTCAATTTTGCCATTAGATTGATATTTGGTGAGCAGAGGACAAAAGAGGGGCAAATAGCTCCCCCTCATATTCCATCTACTGCCTCCAGGACTGGTATGAGAGGGGGCAGAGAGTTGGTAGAAAAAGGAAAAAAAGAGGATTTGGAAAATCCTTGGCCCTGCCACAGGATTAATTAGAAACTCAGAGTATTGGCCCAACAATCTATTTTTTTTTTAAATAAGGGCTCCAGTGATTCTGGTATATGCTGAAATTTAAGAAGTTCTGCTCTACCTTAAGGTATTCAACTGCCATTTTTTAACACAGTGGTAATTTGTTTGTTTTTGGTTTTTGTTGTTGTTTGTTTTTAATCTAAGTCTAAAACATGTTCTGCAACAGAGTGGTTAGTTGATTTTATATTTTAGAATAAAATATAGGTCCTGCTTTAGTACTAGTCATGTGGCATCTGGTGATGGAAGATGTATTTCTTCCATCCTCCTAATGTGTTAACTTTATCCATACTCAACCAAGACAATGTTTTTTTCTTGTTTCAAAGCTTGTGCCCCCTCACGGAACCTTCAGGAGATGGATGTTTCAAATCTTAAAGATGTTTCAAATTCTCAGTTCATTTGCAGAGCCCAGATAATTCATATAACCATGAAAAAGATAAAAGTAAAAGCATGTTTTATTTCAGATTACCAATATCTGTCACTTATGTGCAATTTTAGTAAGGAAACAACACTTTTGGACTTTTTGTATGGTGCCCAGCTCAGAAATGATTTATCCTTATGTTTTATTTACTGCCTTTAGCTGTAATTGCCTTCCTTACTTGCTTATTTATTATTAAACACACATGTTCAAAAAATGTGAGAATTTTTTGTGGCCACCATGTTTCTCTGCTTTATTTTGTTAGTGTATAGTTTCACATTTAAACATAGAGAAGGGGTTTGAGATGGCAGCATAGGGGGATCCTGAACTCACCTCCTCCCATGGACATAACAAATCTACATCTACATATGGAATAATTCCCTCTGAAAGAGTCCTGAAAACTGAATGACCGGAACCTCCCCAACACAGGGTAAAAGAACGGCACTGAGATGGATGAGAGGCAGAGATATGGTCTTAACAAGGAAAAAAATCACACCCAAGCTGTGGTGACCTATAATTGGGAAGGATCACAAAAGTATGAAACTTCTCCCTGAAAAGCAAGGGATTCGAGCTCCACATCAGGCACCCCAACCCTTAGATCCTGAACAGGAGAAACAAGCCTCCAAAACACCTGGCTTTGAAAACCAACAGGGAATATGTCTGGGAAAACCATAGAACTGCAGGGAATGGAAAACCAGCTCTTAAAGGGCTCACAGGCAGACTTACTCAAACCAAAAACCAGCACAAAAACATGAGCTTGGAAAGCACATGGACCACAGGTGAAGGGAACTCACCTATTAACACCGAGACATCTGTGGCAGAGGCAGAGATTGGATAGTGCATCTATAAGTCAAAGATTGCCAGCAAACTCCAGAACCTGGGAGAGGGACATAGAATGGCCTCCCTCACAGCTCTCAGGAAAACCCAATACTTTCAACCCCTTGATCTCAGACTGCTAGCCTCTAAAATTGTGAGACCATGATTTTTGTTCTTTAAACCACTTAATTTGTGGTCTTTGTTATGGAAGCTTTAGCAAACTAATAAAACTAGAATTGAACATAAGAATTACTTACAGTATTACCATTCAAAAGCTGTATGCTTCTGCCTTTACCCTATAAAAAAATATCTATTCCACACAGCTGCCACTTCTTAACAGTGCTCATTTCCAAATTAAAGCCCCTTAAGGGGGCATCTGATTGATAAATCCTGGGTCACATGCCTGTGAATGTACAAGAGAGACTACAAGAGATACATTTTACTTCTTCTTTGGGTGAATTATCCAAATTACCCAAATATGGGAAGATCATTCAAAATGTGCCAAGGATCCATAAATGTAAACAGTCAACATAATAAATATACACATATATATGAATATAACTGTTTTTCAATGGCTCAATTTCCCCCCTGCTCTATTTTTTTTTCAAAGAGACAGCATCATTATCTTAATAGTTGAAGATTTATATCCTTCTCTTTAGGGCTGCTATTGTTTCTAGGGATTTATGTATTATATCGGCATGCTTGGGAGGAATGGAAGACTATTGAACATTAATCTGTGTCCCCATCTGCTCTCTCCATTGTTGTTCTCATTTCATTTTCCCAAACAAAAGGTCAAAAAGTCCTTTGGGTCTCTGTGACTTACCCTTGCAGCTTAAAAAAAAAAAATTGTACTATTTCGTATCCTGTATCTTAGGCTTGTTTCATTGATGCCACATGCAATACTTTTACTCTATTTAACTATTGGGCATAGGATTCACTAAGCCCTCATTCAGGAAGAAAGGCACTGTCTTACCTGTCCTCATGCATATAAACCTATCTTGGGTTTCTTCTTTTGCTTTACCCTTCTACCCTCATGGCAGGCTCATGCTCTGTAGGGCAGGAAGCAAAAACTTTTCTTATGGTCACATATCAACATCTAACCATCTTGTTTTCATCAGTCTCTTTTTTCTTTCCTCTCCATGGCCATGGCAATGAAGACAGTCTCTAATTGGCTATCTATTCTTGAAAACAATTTTTTTTAGAATAAACTTTATATTGTTTCTTTCAAGATTAGTCTCTGTAAACACAAGAGCTAAGAACTTGGTCTAATTCTTTGCTTTTCTGCTAAAACACACAAGTACTGAATTTGTCCCAAATGTAGAAGGATTGGTGCTTAGAAAATAGTATAAGATTTTGAGGAGTGGGGGAGGGACACTTGTGACTCCCTCCTGATGTTGTCTTCCATATGGAGAGATAACCACTGGTGTGAAACCCCTGACCTCTCACTGTCCCTCCCCGTCGGTCCCCTCCTACATTAGAGGCTTGGCACAATAAATTTGGGAGAATAAACTGACAAGGTTTGCCTCAATTCTTTCCTTCTTGGGAGAAAATCTGCCTGCTGAGAATATATTCTCTTTTCTGCTTTCCAGCATGAAGCAAAAAGGGTTTGCTTTCAGGAGAGAGGTCTGGGATCATTCAGCAGAGTCTGCTATAGGATGGGTACATTTGTTGAAGTCTGTGGTTCATTACAAACAGTGTAAACATATGTCTTGGTTTGTCAGGATGGTCTTAATTTATGCTCAATGTAATTAATAACATTGCTCCTTTTTTCTTCCCTGGTTGAAATACTAAATAATGTAGTTAGCCTCATTATAAGGAAGCCCACTCTCTCAAAGATAAAGATGCAACTTCTAAGTTACATTTATCTTTTATTTAGGAGTAAAGATAATCTCCCATTTCATTATTTTGTATCAATTCTCAATTGATACAGAACTTAAGAAAAGGGAGGGTTTTTTTGGGGGTTGCTCTTTGATCCCAAAATGATTTAGAAAAGAATAACCACCAGAAGAAAGTTGCAGTTACTGCTATTTGAGCATTCAGGAGAAGAATCAATTATTTTAGGATCAAGAAAGTCTTAACTGATTCTGTGGATTTTAGTTGTTTACTTGAAGTATAATCACTATTCTACTGATTCTTTGTGAAGATCATAAGTGATTATAATCTTTCTGAAAGAGAAGCTCCATTTGTAGAACTTTATAAAGCTTATTTAATTAAGGTTATAGTCTTTAAAAAACAAAGGTTAAAGGTCTTATTGTGTAAACATCACAGTAATATTCTTCATAGAATTTCTAGCACTTCCCAAATAAGAAAAAGCATCAAAAAATTTTGAGTAGCAATTTTTCCAGCAGAATTCTTACTTCTCGAAATGATAACTTTATCAACATTTACTTTACCTTGGCTAGGAATTAACTATAATGGGAAAAGGCAAATAGAATTTTAACTAATGCTTTGTAAACTTCGAAGTATAGATGCTTGTATACTTGTATACTTACTACACTCCATACACTATTCTAGGCTGTTTGGATAGTCAGTTAAATAAACAGAGAAAGCCCAACGCTCATGCATCTTGTGTTCAAGTTTGAAGGGATTATAGAGACAGGATCCAAATGGTCGAACATTTTGAAGGTCATGTGTTTTCAGTTTTTTTCATTACTTCTTTCAGAAACACAGCATGTCAGTCATATTAAAATGACACATCTACAAGTGATAACTTAAGGTTTCATGCCCATTTCAGTTAAGTGTAGGTGGAGTAAGTAATGGATTTGGTATAACTGTATGAACTTGGTACAATAACTAGTAATTTTGCAACATTTCCTGAAAATGTGACCTCTGTATCAGCAAAGTAAGGCTTCTAGACTCTCCAATTTGTAAAAACAGGGTCTAATAAATAAATGAGAAAATAATAGATGAAAAGAAAGATAGTTTTGATATTTTACTTGGCATATTGTGTATAGACAGACAATGAAATAGTGGAATAAATCCTTCAGAGAACTCTGCATGGAACTCTGCTTTGCTACTCTCTCGTACAAAAATGAAATTGACTTTTCGTACATCGTTATTGCCTCTTATTAAAAAATAAAAAGGAATTTCATTATGTTGCACAACCTCACAGGGTAGTTGCTAAAACTGAATAACAAGGCACCAAATAATGGCAAAACACTTTTCACTTAGCAATGCAAGAATGACTATACGAGTGAAAATAATTTACCATGTAACCAACTTCTGGGAGACAAAATAGGCCAAAATATTAAATGGTTCCCAAACATTAAAAAAAGTCAAAAGATATTATCTTCCCATAAAACCCTGTTTAGTGAAACTTTTCCATCAAATGCTCTGTCTGACGTTGAATCTCAGAACAAATGATAGTGCAGGATGATTCATTCATCGCCTCTTCCAGGGAGAAAACAGTATTCATGTCAATAAAACATTTATTCCCTTATTCAAGACTGTATTTACTGATCAAGAAGCTTCACCAAATGTTGAGGGAGTGTTTATCTTCCCACCATCAAGGATAGGAGTGAGTTTTCAGTGGTACTGTATATGTAGGAAACAATCCAAAAGAGCTAACTTTGAAATTTTCATCTGTTTTTTATGGCAATGAAAACCAGCCCACAGTTGTCATTTGTTCTGGTGAAATGTAATGCATTAGCTTGCATGGCATTAGATCTAATAACTCTATTTCTCATGGAAAAAGAAATACAATTTTGGGAAAAACTCTTTGTTATTAATAATAACTAAATCATAGATTTTCAAATCTTACCCTCTCATTCTTTGAATTCAATATTTTACTTTCACTAATTCACTTACCATATTTCGAAAAGAAAAATTTTTTTGAAAAAATATTTAGTGCATACTAAAACTACTAGATTGATAAATCCTAGAAATAAGTAACCTATTAACGGGTAAGAAACAGTAATAATAAGGTGCTGTATGATGATAATAGAACTTTTGACCTATTATAATTATTGCTGATATGAATACTAAGTGTTTGAAATATTATTGTTCTTAAATAATAGTAATCTTAAAGATTTAGCTTCTATTCATGCAAGAGTTTACTTGGGGGAATATTTAAGTTAACACTTCAGTTAGCATTGTCTCTACAAAGTATATCTTTTTTTTTTTATTGGAGTATAATTATTTTATAATGTTGGGTTAATTTCTGCTGTACAGTGAAGTGAATCAGCCATATGTATACCTATATCGCCTTCCTCTTTGACCTCCCTCCCACTCCCCCTATCCCACCCATCTAGGTTTATCACAGAGCACCGAGCTGAGCTCCCTGTGCTATACAGCAGTTTCCCACTAGCTATCTATTTAACACATGGTATTGTATTTATGTCAAACCTAATCTCCCAATTTGTCCCACCCTCCCCTTCCCCTCCTGTGCCCACATGTCCATTCTGTATGTCCACATCTCTATTTCTGCCCTAGAACTAGGTTCATCTGTACCATTTTTGTAGATACCACATATATGCGTTAATGTTCATTGCAGCACTATTTACAATAGTCAGGACATGGAAACAACCTAAATGTCCAACGACAGATGAATGGATAAAGAAGATGTGGTAGATATATACAATGGAATATTACTCAGCCATAAAAAGGAACGAAATTGGGTCATTTGTAGAGATGTGGATGGACCTGAGTCTGTCATACAGACTGAAGTAAGCCAGAAAGAGAAATACAAAGCATATCTTGAAAGCTGCTCTTCTTAATAGTCCAAGAATTCCCATTTTTATGCACACTCAGAATGAAATTTTATAAATAGATTTTATTAACTGAAACAAGAAGGCATATGCACATGCATATGCATACACATACATTCCACAATTCAAATATGACATATGAAAACTATTAAATCTGCTGAATCACAGATTTTAAAATGCCTATCTACAGGTGTCAAGAACTGTGAAAGGTCTAAGATTTTATGCTATTTGCAAGTGAACAAGTTAGGTTGCTAGAGTTCCATGGATGCTGGTAGAAGACACAAGACTCCTGAGTCAGAGACAAAAGAAAAACATGGAGTCCTTCACATTATAGCCAGATATAATACTGAATATGTTACATGTCTCCCAAAATGATGGGCTCGGGCAGTAATGAGGACAGTTTGAGTGGTGTAGCCTTGAGCAGCAGCTTACTTCCTGTTTGACTTATCACAGAATGATCCCCTACTCTGAACATCTGCATAAGTGACCTAGATGGATTGATAAGCAGCCAACATTTGTTTCCAGAGTTAATGGTCCCAAAAAGGGGTATCTTTAATCTGCCAGTCTGCTGTCTTCAATGTGGCAAATGAAGCACCCAGGCCATGGGCAACAACCTAAGAGTCAGTAAAATATAACAAGGTTCCTGAAAGGACCAGCCAGAGCTATGAGAATGGCCTTGAGTTCTGCCCACTAAGCAGAGTGACCTCGACTGCTTTTGGCTATACAAAGCTGATTCTATAGGTCCTGTAACAATACTGGGTTTCAACTAAGGTGAATCATCACTAAATCTAGCCCAGGAATTCAGGGAGCCTCGGTGAACTGAGGGCCCTCATGAAACTGCAGATTTGCTCCAGGGGTCAAAGAAGAGGATGATTGCTACTTTTTTCATGTAATGCCAAGATGTCACTGGGGCTAGGCAGGTTGTATTTTGAATATGCCATTTCCAATGGACAAGTAAGCTTGTCGGTTCTTTCTACCTTGTTAGTTATTGAGTACATGTTGATTTACTCCATCATGGGAATATCAGGCAAGAGAATCACAAAGCCCCCTTGGTCAGGCATTCAGTATCAACAAGCTCCTGGTAAAAATCTAATACCTGCTTTCAAAAGGAGTATACTTGAGAGCCATGTTAGGGAGGCGATAAATCCAAAACCCTAGGGAGTGCCTTTGGGTGTTAAGTGCCATCCATTTGTTTGAGACTTCATTGAGCAAGACTATCAAAGACTTGTAGTCCAAAAAGGTCACTTTACGCTGGGGCACCACAATGACAAAACGCATACCACAACAAGATGGACAGGTTCCAAACAGCATTCTCAGTTTGGGCCCCACTGAAGGGATGCTTCTTTGTGAATCAGCCAATATAAAGACTAAGAAGAATGCATTAATGAGGCAAGCATTGTCTCTAATACTCCAAAACTCCAGTAAGGTAGTAGGTCTTATTTTTGCTGTTCAGGAGGTTGTCCAAAAACATAACCAATATTTTTTGACTGCCAGCAGAGTTAATCATTATGAATGTGTCCATGTAGTCCCTAGAAACTTTACTGGTGAACAGCCATTTGAATTATGTAAGTGTTTATCTGTCATTCCTGCTGGCAATGGTGTGATTACATCATTCTCAGGACCACTGAGGCTCTGATTTGCCAAGACAATTCAGAAGGTGACTGAGAAAAATCAACTAAAGAGTAAAAGCTTTAGATATCAAGGATAGAAGCAGCCACACTAAATTCTTATCCACCAACTGGTGGCAAATGGCAGATGAGTTTGTCTTGTTAGTAGTTTTCTATTGTGAGACATTCTCAATCAGGGGAATCCTGTATGGTACTTATGTGATGGAGAAGCACAAGCATATAGAACATCAGTTCCTATGATATACTCAGATATAGAAGCAATAAGAGTACACTGTATTAGTCCAATACAATCTTAAAAGTCCTCACCTTTAAGATCATGCTTACCTCGCTTTCCCACTAGTAATCCTGCCCAAACCCCATGGGCTAAAATCATGCATCTGTTTCCCCACTTCTACCCCATGGGAGCCTATTGGAAAGAGCCATACACATGGGAATTCTTCACATCCCCAAAGGTCTTCAGTATACTCCATGGTATGTAAAGTCTTCAGTCCACCTTGTAGAGAGGGAGACCTTGCTGCCACACCTAATCCTCTTCTATCTTAAGGTAACTGATATCATGGAGGAGTGAGAGATATGCGGCATGGTACAAGTAAGTGGCTCTCACTGTAAGCCAGATGAATAATAAGCCAGATGAATTTATTTTCTGTTCTTTGAGTGTAGACGTTGCTGCTGACAGCTCAATCAAACTAACTTCCACTGTCTTTGGTCTACCCAATGCCCTATATCAGGTGATAAGGCAATTATTCCCTATAATATCTACTTCAGCTTTGGGGATAACTTGATATCCCCAAATTCCTTTCCCACTGGGGCCATAGGCCTTGAACCCAGTGGCTGGGTGACTCAACCATCAATAATTCACATGGCAACACTTTATAAAGTACTCCATCTTTTTTTTTTTTTTTTTAACATCTTTATTGGAGTATAACTGCTTTACAATGGTGTGTTAGTTTCTGCTGTATAACAAAGTGAATCAGCTATATGTACACATATATCCCCATATTCCCTCCTTCTTGTGTCTCTCTCCCACCCTCCCTATCCCACCCCTCTAGGTGGTCACAAAGCACCGAGCTGATCTCCCTGTGCTATGTGGCTGCTTCCCACTAGCCATCTATTTTACATTTGGTAGTGTATGTATGTCCATGCCACTCTCCCACTTTGTCCCAGCTTACCCTTCCCGTCCCCCATCCTCAAGTCCATTCTCTACGTCTGCGTCTTTATTCCTGAAGGACTCCTTCTTTATCTATGGTATTAACTACCCCACTGTCATGATAATATCTCTTAAATTTATATTGGGTTTCATCTTAATGGGGGTAGGAGGATTTTTTATGCTCAGGGAAATTCCCCAGAGAGGGCCAAAGCTCCCTTAAATGAGTCAAAAACCACTGCAATAAAACTCTGAGATCTTTTATGGTTATCTTTGAATGTATCTAAAGTTGGCACGGTAGACGCCAGGAGAAGCTAAGATGAAGATTTAAGACAGTCCAGCTGTTGCCATCATCTTCCTAAACAAGCATTACAGAACACATTTCCTCATCTTCCAAGAGAACCAGCATACTCATAATTGGTTTGGTTTCTGCCATAGCACTAGAGAAATTTTCCTCCCTTCTCATTCAGCCTATGAGCTTATCTCTTTATTGTCTGAAAGGGAGTGAAACCTTCTGGCCACCTAGGGTGAATCTTAGCATTTGTTGTTGCAATGGGGTGACCACCAGATTGGCAAGGAATCCCCCTGCCTGAAGGGTATTAAGCAAAAAAGATACTATTGAGGAAACTACAATAGCTCTGAAACTATTTTCCAGTACTCAGCTGTAACAACTGACCTAATTCTTCCTCAGTAACAGGCAAAAAAGTAGAGGATGACTTATTGCCCAATTAGCCTTATAGCATGGTCAACACACTTGTGATTTATTCTCATGGTCTTCCTTCAAATCCTGTTAATTGGTCAATAACAACCTTATCCTTCCTTTCTAGAGAGTCACGTCTCTGTCAGCATCCCATCCTCATTGCTAAAACTGTTGTTATGGACTGAATGTTTCTGTCCCTCCAAAATTCAGGCGTTGAAATCCTAATCCCCAGTGTGATAGTGTTAGGAGGTGGGGTCTTTGGGAGGTAATTAGGTCAGTGTTTTTATGAAAGAGATATCAGAGAGTGGTCTCACTCTTTACACCATCTGAGGACACAGAGAGAAACAGCCATCCATGAACCAGGAAGTAGACCATTTTCAGACAAGGAATCTGCTGACCCCTTCACCCTAGACTTCCCAGGCTCCAGAACTATGAAAATAAATGTTTGTTGTTTAAATCATCCAGTTTATGATACTTTTGTTCTAGTAGCACAAACTGTCAAGACTTCTGAAGAATCTGCGATGTTACCCTGCTTGCAAGCTAGCAAGTTTATGAATGCTTTCAGAAGACCCAAGATTCCTGGTTCAGGGCACAATAAGCAACATAAGCATCTATGAATTTCTGAATTTTCATCAGTTTTCTGATGAAAGGTCTCATGGGATTGTTCAGAAGAGCTCAGATGGATGCCTGCACATTTAGCGAGTTGCATTAAAGGAGAGGAATCTTGAGCTAAGAGAATCCCAATGTTTATAATGGGCAGCAAGCTTGCCCTTTTACCTGGAAGGAGACATCATTAAAGGCTGTTCCTTTTACAGATGTACTTACAAAGATAATCCAAAACAAAGTGCTGTTAGTGCTTCTTCTCACAAGCTGTGCAGAAATGAGAAGGTTCCATGAAGAAATGTTTCCCAATTATGGTACCTGGGTTTCTGATAGGGCTAGCTTTCATTACTATGGAATTCAGACTTAGCAGTTTATCATGCCAGAGCACTCTTAGTGCCTTATTTGTATGCTCTGCTCCTTTAATTATGTGAATTAAGTCCTCACAAACAGCACATTTCTATAAACAGTATGATAAGACTTGAGAGTGAATATTTTTTCTTAGGAGACTACATTCAAACAAGTTGACCTAGAAAGAAAGTGCTTAAGATGAGTATAAACAAATGTGTTTTAGTATCTCTTTGGGCTCACTTTCTTTTAGTGTGTCTTCACTTTCTAATTTTCCCTCAATGTCCAAATCTTTCATAAATCTACCTACTTTATTAGCATGTCAGTCATTGTCTTCTCTATATGTTTTATGCTTCTTTTACCACTTGGCCTTATAAAAATGCATCTCACTCGATTGCTTACTTATCTGTCGCCTCTAGTTTATACATTTATTTATTTATTTTTTGGCTGCGTTGGGTCTTCGTCGCTGCACGCAGTCTTTCTTTAGTTGTGGCGAGCAGGGGCTACTCTTTGTTGCGGTGCACAGGCTTCTCATCGCGGTGGCTTCTCGTTGCAGAGCATAGGCTCTAGGCATGCGGGCTTCAGTAGTTGTGGCTCGCGGGCTCTAGAACGCAGGCTCAGTAGTTGTGGTGTACGGGCTTAGTTGCTCCGTAGCATGTGGGATCTTCCCGGGCCAGGGTTCAAACTCATGTCCCCTGCATTGGCAGGCAGATTCTTAACCAGTGCACCACCAGGGAAGTCCCCTGTCTCCTCTAGTCTAGAACCAGTTAAGAAAGAGACTTTATCTCCTTCATGTTCTTCTTTTGATACCAACAGTACTAAGTTCAGTGCTAGGCCTTGGTAGATGCTTAACAAATGTTATTTCATTTCAATTCACTTAAATTTAGCCTATAGTCTTCTGGTCAAAGTGAGAAGTAAATAGCTTATTTGGCTTACTTTTTAAATTACTTAAAATGTTTTATTGTTTTCTCTCATATATCTTGAGATTGTGTGGTGTGTGTGTGTGTGTGTGTGTGTGTGTGCACGCACACTTGTATCCTCTGTCAATAATTTCTTCCATGACATCAAACTAAACTGAATTGGAGGAAAAACATTTAAAAATACATGCTTTTAAAATATTAGTCTCTGGGCATCATCAGAAAATCTACAAACAACAAATGCTGGAGAGGATGTGGAGAAAAGGGAACCCTCTTGCACTGTTGGTGGGAATGTAAATTGATACAGCCACTATGGAGAACAGTATGGACGTTCCTTAGAAAACTAAAAATAGAATTACCGTATGACCCAGCAATACCACTACTGGGCATATACCCAGAGAAAACCATAATTCAAAATGACACATGCACCCCAATGTTCATTGCAGCACTATTTACAATAGCCAGGTCATGGAAGCAACCTAAATGCCCATCGACAGACGAATGGATAAAGATGTGGCACATATATACAATGGAATATTACTCAGCCTTAAAAAGGAATGAAACTGGGTCATTTGTAGAGATGTGGATGGACCCAGAGACTGCCATACAGAGTGAAGTAAGTCAGAAAGAGAAAAACAAATATCGTATATTAATGCATATATGTGGAATCTAGAAAAATGGTACAGATGAACCGGTTTGCAAGGCAGAAATAGAGACACAGATGTAGAGAACAAATGTATGGACACCAAGGGGGGAAAGTGGCGGGGGGGTGATGGTGGGATGAATTGGGAGATTGTGATTGACATATATACACTAATATGTATAAAATAGGTAACTAATAAGAACTTTCTTTATAAAAATAAATAAAATTCAAATAAAAAAATAAAACAGAGAAGATCAGAAAAGAAAAACATATCAGTCTCATATTCAATTTCTTAGCATCTCTGATTATAATAAATAAAGCATTTCCTTATTGTTCACAGATGCTAAGCTTGGATTTTCATATTTATATTTGGATACACAATATCTTCTGAGAAAATACTCTGAAATTCAAAGTGAGAAAATTTTCCCATTTTGAATATTTTTTTTAATATAATAAAGTACTTTGAATAATCCTAATTACCATGAATCACTTCGGTTAACATCTTCCATACTGATAAGTCTCAATTCAGCAATTTGGGATTTAAAATAAAGGTTCATAGTCTTTAAACATTTAAATTATATTATGCTGAGTCTCCACTCTGCTTACTGGAAAAAACTACTTCTTCACTCCATGGAATCATCTCCAGTGATACGTTCAGGATTCCTGGTGGTAATTACATGGCCCAAGGGTTTAGTTATGAATATTAGATTTCGGTAGAAGGTAAAATCAAAAGTATTTAGGTAGAGGGATATTTTCTATTCATCTTTTCATCCTGCATCCAAATATTTGAGAAAATAACATGTGACATAGTGTAATAGATACTGAGAGTCTAAGAGTGAGCCAAAGCAATAAGAAATCTACCTCTTAAAGCTTAGTCTAGTCTAGTGGAGGAGTTATCCTTTAATCAAATAATCAAGCAAACAAAATAAAATTATAACTGTAAGTCTACAAGTAAGCAATTTTTGGAATTACAAAAGCACAAAATAGACTGATTTATCTAATTCGGAGGTATCAGGAAGGACTTTTCCAAGGAAGTAATTACTGAGCCATGAAGAAGAAATAGGAGTTTAAGATATGAAAAGGGGAAATAGAAGAGCATTCTATGCAGGAAGAAATGCATATACAAAAAACACCACTGAAAGAGAGACCATGAGATATACAACTCCCTGATTATATATAGCAAGGGAATATGGCTGGAGGAGAAAGAGAAAAATTTATATAAACTCAAGCTGAAGAATGAGACCCAAGACCTTCCCCCTCCACAGAGTTTAACTATTGAGGCCTGAGAACAGAGGCCACCTGAGTCAACAAGACTCTCCTATTGGCTTTAAGAAACTCTTGTCCCAAAAAATAGGCTGTAAACCAATAAGTACTTCTCTGGTTCCTTTGGGAAATTCCTACAAACCAATCTATCTGAATTAATCTGGGGAGATAGTTCCTTGATCAGAAGAATACATTGCTCTCGTAGACAACCAGCTCATTTATCAGTTTACCTAAAACTTACTTCTACGCTGGGTTACCGAATCCTAAACTATTATTATGACACAAAATGTGCCTAATCCTAATAAGCTCCCTGCTTTGAAAGACTCTCCTTATACCACTTGAGTCCAGATTTCGAAACTTCACAAATATTCTCCCCCGGTCTTCTTCTTCTGAGACATTACTAAGACTCTGCCTAGGTGACATTTCCCCTTATTGCAGTATACACAATACATTCAATTTTGTTGAATCAACAGACAATTCTGCTGGTGTTTTTTAGCAGGAGTTAGAATATGCGGGGATTTGTAGGCCACAAGAAGTTTTCTATCCTCCCCTCGATTCTATACATATACAATATAATACCCTTGAAATATTTTAAGTGGGGGGATGGAGAGTGGCACTGGGGTGAAAGTGTGATTAGAATTGTATTTTTAAATGACCACTCTGGCTTCAGTGTAGTAAACTGCTTGGAAAGAGCCAGCATGAATACTGGAAGTTCAGAGACATTTAGAATAATGGGGCTTAGAGATGATGCCAGCTTAGCCTAGGATGGTGACAGTTGATAGGACAAGAAGTGGGTGGGTTCAAAGCATTAAATAGTCCTTAAAATATATAAGGTATAGTGATAGAGCAAATAGGAGGGGTAAGAGACAATATGGTACCAAAGATGGATCCCGGATTTCGAATTTACATAATCCTTATTATTTAGAAGCTTATTCTCCCCTATAAATTGCTAAAGAGTATCATTTTTGAAACACTGATAATGAATCTCTCTCAGTCTAGCCCTCTTGGCCTAGTTAGTTTTAAATTGTGTGTCCACCTTTTTAGAAACTCGATGCCCAGACAACTTGATGTTGTATTTATTCTCTTTTGGATGAAAATATCACAAGGATGGCCAACAAAAGAAGAATCAGGCAGATGCTCAAGGCACCCTGATACACATGACCTTGCATTGATAATTTCTGGACTTTATATAACCACATGTATGGCTCAGTCCTGATTTTTATTTATACAGCCCCTTGAGTTCAGAAATGCATAGAGTTATTTCTCCAAGCAATCTGGTAGATTCAGAGTGACTTGGCCCAAAGGCATCTCTGGTCCTGGACTGTATTATCAATAAAATATTCAATTTTTCAATATCATCAGTTATTTAGTTTATCATGTATTCCTTTTAACCCCATTCCTAAAGCCCTCCCTACATATTGTCAAACCCCTTAATGTGTGAGATATGTATCTTTGTAAATTCTCAGTACAGATTTTGTATTATATATATTATATATTAATACATATATTTTTATATATGTATATATACAAAATTTTTATTAACTGAACGGCATATTCAATTGCTATAATATTAAGATTTGTCCATCTTACTGTGTCTACATCTAGTTTGATGCTTCAAATGGCTGCTTAGAATTCTTTCCTGTATATTCACCATATTTTGCTTATCTATCTTTCCATTAATAGATACCTAAGCTGTCTTAAATTTCTCCCTACCACAAAGCACACTGAGATGAACATACCTGTATTTGTCCCATAATGGAATAGTGTATGAATATACTGGGTTTTGTACAAAGAATAATTGCTATGTTGCTCTGTCTTAGATTTTGTGCAAGGTATAAGTGTGTGTATGTGTGTGTATGATGTATATGTATATGTATATATGCTGAATTTTACTAAGTACTGCAGATTGCTCTCTAAGAAGGCTGTACTAGTACGTTCTTGCATCAAATGCACATGCATCAGGAATTCCGTTTCCCCACATCTCTATAAACACTTGACAATGTTTAAACTTCAAAATATTGCAGACCTAGTGGGTGGGATAACCTTTGTGTCTGATTCCAGTGAACTTCCATATGTCCGCATATACTTATTATCCATTTGAGTATTATCTTATATAAATTATATGCTCATGTCTTGCCTATACTTCTATGGATTATTTATTTCTATTTATTGCAATAATTTCTTGTAAGTCTATATATTAGTGCTACTCAAATTTATAGAGTGTATCCTCTTCCAATCTGTCAGGTGAATCTTAACATCATCTATAATATTGAATCATAACATCATCTATAAAGCAAATTATGTTTATTCCTTAATTTAACTTTTTATTGAGATAACTGTAGATTCATATGTAGTAGTTAGAAATAATGCAAGGTAATCCAGTTTCCCCTAATGGTAACATCTTGTGAAACTATACTGCAAAATCACAGGTTATTAATATTTAAACAGTCAAGATACATAATAGTTCCTTTATCAAAAGGATCTCTTCTATTGTCCTTTTAGATCTACACTCATCCCCCAGTTCCTAATCCCTGGAGCCATTAATCTGCTTCCATTTCTATAATTTTGTCATTTCAAGAATGTTTTATAAATAGACTCAGTCTGTAACACTGTAGGATTTTTTTTTTTTTCCACTCAGCATAAAGGTCAGCAGATTCATCCAAACTGTTGCTTGTATCAATAGTTCCATCCTATTTATTTCTGAGTAATATCCCTGGTATGAATGCACCACAGTTTGCTTAACCATTAAACTATTGAAGGACATCTGGGTTATTTCCAGTTTAAGCTGCTATAAAACAAATCTGCTATGAACATTTGTGCGCAGATTTCTGAGTAAACATAAATTTTCATTTCTTTAGGGTAAATGTTCAAGAGTGCAATTCCTGGGTTGCATGGTAGTTACATGCTTAGTTTTATAAGATATTGACAATCTTTATTCAGAGAGATTGTACCATTTTATACTCCCACCTTCAATGTAAGATTAAAATATTTTCTCTACATCCTTGCCAGTATGTGGTCTTATTACTTTTTTAATTTTAGCTATTCTGGTAGTATAAGATATAGTAATATCTTATTGTGGCTTAGTATTTGTATTTCCTTAAGAGTTAATGAGGTTGAACCCTTTTTTTATGTATTTATTTTCCATCTGTAGATCCCTTTCAGCAATATGTGTTCATAATTCTTTCCCATTTTCTAATTGCATGTGTTTTTTTAACTACTGAGTTTTGAGAGTCCTTTGTATTGTATATTCTAGATATTAGTCCTTTGTCTAATATGAGATTTGCAAATATTTCCTCCCTGTTGGGAGGTTGTATTTTCATGCTCTTAACAAGATCTTTGACAGAGAAAAGAATTTTAATTTATCAATATTTCTTATTATGGATCATATTCTTTGCCTAGCCTGGGATCCAAAAAATTACCTCCTATGGTTTTTTTCTAAAATTTTTATATTTCTGCACTTTAAATTTAACTCTGGATCCATTCTGAGTAAATTTTTAGTATAAAATTGTGGTTTGAGTCAAGTGGGTTTTGTTTTGTTTTGTTTTGTTTTGGGGGATTGGGGGGGTCTCTGGATGTCCAATTGTTCCAATACCATTTGTTGAAAAGCTATCTTTCCTCCACTGGTTTGCTTTTACACTTTTGACAAATATCAGTTGGATCCATTTACTTCAGGATTCTCTATTCTGCTTCAATGATCTATGTGTCTATACCTTACCAGTATTACACTGTCTTGTTTACTGTGCCTATATAGCAGGCCTCATATCAGGTAGAGTGATTCCTCCTATTATATTCCTTGAGAGTTTAAAGCTATTCTAGGGTCTGTATTTTTCCATATAAATTATAAACTTGCCTATGTCAACAAAAAATACCTTACTGTGGTTTTAATAGGAATTGCAATAAGCCTTTAAACCAATTTAGGAAGACATGACACGTGTACTAGGTTGAGTCTTCCAATATTTCTCTCCACTGTTCTGGTCTTCTTTGATTTCTTTAATCACCATTAAAAATTATCATACAGATTCTGTGCATGTTTTGTTAAGTATATAACTATTTTTAGAGTGATTTTGTTATGTTTTTAATTTTGGTTTGAGTGTTCTTACATCCTACAAAATTGCTGAACTGACATCAGTTTAGAAGTTTTTTTTGGTTGTTGGATTTTGTTTTGTTTTGTTTTGGTAGATTCTTCAGGATTTTCTGTATAGACAATCATCTACAAGTATGGGCTGTTTTATATCTTTCTGATCTGTATTTCCTTTTTTCTTATTGCAACAGTTAGACCTTCTGTTACTAGGTTGGATAAGAGTGATGAGAACAAGTATCCGTGATTTGTACCAGATTTTAGAGGAAACACGTTCGGTGTTTCACCATTATGATGTTAGTATCTTGTAGATGAACCATATCAATTTTAGCTGGCTCCCTTCATTCTTAACTTGGTGAGAGTTTATAACATTAATGAATATTGGATAATGGATATTAATAATTATGACAAATATTTATTCTGCATCCATTAACATGATCATAAAATTTTTCTTCATTAGCCTGTTAATTACATTGATTAATTTTTAAATGTTGAACCAGCTTTACATAATTGGAATAAATTTCACTTGATCATGTCTGTTGTTATTTTTATGTAATTCTGGATTTGATTTGTTAATATTTTGTCGAGGGATTTGTATCTAAGTTCATTAGCGACATCAATCTTGTTTGTTTTTTGTACCATTTTTATATGGTTTTGTATCAAGGTACTAATGGCCTTAGTAAATGAGTTGGGAAGTATCTATTTCTTCAACTATGTATCCACAATACCTAGAATAGCTCTGGATACTTAGAAAGCACTCAATAAATATTAGCCACTTTTTAATGCCTTGCAATCAAATAACTGTTTATATGGCTTTTCTAGATTTGTGCTACTGTGCAATAAAATTGGTATCGACATATATCTTTAATAATTTAATAAATTTACTTATAGTTATACATACCAATAAGAGATAAATTGAAGTGCATGTGTGTCTAGAACCTTTATTTTTCCTAAGTATATATTTATGGATATTTATAATAGAACAAGCTAGTAATAGTTACTTTAGACTGGTGCTTTCCAATAGAGATGGATATAGTATAAGCTATGTCCCTTTTAGCATAAAGATGTGCTCTGAAAAAATTCCTCTGCAGCAATTCTCAACTTCTCTCTCATTCAGTTTATTTGCACCCCAAGCTAAGGACCATGATTTTTAGTAAAATATTCTTGCATAGTTCGTCTCCTAAAAAAATAAGAAAAAATGTAGAAGACATGTTCAGAGCTAATAAGCAAATGTGACTGCTTTTCTAGGATGTAGTTTTAGAAGAAAGCCAACTATTTTTGGATAAATCTAGATAATAATCTTTCAGGGAATTGTGGGGGAAATAACTAGTTGGTTTATGTTCTATCTAACAGAAGTTTTCCTTTTATAAACACATGTAAGCAGTGGATACTCTCCCAGGGACCATAAACAAACATTGTATAGATAGCTTTTGATAAATCTGACCTGTTTCTGATGGTCAGATCGCAAAGCCTTCCTTTTCTTTAACGCACTTGGTCACCTTTTATCACAAATGTAACCTTTATACTTTGTATGTGTGTGCACTGGGGAATAGACAGTTATGAATATTATTCTCTTTTCAGAGTTTTACTCAATTTTTTTGTTTTCCTTGCTGAGGTTCAGGTTTGTCATACCTTTCAAAAGATATTATTTAAGAGTAGAATCAAAAACTTTTAAAGATATAGAATCATTATGTTGTACACCTGAAATTAATATAATACTATATGTCAATTATATCTCAGAAAATATTCTTTAAATTCCATCATATTATGTCACTTTTAGGATTTAGAGCCAGCCAGCGAAACTTGCAGTTTCAATTTGATTTCACAATTTTAAAATGCATCTCCCTAACACTGCCAACTTTAGCGTTCAGTTGTGCTAGCTATTAAGCTAGTTTTCTTTCCTTTTAACCTATCCTTCTATACAGTGATTTTTTTGATACGGGGGCTAGAGCTCCACAAACTACAGTCGTGCCTTGTCAGCTGGCTTCCTGTTAGGCTCTGCCAGGGAGTTAAAGGGAGATTGCGAGGCTGGAAGAGTAAGAAGGAAATTGTTCCTTTCTCACTGATTTTTCAGACTTCCTGTTCCTCTCAATGGCACCCACCCTTGCTTCTTCAAGCCAGCTTTGGTGGGTTCATTTCACTTGCAGCAGTTTGGAGTTTTTCCAATATTTGTACTTGTGACCTTTCAATGACACTGGCATGGAACCAGACAGCATCCCCTTCTCAGAAATCCAAGTCCCAGTCTCTTAGAGCCCCTCTTCTAAGCTCTGAGATATTAGTGTCAGACAAACTTCTTCCCCTGGGAGGTTGGCGTTCAGTTTAGGAAGACCTCTTCTCCAAACTTCAAAGGTTTGGTAATCCCAATCTCTTCCCTTTGTTCTCATAGTTCCAGGGATGATATCTGCTTCCTACAGTTGTTTCCAAAATAATGGCTTAGTTTCTCTTTTATTATGTTTCAATATTTCAGCAACTCATTAACCATTCTTTAAGCTAAGCTCTCTTTGCTAAAAGAGCTGGTACGGTTTACGTCTCTTGACTGGACTTTGACTGATACAGGGTCCTTTGGGATCCTCTGCTCCATCTTTTTGAATGTTACTGAATGTCTCTTTAAGATATTATAATAAACATCAATAATATATTTTTTTAAAACAGAGAAACTAAAGAACAGAGGGCATGCTTTTCTGAATTCCCACTCATTGGGATTTCAAGCAATCTTTATTGCATTTAGAATATGTAGATTATATCTATTTTAAGATTATGACCTAATGTAAACATCTCCTTTGCAATTTATTGCATTTGTTCTAAATTGATAATTATAAATAATGAAACCATCTTCTCACAGTAGCTATCTGAATTAAGTGGTATTTTATTATTTTACTCTATTTCACAGTGTAACTTTAACTTTTTAGTCCCATTATATTACTACATACTGAAATATAACTAGTCCACTCTCAAGGAGCAAAGATATAGGTTAATAGAAAGACAATGGAATACATATGTGTGTGTGTGTGTGTGTGTGTGTATATATATATATATATATATATATATATATATACCTCAGATGAACTGCATTTATAACAAATTAGTTTTAATAAAGAAATAAACTTTGAAATTAGATTTTGCTTTTTACCAGGTCAAACTACATGTGAATAAGTTTTCGAGTGCTGACCCAAAGGACTTTAAAATTAAAGTCAGAAGCATACAGACAAACAACAACAAAAAACTTTTGACACAAGAATTCGTAATCAAATAATTAATATATTTAACGGAAACTGAAAGCTTATTTTGGACCAGCCAAAATAATAAAAGACTGTAGCACAAAATAATGAAGAATAATGAAGTTCAAAAGGCCCAAAACTTCTCTCTACTAGAGAACTAAGTCTTTAGCTCTCTCAAAAACAACTATGTTTCAATAACATTGCTCTGGGTTAATGCATCAGTAATTTTCAATAAATAAACATCTATGTTCAGAGGATGTCCTCCACTGAGCAATGATAGTTCAACCGCTTATAAAAATATCTCCAGTACACTAAAAAATTAAATAGTTTTAAAAGTTTATTTATGAGTTGTTCTTCACCAATTCTGCTTGAAAGATACACATGTTTATGAAAACTTACAGCAATATCAAGTTGTAAGCTGAATCAATATATGAATTTCATTTCTCTTTGTGATAGTTCATTAAGCATCTATTAGAAAAAGTGAAACTCTGTATAATATTTTAAGACTTTCTTTATAATTGCCAGGGAATAAACATTTATAGTTTATATTAGTCAGATATCTCAAGTATACAATAAAGAACGCAACAGATAAAAGTATTCCCTAAAGATAATGACTATCAAAGTAATTGCTTTGACAATTCAATTATTGACTAATGGTTAGAATAGATAATGTTTAGCATGAGTCAAGAATACATAAAGTACATTCTCTTTGGAACAAGATTTTTCTCCTTCCATACTACATTCCTAATTTTATTTCTTAAGAACATGTTTCAGTTAATAGTGTGTCAACAAGACAAAAACAAGAGAATTTCCAAATCAAATTGGAAAATGAGGGAAGTATTTTTCCAGCTCATGTTATAAGAATATCCAATTGAGGTATACATCATTTGAAGATTTTAGAAGACTTGGTTAAGATTATAGGTTTAATAGCTTGACATATTTGAAATATACTGAAAATAGAGGAGCAGACAAAATGGCTCAGGAAGAAAGCATAGTGATGAGTAGAAGGAAACGCATAAAATTTCAGGTAACACTAATATTTACAAGGTAGGAAGGGAAGGAAAATCAACAAAAGACAATGAAAAAATGCAGTCAAGCGGGTATGAGAAGCACCTGAAGAGAGTGGTTAATTACACATAAATTGGTTAGAGAGTAGGAATTGTAAAGTGTTATGCATTATAAGGGGGCAAATTTGCAAGAAAACTAAGAATTGTTCATTTAATAATTTAAAATCTTTACCAGTAGGCTTTACTAAAATCATGTCAATTGATGTTGTGTGCCATGTAGTACAATTTAATAACTTAAGTGGAACAAATCAAAATAAGAACAAATATTTTAGAAAAAGAACATAGATTTGAAACAGGACCAAATGTAGATAATGCAAGAGCACTGCGCTTAACATGACTTAAAAGGAGCGCATGTTGAATGCTTTTCTCAAGACATTTTCCTGAAATAAATACATTCCAAATTTGAACTTTGAGACATAGGGAAATCCAGAGTAGAAGGGAATTATCTATAGTCTCAGTACTTTAGAGACTCTTTTATTCACCCTGTTTGCTGTCTTAACTGCTAGAAGTTGTAGAATGATAAGAACAAAAGATGGAGCCACTCTGAGGGTGGTGCTTTATACTTCGTATTGTGTAATATCTCAGAGCACAATGATGCTATTTATTGTAAAGTCTCTCTGGCATTTTCATCTTAAAATTGGTTATAGAGACAATGGATAAAGGCATTAAAAGAACTCTGATAATCTCTATTTTTTATCTCCCCAAAGAAATGTTAAAAGGATTTGGTAGAAAAACACACCAAAACTAATGCTTGCTAATATGGCTATAAAGCTACACCTGGGATCCAAACCCATAATGAAATTAAACAATTGTATTTGCTGGTTAACCTCATTTTAAATAATATGTTTTCTCCCATAAGGGAGGCATATGTGAAATGTAATCATCTCTTCATTATGAGATTGCAAGCTGTATGTCTTATGACAGACATACAACCCTAGTGTAAGTATACCAGAGCCCTGTATATCAAAGAGAAGTACCTGAAATATTTTTGCTCATGATATCTCCCCCTCTCTTCCTTAATTTCCTTTTAGTCAGGGTAGTAAAGGATTCTCTTTTTACCAGGCTTTGAAAAGAGCTGCTGATCTATTATGAGTGGTAACTTTAAAAAGAACATCAAATTATTTACCTATTTTACTACTTCCCAGGTTTTAATTTTGAAAACTCTTTCAAACATTATATTTAGGCCTGTTCTACTTTCAAATCTACTTGCTCCTTAGTGGCACTACTGACTCTTGTGAGTATTCCTTTATAGCCTGTATCACACTTATTACAATTTTTCTTTGTTTTTCACTGCCACTAGACTATGAGCAGCTTGGGCACAAAGGCTGTGAATTATTCATATTTGTATCTTCATTAGCTACCATAGGCCCCAGTATATGTTGAAGAAAAAGTAAATGTAGAAATAAATTGTGGGTTGGGATAGCACTCTAATTTTTTAAATAAAATATTGCAAACAACACTTGCTTCTTAACAAAACACAGTTTTAATAAAACATACAGTTTTCCATACCCTAGGAATGATGAAAAAACAAACACACACAATGTGTTTAGAATTTTCCTTAGAGAAGTACAACTCGATTTAGGTTCTTTTCAGAAAGGCTATTCTTTAGTTGGAAAGACCTTTCTTGTTAATCAACAGTCTGGAAGGCAATGAGGTAGTGGACATTATAATCCACTAGCCAGTCAGATCAACTAAATAAACCTTGGCAATAAACAAGATGGTGAGTGTACAAACAAAGACTGTTGAAGTAGATGGTATTTCAAATTACAGTAAGCCCCCCACAGTAAAATACAGATTATGTGGTACTGGTGAATAATGCCAACGCTCTGGCCTGCCCAAGTTCTCCAAAAGGGGCAGGGTGGGTAAAAGCTAACTTCTTCTTGATGATTGGGTGACAGAAGGAAGTGTTAGCAAATGACTGTCTCATGATCATTTCAGTCTTTCTTAGTTCAGTATAGGGTGCATTTTTTTGTTACTTTTTTTTTTTTTTGTAACAATCAGTCCTTTTCCCAGTTGGCCTAATAAATAAAAACAAATAAATGCAATGTTTTCTCTTTTCCTTTACCATGTAGTCACTGGAAGACTAACTAAAAAATGCATTTTTTTTTTTTTTTTTGTTAACATTGCAATACCACTACACCACATTTTGTATGGTTGAATTTTTGGACCTTACTTACTGAGTTATGGCAGGGTTTCACCATTTTCACAATTTAAAATAAATTCCAATCATGTCGAGGTTATTTCATGGGTAAACTACATTTTAACTTGCAATATGTCTTTGCAAATTACAAAAATTTCATATTATCCTCAATGTCTTAAAAGTAAACAACACTGTGATTGAAACAACCTTTAACAAATTGAAACTTAAACAAGTATTTCCACCAGAAACAAATGTTAATCTGATTGAATGTACCCAAATATAATTTTGGTTTACTTAAATAAATATTTTAATTTGAAAATTTTTCCAGGGTACATGTGGTCATACAGAAATTAACATATAACACTGTTCCTCATAATAAAGACTTCTTTTTAATAAATATTATGTTACTGAAAGAATAAGAATTAGAATCTAATTTTATACGGGGATTTAAAAAAATAAATTTCAAGAATATTAAATCCAAATATTAGCATGGAAAGAGTAAATTATACTAACTTTAATTATATCCTTGAAGATAGGCAAACAAACCAATGGCCAATAAATACTATATAGGTGAGGTTTTTTTCTTAAATAAACAAAATAGTTTTTCATTATTTTTTATCACGTTAGTTTCACATTTAAAATTATTTGGTCCAGGGAGCGGGGGGGTTGGTGGTGGTGGGATGAATTGGGAGATTGGGATTGACATATATACACTAATATGTATAAAATAGATAACTAATAAGAACCTGCTGTATAAAAAAAAAAAATAAAATTCCAAACTAAAATAAAATAAAATAATTTGGTCCAAATGTAGCCTGCTACTGTATTTTCAGTATATCTAAGACAATACTAGTTGTTTATAGAGTGATAAAACTGCATTATAACATTTGCCCAAGTGCTGAATGGGCATATATTTAATATGTTTGCAACAAAGCTTAAGTTCTCTTGACAGTCTCAAATGGGTTTCATGTTCATTTTCATTTTTTATGTAAATAAACTCTAAAATAATTTATTATTTTAAAAATCATTTAAATATATCTACAAGTTTGTTTTGAGAGAGTCAGTTTTACATATGCAGTTAACACAACAAAAGGAAAGCAAAAAGGAAAACCTAAGCTAACACTATCTTTTAGTTATATCAATCCCCAAAACTTCCTTCATAAGCAAGACATTCATGTAAAATTAGCTACTGACCAAGCAGAAACTTATGCAGAGAACACAGCTTTTGTGTATTTAGAAGAATACTAATTTTGACTGGATTTGGAATGTTTTTCTAGGCAATCATTACAGTTAAGCATATTAAACTCTCTTTTTTTGTCAAAGTTAATTCATATTTCACTTCCAAAAGCATCTTTATAGTTAAATACAACTTTGTGAAAGCCAATGGTTATTGCTTAGTCATTCATTTTTATAGAGAAAATGTTGTACTTCGACAACACTGCACTATTTAAATCAGCTGTACTCCTTGTTAATCAAGGGAGAGTTTTTCCATCATAACATGAAAAAAGTCAGATTCAGTGATTTGGAAACATCTTGATCTCTATCTTCCAAACCTGAAATATCTTCTTCAGTTTACTCCTTCTCTTGCTCTGCATCACCTCACTGGAAATTTTTTCTAATCTCCTTTCTGGATCCTCTTCATCACTACAACGTTTAAATTTTGGATTAACTCTAAGTGTTGCCTCTTTTTTGACTTTCTTGTCTTACCTTAACCCTCACTCCTGTCCAACCATATAACTGTAAAAATGTCCAGATTTACATTTCCACCCCCAATCTCCCGACTAACCTCATACATCTGAATCTACAACTGACATTTGCATGAGATGTTGAATACACAGCTCAAACTTAATATGCCCCAAACAAAATTTTTCATTTCTCCAATCTCCAAATGTACTCCTAAAAGAAAAAAAATTTCACTCTTCATGCATTTAGTTTGGTAAAAATACCTAATCTAGGGATCTTCCTGTTAACTACTTTTCTCACTGCACACTTGTAATCCATCAGGAAATTATATCAGCCCTACCTTTAAAATATATCCAGAATCTGACCTCTTTCTACACTCTCTAGTGTTACCACCCTTGTGACAGATGTGTAAATCCACTTCCCAGATACCAATTCAAGGAAGGACTCTGCCTAAGGGCAAAGAGAACAGTCAGCAGACAGCCTCTACCTGTCAGCAACTTCCTCAGGATCTGTCTCAGTTGCAAGGAGCCACCCCCTGAGGACACTCCCTTCCCAGGGCAGCTCACACCTTTTTCAGGTGGCTGAGCAAGTGGGAGGTATAAAGCCTAAGGGTCTGGCCTTATCGTCTCAAAGTAGGATACTCTGACGCATACACTCCAGAACGTTATTACTTCGATTCTATATAGAATGAGGAATAATGAAATGTACAGTGCTCACTGACATGTTCTTTGAGTTATCCAAATTTTAATGATATTTATGACTCTGTATTTTATAGATTCCTGAGAGTTTCATCCACCAATAAGTAAGGATATAGCAAGATGCTAATGTATTCAGTGATGTTTTAAATTCTATTACTTGAAAAATCATCTTAGTCATCACCACTAAAAGAAATATCACTGCCACCACCATCCCTAGAAGACTAATTTTGTGGCAATTAAAAGATGCATTAGTACAAAGCAATAGAAAGATGTGTGATTTTCTGTAAAATGATTATTAGTTTGAAAAATAATTATCCCAAGTACCTTCATTTGCATTACTAATTTGAGGTTGTTCTTAAAATTATAAAACATTTGGATCATTTCATATTTGTTCAGTAAATTTTCTTTCAAAATATTATAACTAAAAATCTCACTTCTGAGGACAAATTGAGTAGTTAACTATTTTCATAGTATTTAAAAGTCTAAGACTTTTATTCTCTGCAGCTATTTCCTTTAATAGCTGACATGCTTCCATAGCTACAATGTCATGCCAGAGGGGAAAACTAACTACATCTAAAACAGGAGAACATGAAAAAAAAAGTGCTTGAGGTATAACCATTTTCTAAATTTGGGTTTAAACAGTTAAAATGAACAGATTAAAAACAAGAACAGAAGTATAATCACGTGTGTGAGCTTTTAAAAAATACTCCTTAGATATCTCAACTTCATTTTGTTTTCATTATTAATACTTTCCACTTATAATTGTGGGAAAATATAAATGATTTAGAAAAAACACGTTATCAAGTAAATGAAGTATTTATCCTATTGTTTCAGTCAGTTGACCAGATGAGCAATATACAGCTATAATTATACTTTCTCCAATAATCAAAATATTTAAAAACTCAATGCTCTTATAGTAATCTGCTCTGTGAGGCATTGTTTTATAGATTATACATACCAGGTTTTTTTCCTGCAAATAATTTTTAAGCCTACTTAATAACATTTTTGCCCCTTGAGTTTAATATGATTGCTGGAACCTGGCAGGAAGTAACTGAAAAATGAAGGAGATGACCTCCCTAAGTTTATTTTTATGTTTTTTTTTTAATCCTAAGATTTTGATTAGCTCATTCACAATTACAGCAAGTCATGTGAAGTCATGTGAAGTCATTCTTTATACAAGAAAGCTATTCTTCCCTAGGGAAAAAACCCTCAAGTGTACCCCAAAAGGAAGACCCTGAATAAGGAATTCAGAGGCCACAGACTGCAGAGTATCAAAAATTCTATTTAGGGACAGGATCTTTCTGTACTGGCTAAGGGATCAGCTCTTAGTTCCCACCCTTAAATGACAGAGAACATTCTTTCTGTCTTCTCTCCTTCGTAGTCTACACCCCAGACTGATGGGTTCCCTCTGCAGGTGATTCCCTCTCCCAGGGGAAAAATTAAGTTCAACATATGTACCTCCAGTGGTGTCATAGTAACATATTGCCCTTACCATAAAACTTTAAACTGCTTATTTCTATTCTGAGCTTAGCTGTTCATATGTTTGGTTTCCAGAAAAGCAGTTTTCCTTATTAATGACTTCAGTTTCTTTTGTTAACTAGATACTCTGTCATTTATAAAATGGTATCTTGGAAACTACTACAGTGAGAGAATAGTTTACTTTCTGTATATACAAGACATAAATCAGAACTAATGATTGTTTTAAACCACTTAAGGATATGTATCACAAAAGGAAGAAAAAATGCCCAGTTTCAAATGTTATACAGTTAAAAAATGTACTCTTTGCTTTCACTGGGGTGGTAGAAAAGGAGAGTTTTAAAACAATACAGATTAAATCCAATCAACATATGACATCATTGATGAAGTCATTTAAAAGTGGTAAATATACACAAAATATGCAATTTTCCTAAGCAGTACTGTGGAGCTAGTAATATTCATATTGGGGCTCCTCTCCTTCACTCCACCCCATTTTACTGACACTGAATTTAGGAACTGAATATGCCTTAGTATTTTTGACATAATATTTCCAGATGATGAAACCTCATCCCAATGATGTAATTTTCCAAATTATTTTCTAGATAATTAAAAAATCTGGATTAAAATTCAGATTTCCCAGTTCCATTTTCAGCGCTCTCATTCTACATGACCAAGCTGAGTCCACCCTACACAGAGGCCAAGCCTTCCTTGCATGCCTACCCTCACGTTTGCGCTCAGCTGGGTAGAGTTCAGTACACCCTTGTGGGCTGACCACCAGAAATTTTTCTTCTGTATCAAGTTCACCTTGCATCTCAGCTTCATGTAGTCTCATACTCAGGCAATATTTCAGTCCCTCTGTTTCATTTTTGATTATCAGTCCTGAATTTGTATATTTAAGAAATATTTCTTTAAACCCTTAAGTAGCACACCACAAAATCTCCAGTTCCCTGTGAACCTTTTCCCAGGAAAATTTGCTAGATGCCACCTTCTTGTCCTCTTACTTATGATGTCTCAGCAGACAGTGCTTTTCCCCACAAACATTGACCATTTCAACCTATTCTTTTCTTCCTCATGTCGCATCACCTAGAAGTCAATTTCACTGTCTCCTTTGTCTCTACCTATAGCTGAAGGCAGATTCCAAGGTTGTATCCTAACTGTGGGAATTCAGAATCTCAGCCTCACTTGGAGGGAGGTGGGGCAATTTCAATACCTTTAGAAGGTAACTGGATAAAAGGAAATCATGTTAACATGCTAATTGTAGTCAAAATGTGCTAATAGAAGACAAATTTGCTCTACCCTCTTTCTCCCCCTTCTTCAATCCTCACAACTTGATTTTTGCATGGTTGTTGCTGTTGTTGTTAAAAAAAAAAAAAATCTAAACTTGATTATTTGCGGCTCTGAAGGAAGGTGGGCTGGACTGAAGAGGGCTCATTGAGCTCTTAAAGCTATCTATAAAACCTCAAAACAGAGGGCTAAAGAGTCAATAATTTACTCTTGTAGTAGGAACTGGCCTATTTTAAAATAATATTTTCTTTGATTATCTCTTGTCTTGGTGATTACATGCATTCACTAGGAATCACAATTTCTAACTCATTTGAAAAACTTTTAGATACTTTACAAAGTAAGCCAGCAGAAATATCATGCAGAGATATGTACGAAATACCCCACAAATGAAAAGTAAACAGTGGTTGCTGAACAATAGAGTAAATGGAAATTAAAGTTGCAGAGCACCCGAGTTCTTTATGTGAAAAAAACAACATTTTAAAAATTATCTCTTACCTGTGAAATTTTCTAGAAACTTAATTCACAGAAAATATACAATCTCTATATGGGAGTAATTGACCCACCCCAATCTAACGCAAAGCAATTTTTTTTCAACCCATGTTTATTATTTTGGTTAAAATAACTTTATAAATTTAGTTATTTTATTATTCAAAGAATAAAAACAATTACTAATACATCTATTAATCAATTTAGAAGACACAATATAGTTCTTTTGCAAGTAGAATTAGATTTATTTTTAAACATGTAAAAGTGTCAACTAGAGATGTCCGAACTATTTAGATTATCCCAACTACCCACTAGTTTTCATTTATCAGAATGTCAGGTTTTTGTGTTAGGTTCTGAAATTGGAGCATGACATAAGTGTTCTATGTCAGACTCCTTAACATATAGCCTGTTCTACTTCACAGAGTGCTTACTTTTTAGAATGCCAAGAAAGGTACTGAAGATATCCTCCAGTGTATTACATGTTAATATTACGGCTAAAACTGGTAGTTACATCTAGTTCTCTTCTGTAGTTTCTTGGCTGAAACTTGAATGTAGAAGACTGTATTGTCTCATATAGCACTTTAAGAGATTTTTTTTTTTTTTTCTGGCCTGTTTGTTGCATTTGGAAAGGTTTTATTCTTCCAGCATATTTAAGATTCATGTGTAATTTCTTTCTCTCTCTTTTTTTTGTTACCAATACTTTTATCTAATGATTTGATTGTTTATAGTTGGTAATTTTATAAAATTACTGTTGTGTTCTTTATTTACTGGTTTAAAACACACTGTGTGGGTGGGCAAAACAATACGGCAGAGCTGCCACCATGCCAGCTGGCCACCTCAGTGTCTCACGGTGGGTGTCCAGCTTCGTTCAATTGCCATATGACATGAAACAGGGCTTTGACCCTTGCAGCACTTCTGCTTGTAAAAGTGAGCTAGGCTATAAAAATCACGATGATTTCATCAGCAGTAGGTCCTCCAATGATACATTCCATGCTTTTGGTTATTTACTGTACATGGTCAGCAGAGCAATGCCTTGTCAAATTTAGCAGTTTGAAAAATATTTTAAAGGACTGGGAGTCGATCATGGTTGCTAAAGGTTTTTTTAGACACTAAAGCCAGAAAGTTATTATTAATGATCACATTTTGTAATACATACTATACTAATTTGATATCGGCCTCCTTTAGGTTTAATATGTTGCTATTCCTCATTGTGTGGAATTTTATATCTAAGCTCATTTCAGAGTCTATAGTTCTTAGAATATACAGTGCCAGGATAAAATTTCATTGTCTGGATTTTGGTTGTATTCTTCCTTGACTATTTGAACCATATTTCTAAGCAAAGCCAATTCAAATTATGCATCTTGAGTGCTGAGCTCCTTTAAAGACAAATGCATCAGTGGAATTATGTTAATAATCAGAGTACTGAAGTGCTAGGGACTGATTTTTCTCTTTGGTTTTTATGGAATTACAGGTGCAAGCTCAGAAAAAAGCAGCACAAGAATGTGATGATACTAGCTTATTCGACAGAGTTTAGTAAACTTTTGGTTTGTCCCACCAAGACAAAGGAGATATCCTAATGACCTTCTGGAAAGAAAGGTTATTAAAGTAGATGCACAATGTTTCTGTAAATTAGCAGAGAGAAAAATCATTATGCCACAAAACTCTGTTTAGAAACTTTAAAACATGACTCTGATTTGGATGTTAGAAGAGTGTGCTGAGAAAAGGACACACAAATGCACAGACTTAATAGTATATATGGTTACATAACATTCAACCAAATCTCCACCAGAGGGGAGAATAATAAGATGGCTTTCAATGTCCCTTTGAGTGTTGAGCACCTATGAGTCTGAGATTTGATGATTGCAGATGAAATTTTCCACATTTTGATAACAGGGTTAAGAATTTTCCAGTCTGTTTGTACTATTATTATTTAATTTTCTAAAAGAGTGACCAGGAAACAATAAAATTAGAAAAATAGAAGTCTGTTGATTCTTCCATGATAGGATACTGATATATTTCCATTTCTTTTTCCAGGACACAAATTTTCTCATTACACCCTGAAGACTTAAGTCAATGAAATCTCCACATTTGGTTCACAAATAGTCAATTTTCAGCTCCTTTACTTGAGTACCTCTATTACTTATCCCGATCATTCCAGACTTAAAGGACCAGTTAGATTTCAAAAATATATCAAGTAAATAAATAAAGGATAACAGGTTTTTGTTGTGTCAAGTAACACTAGTAAGTCTACCATATACTCAACTTGATACACAGTTTTTTTAAAAAATTGAGGTATAATTAACATACAACATTATATTAGGTTCAGGTGTAAACATACTACAAAAAGTCTAGTTCATATCTGTCACAATACATAGTTCCAGATTTTTTCCCTTGTAATGAGAACTTTGAAGATCTACTCTCCTAAGAACTTTCAGATACATAATCCAGTACTATTAACTGCAGTAACCATGCTGTACATTACTTCCCTATGACTTATTTATTTTATAACTGGAAATTTGTACCTTTTAACTCCTTTTACCCATTTAGCCCAATCCCCACTCCCCTGCCTCTGGCAACTACTAATCTGTTCTCTGTATCTATGAGATACATAGCTTTTGGGTTTTTTTGTTTGTTTGTTTTGCTTTAGTTCCTGTCGACTAATATAGGCATACCTTGCAGATATTGCAGGTTCAGTTCCAGACTACCACAATTAAAAGAGTCACACAAATGTTTTTGTTTCCCAGTGTATATAAAAGTTATGTTTATACTATACTGTACACTATACTGAGTGTGCAATAGCATTATGTCTAAAAATGTACATACCTTAATTTTTAAGTACCTTATTGTTAAAAAATGCTAATCATCATCTGAGCCTTCAACAAGTCCTAATCGTTTTGCTGGTGGAGGGCCTTGCCCCCATGTTGATGGCTGCTGATTGATTGCTGAAGGAATGGTTGCTGAAGGAATGACTGTGGCAATTTTTTAAAAATAGGACCACAGTGAAGTCTGACACATCAATTGACTCTTCTTTGCATGCAATGCTTGTTTGATAGCATTTTACCCACAGTAGAACTTCTTTCTAAATTGGAGTCAATCCTCTCAAACCATGACAATGCTTTATCAACTAAGTTTACATAATATTCTAAACCCTTTGTTGTCATTTCAACAATCTTCACAGCATCTTCAACAGAAGTAGATTCCATCTCAAGAAACTGGTTTCTTTCCTCATCCATAAGAAGCAACTCGTCATGAGATTGCAGCAATTCAGTCATATCTTCGGTCTCCACTTCTAATTTTCTCTAGTTATTCTCATCACAGCTGAAGTTACTTCCTCCAGTGAAGTCTTGAACCCCTCAAGGTGATCCATGGATGAGGTTTGGATTCAAATTCTTCCAAGCTCCTGTTAATGTTGATATTTTGACCTTGTCCCATGAATCGCAAATGTTCTTAGTGGCATCTATAATGGTGAATCCTTTCCAGAAGGTTTTCAATTGACTTTGTCTAGATTCATCAGAGGAATCACTATCTATGGCAGCTATAGCCTCATGAAATGTATTTCTTAAATAATAAGACCTGAGAATCTAAATGACTCCTTGATTCATGGGCTGCAGAATGGATGTTCTGTTAGCAGGCATAAAAACATTAATACTGTACATCTCCATCAGATCTCTTGGGTGACCAGGTGCATTGTCAATGAGCAGTAATATGGAACCATTTTTTTCTGAGCAGTAGGTCTCCACAGTGGGCTTTAAATATTCAGTAAACCATGCTAAATACAGATGTGCTATCATCCAGGCTTCCTTGTTCCATTTATAGAGCATGGGCAGAGTAGAATTAGCAGATTTAGCATATTTAAGAGTAAATTAGTAGATTTTGGATATTAGTAATGGTAACTGAGCACTGGCTTCAACTTAAAGTCACCAGCTGCATTAGCCTCTAATAAAAGAGTCACCCTGTCCTTCGAATCTTTGAAGCCAGGCATTGACTTCTCCTCTCTAGCTATGAAAGTCCTGGATGGCATCTTTTTCCAATATGAGGCTATTTCATCTATCTTGAAATCTGCCATTTACTGTAGTCACATTCATTCATTATCTTAGCTAGATCTTCTGGATAACTTGCTGCAGCTTCCGCATCAGCACTTGCTGCTTCACCTTGCACTTCGATGTTATGGAGATGGCTTCTTTCCTTAAACTTCATGAACCAACCTCTGCTAGCTTCAGACTTTTCTTCTGCAGTTTCTTCACCTCTCTCAGCCTTCATAGAATTGAAGAGAGTTATGGCCTTGCTCTGGATTAGGCTTTGGCTTAAGGGAAATTTGTGGCTGGTTTGATCTTCTATCCAGACCATTAAAAACTTTATATCAACAATAAGTCTGTTTCGCTTTCTTATTCGTGTATTCACTGGAGTAGCACTTTTAATATCCTTGAAGAACTTTGCCTTTGCATTTACAATGTGGGTGTTTGGCACAAGAGGCGTAGCTTTCAGCCTGTCTCACCTTTCCACATGCTTTTCTCACTAAGCTTAATCATTTCTAGCTTTTCATTTAAAGTGAGAGGCATGCAACTATGGGTGTGGTCCGTGGTGTCCCAAAACAATTACAATTGTAACATCAAAGATCACTGATCAAAGATCACTGATCACTGATCACTACAATAAATAATAATGAAAAAATTTGAAATATTGCAAGAATTATCAAAATGTGACACAGAGACACAAAGTGAGCAAATGCTTTTGAAAAAACGATGCCAATAGACTGTTTGACAGAGGGTTACCACAAACCTTCAATTAGTAAACAACACAATATCTGCAAAGCACACTAAAGCAAAGCGCAATGAAACAAGGTATACATGTATAAAGAACACAAAGGGAAGTCAGTAGAGTTTGCTTATGTTTTATTTTCTTAACAAATTACAGTTTACTTGCATAGGTTGAGGGTAAACCACTCATATTTTTTTATTTCTCAAGTGAAACTTAGAAATGAGTATATTTAAAATTTCCAATGCAATAATCTCTAAGTCCTTACTTGTTTAACCCCACTGTGAATGTTCTGTATGTATTCCAGTCTTGCCCCCTTCAGAGCTCTGTCAAGATTGATACACCACCTGGTTATGCTACCCTAAGACTAGATAACCCTGGAATATGCTGACCCAAGCAGGTTAGCAAATATTTTGAATATCCTGTAGCTAAGCTTTATAAACAGAGGTTGTGGTACCCTAGAGATAGGCTTAGGGGATGTGACACCAATGCATAAAATAGTTCACATCTTCTTAAATCATCACTGTTATTCTCAGATTAGGGCAATATTTTTTCATTAAATAAATGTTTCCATATCTTGGCTTTAAAACATCATTATATTTATCTTTGCAGATTCTGCTGTATTACTGATAAAAGAAATATAAAGACTCAAAGCCACAATGAAATTAAGAGTTTACTAATATTGAATCAGGGAAAATCTGATTCTACACAGATGAATTATGCTGCAGAGAATGAGAATTTCAGGTTAACATAAAAGAATAATTCAGGAAGTTTGTTTAAAGCATTTGCTTCTGTATAGATATAGATGGGGAAAAGGAGTCTGTGTAAAGATGATCTCAGACCAAAAGCAAGGATGGGGCCCATAAAGGCAAAAGCCATAATGTTTTACAGGTGAAAATGATTAGTCAAATTAAACAAGTTTCTGTTATATTCAGAATTCGTGATTGTAGCATTGCTCGGCGTGACATTGTTGAACAAATGGGTAAAATCTTACAGCTGAATTGCCACTTGGAGAAAAAGAACAGTAGGGGGAAAACAGACAAACAAACCAACCCCAGAACTAAACCAAAACAAAGAAAAAAATTATAAAGTGAAGTTTAAAGAAAGTGCCAAATGCATTGATCTTTTAGATTACTGAATAGGCTAGGAATGATCCCCTCCCTGAAAACGTTCTTGCTATTACTAGAGCAGTATATATCGCTAAGAAAGTAGAATGGCGAATTGCTTAGAAAAAAATTCTTGGTTGATTATTTTAAATTGGGAAACATTCATTCTGCTCTAGATTTAGGACTAGTCCAGAATATTTGAAGCACATTGACTAATAAAATTAGCATCATCACTATTGGTAATATTAGGAGATGAAATCATGATGAGAAACCTATATACAGTTGACCCTAGAATAACATGGATTGGAACTGCATAGGTCCACTTATATGCAGACTTTTTTCAATAGTAAATACTATGGTAGTACATGAGCCAATCCATGGTCGGTTGAATCCGAGGATGCAGAACTTCAGATATGGAGAAACTTCAGATATGAAGGGCCAGTTATAACTTATACATAGATTTTTGACTGTGCACTGTTCAAGGGTTAAATGTAGTCACAAAGTATTGATATCTCCTCTCAATATACTAATTGAGTACAAAGAAAATACTGTAACTTTATAGTAGAGAAATCTTGCAGTAACTTTATGGTAGAGAAATCTTGTAGATACCATCAGCACCAAGTGATCAATTTAATATAATTAGTAATGGGACAAATCAACATCATGTTTTCTATATGACTTACTGAGAAGAATACAAAAACCACTTCTGTGATACTCCATCAAACTACAAAATATGAATATACCCATGAGGAAATACAAGACAAAACTAAACTGAGAGACACTCTATATTCCTCATAAGAGTCAAGGTCATGACAGACAAAGTAAAGACCTGTTCCAAATTAAAGGAGATTTAACAGCATCACAGTTAAATGCAACATGTGACTGGATTGAATCCTTGATCAGGTAAAGGACATGAGTGGAGAAATTGTCAAAATTTGAATAAAATCTACAGATTTTATTTTTAGGTAATAGTTTTAGGTAATTATTTTTAGGTAATTTTATTATGTCAGCGGTGTCTTTCTGAGTTTTATAATTGTACTTTGGTTATGCAAGAGAGTCCTTGTTTCTAGGAAATTATTTAGGAGCAGAAGGAGTCACGTCTGTCATTTATTTTGAAATGGTTCAGAAAGTTTCACGGACTGTATGTTTTTTATATGGTAAATTGTTCACATTTGGAGAATCTCCGTGTAAAGTATAAGCAGGGATTCTTTGAACTATTTTGCAATGTATCTATAAGCCTATTATTTCTAGATGAAACGTTAAGAAAATTAAATCCATGATAATCAGAAGTTGCTAGTCACTTCTGAATGATTCATACTTTCATATCTGCTCTAATTATAGTAGTTTTGCCCAGACTTAGCTCATTTGCTCTTAAGAAAACCTGACTAATGTTTTTGTCAGTCACACCTCACATAGTTTGGTCAGTCATGGTTCACATGTTTTTGCTTTTGCTTCTATAAAATCTCATTCTGGCTATTGATTTTATTAGAAATTCCTTAGGTGCAAAATAGTTTGACCTTATCCAGAAGAACATGTTTACCAAACGTTTTCTGAGCCCCTTCATCTGGAAGCATTGAAAGTGTCTACTGAGGCAAAAGTGAAGAGAGGGGTACAGACAGGTATGTGGATAACATATCTTCTTAGGGAAAATAAAGTTCTAAGGTAAAATTTTCCCAACTAACAAAATTTCAAATCCTTCACATAAGTGTTTCTGAAAAGGCAAATTATTTGTAAAAGATATGCTGGGACACCCATGTTTATATTATTGGACCCATCCTTTTGGCCATATCAAATTAGATCAGAGTATACAGTTAACCCTAACAGAGTGAACAAATTGGCTGGCTCAGGAGCAGTCTGATCTTTAAAAAAAAAAAAAAAATCAACTCAGAAACATATATAGTGGTAGGCTCTGGAGCTGAAATTTCATTGAGAGTCAAGGCTTGAAATAGCACCACAATAAACCTAAGTAAAGTTAAGGAAAAACACAGACTATGTGTCAGTAGGGAAATCACATCTCCAGATTGGAGACTCAAGTATTGATAGAAAATGGATTGTGTTTCTTTCTGGAACAGATACAGACAGTCACCACCTCACATCTTTACATATTAAATCCTCCAAAAGTCATACATGTGACTTTTCCTGTGAACATCCCATTGTCTTTTCAATCAGTAAATTCCATGTTTGGAGTGGTCTTAGTTTCCATTCCTTGAAACAACAGACATTTAAGTAATTTTTTCTACTCCTAATGCTCAAAGCTAATTCCTGAAGCAGTGACCAAATAACAGATAGCAGATTTTTAAAAAATAAATAAAACAAAAACAAAAAATGATCAGCAATCCATAATACTCTTAAATATAATACATTTGTATAGCTTTAGGTAGAGAGGCTATAAAAGTAATGGTTAGACTATTTGGATTATGGTTCTGATTCTGTCACTTGTAAGCTAAATTGCTTTGAGTAATCATTTTTTTAAACATATGAACACTAATCTCTTTGTTTTCTGTAAGCTGAGAAAACTCCTGTCCATATTACTGAGCTAGGAGAATAGAATTATATAATAAAGTTGACAATGTTTTTAATTACCTGTCACTTTCTAAAGCTTGTATAATTGTTAATGCTAGTCAAATTTTATATGGGGCTGAAAGTTAACTCTGGGAAAAATTCTCTGTTACATTTGTATTAAGATTAAAAACTTGAAGTCTCATTAGAGCGAAGGGGGAAGAGTCACACAGACTATATAATAAGGGCAAGAAAAACAACATGTATAATATAGTCCTCAGTTCCTTTTTCCCTGCAATATTTATGGAGTTGTCCAAATGCCAAATTCTACTTTCTCTGAAACATCACAGCATTTTATTTTTATTATTGTTCCTTCCTCATCTTTGACTTTTCCATAAATATTTATAGAATTTTTAAAAATAAGTGAACAATAAATTTTCTTCCAAATTCTGGCAACCTAGAAGTCATTAATAGTATAGCTTTGATGATTTAGCTTTGGAATCTCAGTTTGAATAATGATTCTGCAACTTAATTGTCTGTATGGAATTGGGAAGTCACCCAGTTGAAGTAAGCCACATATGAGTTTTGTAAGGATTAAATGAGATGGTTAATGTGATAGTGCTCTCTGATTTAGATTTGTAATTAAATCAAGTTTCTTTGGCTTAATTGTGAGAAATACTAACAGTGTTTATAGATATTACCACAGTGTCTGGTACATAACTGATTGTCTTATTTAAGATTATTTTTTAGGGACTTCCCTGGTGGTGCGGTGGTTAAGAATCCGCCTGCCAATGCAGGGGACATGAGTTTGATCCCTGGCCCAGGAAGATCCCACATGCCCTAGAGCAACTAAGCCCATGTGCCACAACTACTGAGCCTGCACTCTACAGCCTGCGAGCCAAAACTACTGAGCCCCGGTGCTGCAACTACTGAGCCCGTGTGCTGCAACTACTGAAGCCCGTGCACCTACAGCCCATGCTCCACAATAAGAGAAGCCACCGCAATGAGAAGCCCACGCACTGCAGCTAAGAGTAGCCCCCGCTTGCCACAACTAGAGAAAGCCTGCATGCAGGAACGAAGACCCAATGCAGCCAAAAAATAAATGTAAAAAAATTTTTTTTTAAATTATTTTTTACAAGTGACATAAATTCAGCTTTAACCAGGCACACAAAAAAGGAAGATTCATATGTATATATGATATGCAACTGGCAGAACTTGTGCTCTATACATCACCATTTTGCCCATAGAAGGACACTGAGAACCTTTCCTTAGATCTATGGTTTGAAACCTAGGAAGGTCTATGATTGGCCAGGTTTTGGCTGAAGCTTAATCCTGGGTCCATCATTTTTGGACTCAGAAAGATGGATTTAGGATTCAGAAAGAAAGGCAGATGATCCCAGAAAAAAAAGAGGGGGGTGGTTTCTGTGAAAACAATAGATGGCCACTTAGGAATGATATCGAAAGTATTTAACAGCTGTTACTTCATGGCCTTCAGTCGATCAGAACAGCGGCAAGCTGGAACTGCTGGAGCTCGGGAGACTCACTATTGGACAAACATATTACATGCAGGCTGGCTCCCTCCCGTCCTTAAAATATTAAAATTTCAACTTCCCACTGAGTCCTATTATCTCCAGAGTAACATACATTGAATATATTTAACTTAATCTTTTAAAAAATTATTATTACATATCTATCCCAACCAGAGTGTAACTTCCATGGGGGCAAAGATTTGGTTCTATACTACTGTATTTCTACAGTCTAGAAAAATACCAACAATAAATATTTATTAAGTGAATGAATGTTTAGAATATTACTGACTCTATTTTCCCTTATTACTTTTGGAGTCCCATAAGAAAGTGACATTGTACAGATGACTTCATTCATAAAGCTCATTCATGGAAAATGCCTAAATTCCATGGAAAGCTGAAAATAAAGATATTATATACTAAGTAATTTAGATACATGTAGAGATATTTGTTACATTTGTAAATTATACAAACACATTTTCAAATGGGCTCATATTTGGACTTTAGTTACATAGATACGTTTATTTTTCAAATTGCTCTTTTGCTCTGAATGGAGAATTCTAACTTATTAAATGGGAATCTCCATTGTAATAAAAGCAGAAACACATTCAGGCTTGTCTTTTGGATCTGTTACGAAAGTTATCACGGTGGTGACCCCTGGAGCAGAATTGAGTATATTTGCAAAGCAGGTATCTGTAGTTCCTAGGAAAGAATGACCACTGGGGAAGCGGCAAGGAATAAGGCACAGAGACAGAGCTATAGTTCTTTGAGCATATTTCCCCCACCTCTGCCTTCTCATTTCTCAGAGCTTGATGCAGTGACCAATGGGTGCTAGCTTGTTCCAGTTTCCAAGCCAACATAACATATGACAGGGAAAAGAATAATACTAGTAGTCTTCACTTACTTTTAGCTCCAATATCTCTGATTGTGAGGAGTTTAAGATAGTATTAAGATAGGTGGAGAAGTTTAAAATAATCTTTTCTTGGTTTGTTTTTAGATCAATGATTTTCTGTGTGTTGGGGGATGTCGTGAAATTTTTCAGGTTTCTGTCCCCTCCTGGAGCATCCAGCCAGACCCATAACCCATGTCTAGTATAGAGTGATATACTCTTGGTTTCTGTGTAAATGTCAAGACATAGGACTCCTTATTATAACTCTTTTCACAATAAGGTATGAAGTCAGCCTATCAGATTAGTCTTCTTCTTAAGTACTACCCCCTTTAACTCATGTCCATTAGCAACTAATATGCCCAGCTTCCAGAACTAAAGCCCCGATCTCAAGCCCAGCCATTATGTATGCGTCCCTAACATACGGATAATTCTTTCTTAGGCATGGGCATCAGCTGCACTGAAAACAACAACAACAAAAGAAAACAAAATCTTAATGTGAATCTTTTGTATACATTGCTATTGCGTCTTCAATGTGAACCTACATTATCCTATTCTTAATCTGCCTTGTATGGCTACTGAGGGATTTAGAACCTTCCCAAATGCCACACCTAAGGATAGCAGCATAAACTGAAGTTTAAAGAAGTTACTGAATTTAACCCAAGGGGCAATTGCTAAGCCTGCCACCATTTAAAACAGCAGAAAGGCAAAGATCCCCAGGTATAAACTTAATAAGAAAATTATAAAATGCTACCAATGGAACAAGAATTCTGAATAAATTGAAAGATAAATGCCTTTGTTGGAATCAAGGACTTAGAATTGTACAGATGACAATTCTTCTTAAGTTATTTTATAGCTTAATGAGATATTAAAATTATTCATACAGATTTTTTAGAATAAGAGATGTTTCTAGCATTAATTTGGAAAATGTGTAAGAATAACCAGAAAAATTCTGGAAAGTAGTCATGAGGGGAAGAATAAAAGGTAAAGAAGAGAATATATTCTATCTTATGTAAATATTATAAAGCTAAAGCAATTAAAGTTGTTTGCTCCTGGTGCAGAGATAGAAAGAGTGATAAAACATAGACCAGAAATAGACCCAAATATATGGGTAAAAAGAAAATATAATAAGAAGAATACTTCAAAAGAGCACAGAAATGGTATAGGGACAATTGTATAATCATAGGAAATAAATACACTTGGCTAGCTGACTTAAACAAAAGAACTTCTAGAAAAATAAAAATTTAAATGTAAGTAAAGGAAGAATAAAAGGAAATACCAAAGACTTACATTTCATATAATGACAGCAAAGAAATCCTTCCTAGGGATGGTACCCAGACATTCATAACAGAAAAGACTGATAAATGTTTTTGAATAAATATTTTAAAATTCTCCATAGAAGATACTGCATATACATTAAAAAAACAAAAGACCAACTTAAAAATATTAAAGATACACGTTTGATGAGGACTATCAGTAAAATATACTTAAAATATAAAGAATTTGAAAAAAAGAAAATATATATAGACAAAGAATATAAAATGGGCAAAAGGCATGAATAAAGACTTCCCCAACAGGAAATAGACATATTGGCTTTTAAATTCATGAAACAAAAATGAGCCCCCTTAGGAAATTTGAAAGAATAGCAAATTAAAAATACAGTGAGAAAAAATTCCATATCTATTTGTAATGTTGTATTTTTAGGAGTGGGGAAACAGACATTCTTAAATGTATTTTTTTTAGTACACCATCTTTAGCAGGCATTTTGACAATATCAAGCTAGCAAGGCATATATTTTTTGAACAAGAAATTTTAATTGTAGAATATTTTTATAGAAGTACTCATATGTATACACATATACATATATGTGAGTAAAGGATTCATTGTGGCAATGTTTGATTTCAAAAGTGTGGGGGCAACCAAATTTAATATCAACTGGAGACCTTGTATTTTAAAATAGGGATGTAATATCTTTTAAAAGTTACAGAATACACTACTGAGATACATGTTAAGATATATTGTTAAGTAAAAAAAAGTGAGGTTAGGAACCATGATTTACCTTTTATGTAAAGAATTAAAAGTGATATTTACTTATATGATTATATATGGTCAGACTATTACTGGGAATATGAATTAATAAGAACATGGACCAGAGTGTATTGATAGAAAGAATGTACTTTTCATTATAAACACTTTTATAATTTTTGACTTTGTGTTTAAGAAAACGTGAGCATAAATATATATATATATATTTGAATAAATAAATGTTTTTAAATATATTTTAGTAAATATAACTATCAGTTTAAAAATTCATTGTTTTGGGTATTGAGGGTAGAGCATGGATGTTGGGGTCAGAAATATGTGGATTCAACGCTAGATACAAACTAAGTTGTAAACCCTGTGGCTTTGCATAATATACTTGATCTTTATGAATTCACTTTTTAATCTGAAAATTGGGTAATAGAACATAATCTAAGGATTCTTCTGAGGATTAAATGTGATAATACAGAGAATATCCCTAGCCTTCTCCCTCTCTCTCTTGTTCTTTCCCCTCAAAACGCTTTTTCTTTCCACAGTAATATGATCTTTCAGGGAGACCTGTTAAGTGGTAAATTTGGAAATAGATTTATTTTTTCTATAGAATGATCTTTAAAGTTCTTCATGGTCTTAATATATTTTACATTTTTCTATGCAGTACATTTATCCACAGCAATAAGTACAGCATATTTTTGCTATTTCCAAATTTTTAGAAATTAGAAAGAACGAATGTGTAATTTTTACTCATAGATTTTAATTTTAATATATCTTCAAACTTACAGAAAAGTTGTAATAAGAATACGAAGAGCCCCCATATGTACCTTACTTAGATCCACCAAATGTTTACATTTTCCCCCATGTATCATTCTTTCTTCCTACCAATGTATCCATCTATTTACAAAGTCTATGTCTCTATCTATTGATATCTATCTATCTACCTGGTCTATTTTTTTTCTGAATATTTTGAGAGTAAGCTGAAGACACTCTGCCTACTTACCCCTAAAATGCTCTGTGTATGTATTTCCTTAGACCCAGACACTCTCTTATACATTTAAATTATACAATTACCAATAACAGAAAATTTAGCATTTATACAATATTATTATTTAATCCACAATCCAAATTCAAATGTCATTAATTGTACAAATAATAACTCTTTTTATATAGCTTTTTTCCCCCCATGTCCATGATCCAACTCACAATCACACATTGCATTCAATTGTCCAGTCTGGAATGATTCTTCAGCTTTTATTTGTCTTTTTTTCCCCCTGACATATTTGAGAGTACAGACCAGTTGCTTTGTTGAATATTTCTCAATTTGAGTTTGTCTGAAGCTACCTCATAAATGTACTCAGGTATGCATTTTTGGCAGAAATGTATTGAATTGATAATACGTTCTTTTCTAGTGCATCACTATCAGAAAGCATATTGTGTCAGTTTGTCACAATATAGCAGATGTAAACTTTTATTATTTGGCTATAGTGGTGTCTGGTAGCCATAATGATAATTTATCTCATTTTAGTTAACAATTTAAATTTAACATTTGATATTTAACAAATTTAATAATTTAATAAAATTAAGGCAATACCTTGAAATGATGTAAATATCCTGATCCTAGTCAAATTTTCATCAACTAGATTTAGAAACTATCGATGACCACATAGCTCCATCATTCCTTCACTATCTATTGAGCACATTGCAAGAAAAAGCTTCATGTTTTCTGTCATTCAATTCTTGAATTATTTTAGGATCAACTCATAGTGATTTTATTCAATAAAATTTAAATGCATATTACTTTTACATTATTTTCTTTTTTTAGTGGTTCCATTTACATCTTCCAAGTAATACTTCAAGTCCTCTTCCAAATAACACTGTCATATTATGTGAAGTTTAAGTACATTATAACAGAGTATTCCCAATTCTTCCCATCTATCCCTTACAATATTGCTGTCATTCATTCACTTATCCATAAAGTATCACAACCAAATACACTGTTGCTATTATTATTTTGAACAAAGTGCTATCTATTAGCTCAGTTAAGAATAAGAAAAAATAGGGGGTGAAGTCAAGATGGCAGTGAGGGAAGACACCAAGTTAGCGTCTCCCCACAACTAGGGTGCCTGCCGTAACGGGTGGGGTCTCGGATGCCCAAGGAGATGGGAGGAACCCCCAAGTAAACTGGTAGGATGTTGGGGGGACAGAGGAGGGAGGAGAAGTGGAGGCCAGACAGGATTGGCGCCCCTGAGGCTGGGGAGGTAAAGAGAGGCACATGAGAGAAGCCGTCCGGGAGGAGCAGGAGAGGAGAGGAGGGCATTTGCCCCGCCCACTCAAGCCCAGGAAGCCTGCTGGGCTCCCAGGTGAGGTCCCCTGCCTTCTGAGATCAGAGGTGGGAGACATACCTGGACCCCTTCTGTTTCTTGAGCCTAAGCCCCAACCCCCAGAGCCCCCAGGGCCTTTTCCAGCCCTGTGGGTCCTAAGCATAGGGCCCACTCACCACCCAAACCTCGCCCTTGCTTAGGCCCCACCCTTCACAGCCAAGGCCTTTCCCCCTTTTTATTGCTTTCTTTTTTTTTTTTTCATTTCCTTCCTCCTCTTTTTTTACTACTGTGGTACTGATGTACCTTCTGGTTGTTGATTCAGCTATATTGTTATTTTTATATTCTTTCTAACATGTCTGCTAGTTTCCTAGTCTAATTTTATTTTTTACTTTGTTATTGTTCTCTTTTTTTATTTTCTTGCCACCCCACATGGCTTGCAGGACCTTGATTCACGAACTGGGGGTCGGGCTGAAGTTCCTGCAGTGGAAGCTCCAAGTTCAAACCACTGGACTAACAGGAGAACCTGAGACCCCAGGAAATATTCATTAGAGCAAGGTCTCACAGAGGTCCTCATCTCAGCACCAAGATCCAGCTCTGCCCAACAGCCTACAAACTCCAGTGTTGGAAGCCTCAAGCCAAACAACCAGTAAGACAGGAACACAATCCCACTCATAAAAAAAAAAAAAAAAAATGAGACTGTAAAAAGTATGTCACAGATGAAGGAGCAAGGTAAAAACCAACAAGAGCAAATAAATGAAGAGGAAATAGGAAATCTACGTGAAAAAATTCAGAGTAATGATAGTCAAGATGATCCAGAATCTCGGAATAGAGGCACGGATTAAGAAAATACAAGAAATGTTTAACAAAGATCTAGAAGAACTAAAGAACAAACAGAAATGAACAACACAATAATTGAAATGAAAAATACAGTAGAAGGAATCAATAACAGAATAACTGAGGCAGAAGAATGAATAAGTGAGCTGGAAGACAAAATGGTGGAAATAACTGCTGAGGAGCAGAATAAAGAAAAAACAATGAAAAGAATTGAAGACAATCTCAGAGACGTCTGAGACAACACTAAACACACCAACATTTGAATTATAGGCATCCCAGAAGAAGAAGAGAAAAAGAAAGGGTCTGAGAAAATATTTGAAGAGATTATAGTCAAAAACTTCCCTAACATTGGAAAGGAAATAGTCACCCAAGTCCAGGAAGCACAGAGAGTCCCATACAACAAAAACCCTAGGAAAAACACACCAAGACACATATTAATCAAACTAACAAAAATTAAATTCAAAGAAAAAATATTAAAAGCAGCAAGGGAGAAACAAAAAATACAAAGGAATCCCCATAAGGTTATGAGCTGATTTTTCAGTAGAAACTCTGCAGGCCAGAAGGGAGTGGCAGGATATATGTAAAGTGATGAAAGAGAAAAACCTACAACCAAGATTACTCTACCCAGCAAGGATTGCATTCAGATTCAACAGAGAAGTCAAAAGATTTTCAGACAAGCAAAGTTAAGAGAACACAGCACCACCAAACCAGCTTTACAACAAATGCTAAAGAAACCTCTCTAGGCTAGAAACACAAGAGAAGAAAAAGACCCACAAAAACAAACCCAAAACAAATTAAGAAAATGGTAATAGGAACATTCACATCAATAATAACCTTGAATGTAAATGGATTAAATGCCCCAACCAAAAGACAGAGACTGGCTGAATACATACAAAAACAAGACTCATATATATGCTGTCTACAAGAGACCCAATTCAGACCTAGGGACACATACAGACTGAAAGTGAAGGGCTGGAAGAAGATATTCCATGCAAATGGAAATCCAAAGAAAGTTGGAGTAGCAACACTCATATCAGAAAAAATAGACTTTTAAACTAAAGACCGTTACAAGAGACAAGGAAGGACACTACATAATGATCAAGGGATCAATCCAAGAAGAAGATATAACAATTGTAAATATATATACACCCAACATAGAAGCACCTCAATACATAAGGAAAGTGCTAACAGCCATAAAAGGGGAAATCAACAGTAACACAATAATAGTGGGAGACATTAACACCCCCCTTACACCAATGGACAGATCATCCAGATAGAAAATTGATAAGGAAGCACTGGCCTTAAATGACACATTAGACCAGATAGACGTAATTAATATTTATAGGATATTCCTTCTGGAAACAGCAGAATACACTTTCTTCTCAAGTGCATATGGAACATTACCCAGAATACATCACGTCTTGGGTTACAAATCAAGCCTATGAAAATTTAAATCATATCAAGCATCTTTTCTGACCATAATGCTATGATATTAGAAATAGATTGCAGGGGAAAAAAAGCTTTAAAAACACAAACACATGGAGACTAAGCAATATGTTACTAAATAACCAATGGATCACTGAAGAAATCAAAGAGGAAATCAAAAAATACATAGAAACAAATGACAGTGAAAATACAATGACCCCAAAACCTATGGGACACAGCAGAAGCAGTTCTAAGAGGGAATTTTATAGCAATTCAATCTCACCTCAAGAAACAAGAAAAATCTCAAATAAACAATCTAACCCTACACTTAAAACAAGTAGAGAAAGGAGAAAAAAGAAAACTTAAAGTCAGTAGAAGGAAAGAAATCATAAAGACCAGAGCAGAAATAAATGAAACAGAAATGAAGAAATCAATAGCAAAGATCAAAAAAACTAAAAGCTGGTTCTTTGAGAAGATAAACAAAATTGATAAACCCTTAGCCAGACTCATCAAGAAAAAAAGGGAGAAGATGCAAATCAATAAAATTAGAAATGAAAAAGGAGAAATCACAACTGACACTGCAGAAATACAAAGGATTATAAGAGAGTACTACAAACAACTATATGCCAATAAAATGGACAGCCATGTAGAAATGGATAAATTCTTGGAAAGCTACAATTTTCCAAGACTGAACCAGGAAGAATTAGAAAATATAAACAGACCTATCACAAGTAATGAAATTGAAACCATAATTAAAAATCTTCCAGCACACAGAAGTCCAGGGCCAGATGGCTTCACAGGTGAATTCTATCAAACATTTAGAGAAGAGCTAACACTGATCCTTCTCAAACTCTTCCAAAAGATTGCAGAGGGAGAAACACCCGCCAGTTCATTCTACAAAGCCACCATCACCCTGATACCAAAAGCAGGAAAAGATATCACAAAATAAGAAAATTATAGACAAATATCACTGATGAACATAGATGCAAAAGTCCTCAACAGAACACTAGCAAACAGAATCCAACAACACATTAAAAGGATTATACACCATGATCAAGTGGGATTTATCCCAGGGATGCAAGGATTCTTCAATATATGCAAATCAATCAATGTGATACACCACATTAACAAATTAAGGAATAAAAACCATATGATCATCTCAATAGATGCAGAAAAAGCTTTTGAAAAAATTCAACACCCATTTATGATGAAAAACTTGCCAGAAAATGGGCATAGAGGGAACCTACCTCCACATAATAGAGGCCATATATGACACACCCACAGGAAGCATCATACTCAATGGTGAAAAACTGAAAGCATTTCCACTACGATCAGGAAAAAGACAAGGATGTCCACTCTCGCCACTCTTATTCAACATAGTTTTGGAAGTCCTAGCCATGGCAATCAGAGAAGAAAAAGAAATAAAATAATACAAATTGGAAAAGAAGAAGTAAAACTGTCACTGTTTGCAGATGACATGATACTATACATAGAAAATCCTAAAAATGCCAGCAGAAAACTACTAGAACTAATCAGTGAATTTCGTAAGATTGCAGGATACAAAATTCATACACAGAAATCTCTGGCATTCCTATAAAAAAACAACGAAAAATCTGAAAGAGAAATTAAGGAAACACTCCCATTTACCACTGCAACAAAAAGAATAAAATACCTAGAAATAAACCTCCCTAAGGAGGCAAAGGACTTGTACTCAGAAAACTATAAAACACTGATGAAAGAAATCAAAGATGACATAAACAGATGGAGAAATATACCATGTTCTTGGATTGGAAGATCAATGCTGTGAAAATGACTATACTACCCAAAGCCATCAACAGATTCAGTGCAATCCCTATCAAACTACCAATGGCATTCTTCACAGAATTAGAACAACAAATTTCACAATTCGTATGGAAACACAAAAGACCCCGAATAGCCAAAGCAATCTTGAGAAAGAAAAATGGAGTTGGAGGGATCATTCTCCCCAACTTCAAACTATACCACAAAGCTACAGAAATCAAGACAATATGGTACTGGCAGAAAAAAAGAAATATAGATCAATGGTACAGGATAGAATGCCCAGAGATAAACCCACGCACATATGGGAACCTAATTTATGACAAAGGAGGCAAGAATGTACAATGGAGAAAAGACAACCTCTTCAATAAGTGGTGCTGGGAAAACTGGACAGCTACATGTAAAAGAATGAAATTAGAACACTACTTAACACCATACCCCAAAATAAACTCCAAATGGATTAAAGACTTAAATGTAATACCAGACACTATAAAACTCTTAGAGGAAAACATAGAAAAACACTCTTTGACATAAAACACAGCAAGATCTTTTTTGACCCACCTCCTACAGTAACAGAAATAAAAACAAAAATAAACAAATGGAACTTAAAAGCTTTTGCACAGCAAAGGAAACCATAAATAAGACAAAAAGACAACCCTCAGAATGGGAGAAAGTATTTGCAAATGAAACAAGAGACAAAGGATTAATCTCCAAAATATAGGAACAGTTCATGGAGCTCAATATCAAAAAGACAAACAATCCAGTTAAAAAATGGGCAGAAGACCTAAATAGACATTTCACCAAGGAAGACAGATAGATGGCCAAGAGGTACATGAAAAGATGCTCAACATCACTAATTTTTAGAGAAACGCAAATCAAAACTACAATAAGGTATCACCTCACACTGGTCAGAATGGCCATTATCAAAAAATCTAGAAACAATAAATGCTGGAAAGGGTGTGGTGAAAAAGGAACCCTCCTGCACGGTTGGTGGGAATGTAAACTGATACAACCACTATGGAAAACAGTATGGAGGTTCCTTGAAAAACTAAAAATAGAACTACCATATGACCCAGCAACCCCACTACTGGGCATATCCCTGACAAAACCATAATTCAGAAAGACACATGTACCACAATGTTCTTTGAAGCACTATTTACAATAGCCAGGACATGGAACCAACCAAAATGTCTATCAACAGATGAATGGATAAAGAAGATGTGGCACATATGTACAATGGAATATTACTCATCCATAAAAAGAAACAAAATTGAGTTATTTGTAGTGAGGTAGATGGACCTAGAGTCTGTCATACAGAGTGAAGTAAGTCAGAAAGAGAAAGACAAATACCGTATGCTAACACATATATATGGAATCTAAAAAAAAAAAAAAAAAAAAGGTACTTATGAACCTAGTTGCAGGGCAGAAATAAAGAGTAGACATAGAGGATGGACTTGAGGACATGGGGTGGGAGGGGGAAGCTGGATCGAAGTGAGAGTAGTATCAACATATATACACTACCGAATGTAAAATAGTTAGATAGTGGGAAGCAGCAGTATAGCACAGGGAGATTAGCTTGGTGCTTTGCAATGACCTAGAGGGAGGATGGGAGGGAGGCTCTAGGGGGAGGGGATACGGGGACATATGTATGCATGTGGCTGATTCACTTTGTTGTACAACAGAAACTAACACAGTATTGTGAAGCAATTATACTCCAATAAAGATCTGTTTAAAAATAAAAATAAGAAAAAGTAAATGAAAGATTTTATATTATCTTAGTTTATTTTCTCTAGGGCTATTCCTTTCTTTCAAATATTCCTATTTGAAATGACTATTTCAGTCTTTCATTCATTTCTTCATTGGAATGACAGTCTTTTAATTATTAATTTTGTGTGTGTATGTCTGTGTTTAATCAGCATATGAATTTTTTCTCAATTATTTTCTCCCAGTCTATGGTTTGCTTCAAAACAAATTTTTAACGTTGCCTTTTGATGAGATCTGATTATACATTTTTTAAATTGTTATGGCTTCGTGTGTCTTCTCCAAAATACTTTTTTGCCTACTCTCAGGATAAGACATGCCTCTGTTTTTTATTTCTAGAATATTCATCATTTTAGATTTTATGTATAATTTCGTTATTCATCCCAAAATATTGGTTAATTTCTGATATAAGGTAGGAGGAAGTAGTTCCTTTTTTTATGATTAGATATGCGATTTTTTTTCAATGTAATTTCTTTGAAAAGGCTTTTCTTATCCCATGAATTACTTTGGAGCCTATGTCAAAAGTCAATTTACCTTCTAAATGTAGGTCTGTTTCTGGATTCCTTATCCTTTCCACTGAGTATATTTAATTTATCTTTAGGTCCAAACTAACCTGACTGTGTATCATTGTAGTAACACCTGAAATGAGATATTTTAAGGTCTCCAAATCTGTTTTTATTTTCAAAATTGTTTAGCTACATAGGTTCTTTGCATTTCCATACAAATTTTAGAGTATATTTTAGAAGAAACTTGTCACATCAATGAAAAATCCTTCTGAGGAAAATAGAAATTTTAACAATGTTGAGTTTTCTAATCCAGGAATACATTTATTTCTCCATTTACTGAAGTATTTAAATTTTTTTCAGTAATTTCTTGTAGTTATCAATGAACAGGTGTTTTTTTTACCCTGTTTATGAAATTAATTTCTAGTTATTTACTTAAATAGTATTGAGAAATGGAGTTTTAAAACTTTATTTTTCAATCCTTTTACTACTATTACTTTGAAATATAATTGAATTTTATATGATTGTGAATCTTTCAACCTTGCTAATTTTAATCATTAATGCCATAGTTGTTTTGTAGTTTCTTTAGGATTTTCTGTGTAAACAATCTTGTTTGACTCATCTGTGACTAGAGTTATTTTACATCTTTCTTTTTAATCCTTATACTTTTAACTTTTATTTTCTTTATTTCTTTAGTTTTCATTTATTGTTCATATTATTTCTTAATACACTTTGTTTATTTTTTTGGGCAGGAACTTCTAGACAATGTTAAGTAAAAGCAAGGAGAGCAGTCATTCATTATTTTCCTTAAATTGAAGGGAAAGCAATCATTATTTGACCATTATGTTTGATATTATCTTTAGGTTTTTCATAGCTATCCTGTGAATGGGTGCCAAATTGCATCTATTAAAATGGTCATATGTGGGTTCTTCCCCTTACTTTATTAATGTGGTAGAATATATGGATAAATTTTCAAATGTCAAGGTGGTCTTCTAGTATTGGGCTAACCCACATTTTGGCATGATAGTTTTGCTCCTTTTTCTGTTGATAAATTGCTCTATTTGATTTACTAATATTTTGTCCAAGATGTTTCTGCATATGTTCATTAGGGCTAGAGCTCTATAGTTTTCTTTTTTCTTTAATGTCTTTATCACATTTTGATGTTAGATATTTGCTCACCTCATAGGACATGCTACAAAGAGTTTCCCTCTTTTCTAATTCCAAGAGGTTTTCTGTAAGTTTAGAACCATTTATTTATATGGTTGATAAAATTTACTGGTGTATCAAACGGGCCTAAAGTTTCTCTGTGGACAAAGTTTTGTTAGCATATATTACTTCTTTTATAGTCATAGGGCTATTCACTTTGTGTTTTCTATTTCACCCAGTGTCTGTTTTAGTTAGTTGTTTTTATCAAGGAATTACCATATTTCATCTAAGATTTCAAATTTATTGACATAAAATTATTTAGGAAATTTTCAATCTTTTTAATGTTTGTAATATCTATGGTGGCAACCTCTAGATGTTTTTTTTTTTTCTTTTCTGTTAATGGTAATTTGTGTTTCCTCTCTTATTTGTCATTCCTACCAGTGAATTTTCATTTAAAAAAATAGTCTTAAAGAACCAATTTTTGACTTTAACATTTTTCCCTATTCTGTCGATATACGCTCATATCTCTATTATTTTGTTTCTTCTCATTATTTGGGTGGTATCTTTTCACTAGCTATTTAAAATGAAATCTTAGAACATTGATATTAAACTTTCTTCTTTTCTAAATTTACTATTAATATTAGTTGTTGCCCAGGGCTGCCATAAAAATGTACTATCAACTGTGTGGCTTTTAAAACAACAGAAATTTATTCCTTCGCAATTCTGTAGGCTAAAAGTCTGAAATACCACAGTTGGCAAGGCCAAACTATCTCTGAAGAATCTTGATGATCCTTCTTTGCCTCTTAAGCCTCTGGTAGTCTCAAGTGTTCCTTGGCTTGTGGCAGAATAATTATAGTATTTTTATCTTTCACCTGGCCAGCTTCCCTTGTGTGTGTCTCTCTCTCCTCTTTTTACAGAGTCCAGTGATTTGGGATTAAAGGCCCAGCAGGCACCTAGGATGTTAAGCAGAAATTTAAGAAGAATAAATTATCATCCTGCTCTTGGAGGAAGTAAAATTTAGCTAAGTAAAGAAGAAAGTTTTGTGGTGACTTTCCTCTAGAGGAGAAGAAAATAATGTAGTATCAGAAATACATTACTGATTTTAGTTTATAATTTACAAATAGAATTTAGGGCTAAAAAATTACTCTGTGAATAATACTCTATTACTTTTTTTTTAAAATCATGGTTTCAGGCACTATGCATCAGAAAATGCATGTTTCACAAATAAGCAATCTCAACATAAATGTTATCACCATTTAACAAATGAGAAAATTAAACATCATAAGGTGTCCATGTTGCAGTTAAACTAATGATAATATTATGTATTACTTCACTAATTGTAAGTTTGATAATTAATTTTGATACCTAATAAGTTGAAATAAGACCTACATCATTTTTAAATCAACTTGTTTCTTTTAGGAGGGAGAAATTATGGGTACCCACAAATAATGTGTTGTTACCTCTAAAGGGTGAAATTTTCTCTCCTTGTATATCTTATAATGAAAATGTCTTACCTACTTTCTTAAAGAAAATATGAATTAAGGCATGGCATCTCTATTACCAATTATTAAGGAGCATAGATTCTTGATGTAATCACCTTTTCTTGATGTTCTATAATGTGCTTTGCAGCAGAAATTAAATCATGGGATTTGGTTTTTATTTTCTTTATATTCAGAACCAGGTAACTGAATTACATTAAAGTAGTTCAAAGAATGTAAATTAATATCTTAATAATACCAATTTTCTGTCTTTAAAATGAAATCATGGTTTAAATTAAATATACAAAGTCATAAGTTAATTAGAGATCATTTCCCATCTTTAAGTTATGTTGATTAGAGATACAAAAATTATTTGTGATGAAAACTCAATTATAAATAGTTAGACTATGCCAAACATATTCAATAAAAATACGCTTTTTTAATATTCCAGCCTCATATGCAAAACAACTATAGAGTCTACTCTGGAAATTCCTGATTGTGAATAAACCAACTTGATACTGATGAAAACCAAAACACTATTTGTTCATTTCATAAATTTAGACATACGTCTTTGTTACTGGAAAATGGTGTTGGATGAAAGATTAAGTAGGTATATATTCCCCTGGGATTCTGTCACAGAGCTGGTATTTCTTTCTAGACCCCCCACATTATGTAAAGATACAGTTTTAATAAACAAACCATTTCTGATCTCAGCAAGGAACTTAGCAGGGATTTTGAAAGTCAAACACACAGGAGCCATGCTTGACTGTGTTGGTAAAAGTAACATCTGCCTGAGAGTTTTAAACAACAGACTTTTCAAATCACTTTTAAAGCCACAGTAGGAGATGTAACAACCATAAGCAATACCTCAGGCAGAACAGGAACATGAAAGCTGGAAGAAGTCAATTGCACTCAAATACTGAAATAATCCCTATTAAGGGGAAACAAGAGGAATAACTTAAAGTTCCTGTTTATCTCTGTCTACCTAAGCTTTTATGTATCCTTTCTAGTCTTCCCTAATGAATGCCACTGACTTTAAAGAAAGAAAATAATTACCACTGAAGGAAATTAACTTCACACTGCCCAAGTTACAATAGTGACTTATTTCAAAATCAAATTGGATTCCTAATTCAGTACTTTTACTTAGGATATATAGGATATCAAGCAACATATATCAATTAGTACTGGCCTGGATGATTGGGATATAAAAGGAGTGAAGCAATGCACTAACAATGCAATTCTGGAAAAACAAGGTGAAAATATACCCCAAGATACCTAAGGCCTTTGAAATTCATTTAAATGTGTTGCATCTTTTCTATTGTACCTGCAAAACAAGGAAAGATGCGATATGTATTTTTACTTTAGCTTAATACATATTCATATGTATTTTTACTTTATTTGCTGTGTTGTTCTAAACCTGTTACTAGATAATTCACTTGATTAAAACACAGCAAATAAAGCTAAGAGCACAGAATAGACTCCAAAGAAGAGAATATTACTATTCAGCTTCTCTTATACATGTCAATAAAAAGGAAGAAAATCATTTTTTTCACGCTGGCATAAATAAGTTACATGTTCAGGTCTCAAGAAAAAGTACACTGTGTAACATTTCTACTTACTAAAAATCATGAGGTGGTCAATGAAGGATGAAGATAATTTAGGAGACTGAAGAGACAGAACGCAAAGGAGGAAACTGTGTTCCTCTGTAAATAAAAAAGGTAGTTAATATGTGCATTCCATTTATCTTGTTCCCTTATAGAATATTTAATAATAATTCAGGCACTCACAATTGTAGCTCACTAAATCTTGACAAAATTGATTTATGTGATGACACACTTAATAAATGTCAAAAATATTTTTATAGGAAAGAAATCACTACTGAGTCAACTATGAGAATATAGTTAAAATAAATTAGCTATTCTCTGTAATATGTCAACTGGAGAAAAACACACAACTTAAAGTTGCAAGTTATGTTTTGTTTGGGGACCTTACTGAGGACTATAGCCCAGGAAACAGCCTCTCAGATAGTTCTGAGGAACTGAGCCAAAGAGGTAAGGGAGGAGCCAGGATATATGAGTTTTTGGTGAATAAAAAGAAAAAAACATGTAGTGTCACATCAAAAGATTACTGCTAATCACAAAAAACACACATCTCAAACTAATGATTTGAGTACTTTTTTATGTATGGGAAGGTGCAAGAATCTGGGTTCATTGAAATTATTCCTCGGATATGCATCTTAACTATCTAGGGCTAGTATCCAAAGCACAGAATGCTTCTGGTTTTTCTCCATCCTGAATTCCCCTCAGGGCGCACCACAGGGGGTGGCAGCAGAGGTTGACCACTTGAAGGCCCACAACATTCTTCATTTACTGAAATGGCAGGCAAGTTTTTTTTTTTTTTTTTGTCTGCAAATAGATAATTTCTCTCAAAGTTCTCTCTATAATGATCATCAACCAATCTGAGGAAAGTAAAAAAAAAGGACAAAGGTTCACCAAGAACGGTCAAGAATTATTACAAGAAATATTTTGAAGTATTTTTTCTCTGTTATCTGCACAACTGTGGCAGACATATAATTCTCCAACTATCTAAATACAATACCTTTAATTCATTTGCATTTTATTGAGAATTGACTCCATGCAAAACACTGTGCTGAATATGATGACAGTTTGCTAAAAATTATTACTTTAGACTGAAGGATCAACTAAGGTCAAGGAACAGAACCAGTAAGTGATTATGTGTTAGGACTGAAATCTATGTATTATGACACCAAATTCAGCAATATTTCTGCTATGTTACAACTGAAAATTTATCCACTACAATTAAAATATCTTAAAATACTTTACTATAATATATATCAATATGAAAATTTCCAAAAGAATGACCTTATTATGGAAGTATATTTTATAATTTATTTTCTTCTTTCCCAGGGAAAAGAGTTATGGATACACATGTGCACTCTCGCGTGCCCGTGCGCACATACACACACACATTAGCTCAATCTATTTACTGATACACTGATGAATTACTTCATGTAATTTATTCCTAGAGAAAAATCAGCTGAAATTAAAACAACTAACTTGAGGAGATATTATAAAATCCTACTTCTGTGAATTTTTAAAGGAATTTAAAAATTTTTTTTAATTTCTGGCTATATACAAATTCAGAATCATTTAGGGACTATCTAGTAGCCAGTCACCATGTACTTCACATTCAATAGCCAACTCTTCCTTACTAAATTCTGATAAAATAAACTTTAGATGTGATGAAACAAAATACTTATTTGTTTTTATGTACCTTTAAGTTGTTAGGGATCCCCTTAGATAAAGTTAATATCTTTTCAGAGAAGTTAGCTTTGTTGTCATACACACATGCTCCTCTAAAGACTGCAATATTTTATAAAGCATGGCTGGTTTAAAAGCTGTCTAAAAGGTAAAAAAAAAGGGCAAGAACAAACTACAACTTGGGAATCATTTCACAATTGTTAATATACCCTGCTGACTTTAAAAATTGCTAAAAAGTCATAAAGAATATTTATTTGAAAGTATTTTCCTCTGGAATATAAAACATAAACATGAAACAATAGTTATCCTTGCTTCTACTAGTCTGAAAAATTTCAAAGTTGTTTAAAGCATATCTAACTGTCTGAGAATGCAGGAATCATAACATGATTCTGGGTACCTTATAACCACATCTAGTGATGTAAGATTTGGCAACAAATAACACCTGCATTTTTACAGAGTACAAATATATTCATACATTTTTCTTACTCTCTTCTGAAAAATTTTCTATATCTGGAATGTGTGTGTATCTGAGGGACTTGATGATTTCTAACAGAAACAGACATATTGTAATCATCCTTTCCTTTACATGTTGATGATTATCTCAAAAATGAAATATTCTATTAAAACTCTAAGAAGAGCATCAACAGATTAATGTTGGTAATTCATATGAAAACAGAAACATGTAAGAAGTGTTACCGGATAATTTTCTCTAAATGACCATCTACATAATTATCTTTTTAACAAATATTCATAAAAGCCCACGAGGAACAAACTGTTGGTTACCAATTCATGTTTATGAATAACCTTCTCTTCAAGACTGTGGGCATAAAAGATGATGCAACTAATCATTTATTTCAGAAATAATCATTTTGTCTTCATCTTTGTGTAAAATTATTGGTATAAATATTTAATTTTAACATGTTTTAAAATGTTTTAAAACATTATTAAGACCCTTATATATAAAAATGGGTTATCTGACAATCAAAAATAGTAGTTGGGTCAAAACTATATTTTTCAAATACTATTATCAATCTTTCCTTCATTCCAAAGAGTTTCCATACAAAAGTTCAATATATAAAACAATAAATGGTTGCTAATTTGTCTTAGAATGTATAGCATTTCCATTGTATCCACACTGTATATTTATTTAGCACCATGTCCATTCCTTTACTGGACAATTAAATTGGAAATGTGAATTTTGAAGATGCAGACCCATATCCACTATGACAGTAGTGAGAAGAGGGATCAGTACACTCATAAGCATTGACCATTTCTTTTTACCTTAAGGCTTACAGAAGTTCCAAGAGGAGCAAAATAATTCTGAATTTTGAAATGGATAAAATTTTTATGGTCAAATAAATGTTATGTAGGGGATATGGCACATACCCAATAGCTGATGAATATTTGTTAACAATATTTTTCAAAATGACTTCGAAAGTGATATTAATACCTTATCAATATATTGCTTATGAGGGTCAAGGCAGTATACTCTTAGTTGTCAGGAAATTGAAACAGTGTTTAAATTATTATCATTTTATAGTATACTTGTAGATTACTGGTATATGATAGAGGAATGTGGAAGGGAGAGATAGCCCTTAGAAAGAATTACTTAAGTATAATAAAAGGAATTTGAAAGAAAAAAATTCAAGAGACAGAAAACCCACAGTAATGGAAAGGACTGAATGCCATAGACCATTTTTATTTAAATCACTGCTTAAAGATAGATAGATTCATGAAAATGATGACAAAACAAAAGGTTTAGGGTACTACAAGCTATAAGTGCTTTGGGGAAGAGCTAGAATCCATGTTGCAAGTAATCCCCAGCTTTACACACAACCCTTTGGGACTTGATGTGTTTACACACAAATCTAGAAACACTGTAGTAAATACTTCAGGAAACTTCATTACACAAAACTTTTTTGTATCCTTAACTTCAGTGTTTACTCTAAAATACATGAACAATCTATATATCTTTTATCAGTATTTTGGTGCTATGTTAAGTTTTACCTTTGATTTTTGCCTCATGTTTTCACTTTAATTCCAAACTTTCTTTGAAAACATTATTTTTTACTGTTACTGCTTGGGTGGTGTAGTTCTTCATATGATCATTTCCATGTGCAAATATTACAGCATGTCAAAGACCCTGAATTTATGAACTTTTGTTTTCTGCTAAAGTTTAGTGAAAAATTCTAATTGGAGACTAAGTAGGTAAACCCCTCCCCCGAAATACTTTTAATATGGTCCATGTGCAAAAACTTTAGTTTATGATCATACCCACCACATAAAGTGTCAGAGCAAAATATCATACAACCCACTGAGAAAATTGGCCAGGGACTCTGTGTTTAATGTTTCCAAAGTATTAACTGAGACTTGTTAGACTTTAGTTATATAAATGCACAAATTGACCACATCTTTTAACAAAATAAGATATTTAACTTGTTTTAAGAATTATTTTGAATGGTTTAAACAAATCATAATCTTGAATGTGTTATTTTCAAACCACTCTCATACAACCAACACTAGACCTCATCTTGAAGTATATTTTAAAATAACACAAAAAGAGAGAAAGCAGCATTTATTCCCAACTGGATAATATATGTAGTATTAGTAGCTTTACCTAGAAAGAATAAAGAAGAAAAGAAAAAACTGGAAAATTCTTAAAAGGAGCAACAAAACTGACCAAGGAACCAACATGAATGAGAAAATAATTAAAGTTTGTACCAGTAACATATGAAAAGTGTGAAATTCTTGTCTACTAATTCCCTTGTCTCCAGTAATAGAAATTCATATGGAATAATTTTCAGGCTATTAAAAAAAAATGGGGGAGGAAAACTCAATTCACAGAAAGATATTTTTAAAATAAATGTTAAGAGAATTAAAAATTATCTTTGTTCTCTCAATTTAGAGATGACTATTAGCACCATATTGGTATATTTATTGCCAGCCTTTTTTCTTACATTGATTATACTACACCCTAATTTGTTGTATCCATGTTCACTTAGGGACATTTATAATTACCATGAGTTTCTAATTGACCTCACAATGAGATAAAGATAAAAATGGGCCAAGATGGATTTATGCGGAGCCAGGTTTGAAGGAGAGCCAGGAATGTGCCAAAAGGTGAAAGTGCTAGCTGGGAATCAAAGGTTTAGTGGGTTCGGAGCTAGGTTATCAATGTGACCAATTTATTTAAAGTATAATTAATGAGATTTTAAAACTGGGTAATACAATAAGATAAATGTGAATGACCTTTGCCTTCAAATCATGCCCTATCTAAATGTAAGCTGAACTTCCAAGGATGACAAAGTGTGGCAGGTGGACACAGGGATGATAAGAGTACAAAGTGCTTCCCAAATCCCCATCTGCCCAACTAACTCCCATTCTACTCTTCAGCATTAGCTGGCTCTATTAAAATCTCAATTTGGAGAAGAGAAATAACTAAAAATGGAAAAAAATAGTGTCCATGCAAAACTGAAATGAAAAAATTAAAAACAGAGACAGGCTAAAGCATAGCAAAAGATAATGAAGTATTTCAATTAGAAGAATTGCCCTTGGAAATTTTCAGAGAAAAAATACCTCTCCATAACCTCAAAGGAAGAAGTATATGAATTATTTTAAAGGATATCAAAAAATGAGACATGATTAAAAAAGAAGAGACGATTACTCTCACCAAAAGGGATTTAAAAAATGAATGAACAGAGCCTGAAGAAAATCTGTAGTAGAATTAAATCATTTCAAAAAGTCATGCTAGCATTTGAGGGAAAATATAGATTCTATTGAAAATTGAGTTGGGGCATGGATAGGAGAAGCTACATTACATGAAGTTGAGAAGAACCAAGAATTAAAGCACAAAGATGATAAACATAAAACTTTAAAAAGATCTAATCTGTATAATTGCATTTCTAGATAAGACAACAGAGTTAAAAGAAAAATCTAAGTTATAGAAACAATTGTTTTCTTAGATGAATAATAGAATTTGTAGATCAGAATGTACAATTTGTACTAGGAAATGTCATTAATTAATATTCCTCACACATTTGTATCTTGATAAATATTATGAACTTCAAGACAACAACAAAAACAACAAAATCTTCATCCAAGATGTAAAGGCACCTACAACAGAGGGAAATAAGGACTTCAGACTTCCCAGAGCAGTGATCACTGACAGGAGAAAATGCAACTCTCCGTAAAGGTTTGGGAAAAAGAACTTTGATGTGTGTTTATGTTCTCAAACATGTAAGAAATAATAGATCATAGCCCAGCAAGTTAATCTGGGAATAACTATTAAAACAACTAGACAGAGTATTAGGCAAAAACATTCAGCCAATGGGAAAAAATCAAAATGAAGAACTCAGGAATGGAGAAGTAAAGTGTTTTTTTTAAAGTAGTGAGCAGTGACTACCACTAATTAAAGACTAAACGATGAAGAGAACTATTTTAAAAGATTGCAAATGTTACAAAACTGAACAAGGCAAATTTGGAATAAAAATGACAAATAGAGGTAGGTTGAGATATAGGTGTTCAAATTCTCTCCATTTTCATAGTGAAGTTATTTTTTATTAGCTAAAATGGATACACTGGGATACCTAAGTTTTAAGTATATTATTGGTAGTTTTGAAGAATAGATACTATAATATGCATACCTTCTAAAGCCAGACATTTACACAACAAATAGAGCTTCCAGCAAAAGGTAGAAAATGAACAACAATGATAAAATATCAAATGCAACTTACAATAAGATGGCAAAATTAGAAACAATAATATTTGTAATATTATATTTTTACAAGGTAATGTTAAATGTCTCAAAATGATAGATGGAAAGTTGTGTGATGAACCTAAAATAGTTAAAATGTAATTGTAGAACCTTGGTAATGGGTATATCACTGTAAAATTCTTAAGTCTTTTCTATGTGTTTGAAAATTTTCATAGTAAAATTCTAAAAAAAATTACTTAATCTGTTAAGCCAAAATAAAACCTAGTTGCATGAAGTGTGTAAACACTGGGAAAAAAACTAGAGGCCCAGAAGAAAACATAAGAAATTACTGAAAAGTTAAAACCTTTTCATGTATGGCACAGAATAAAGAAGCCATTCAAAAGGTTTTCAAAATTACCACTTTAATTAAAAGAAAAAGATGCACATAGAAATAAATTATACATTCAGTTTTTGAAAAGTGAAACTGGCAAAACATGACAAATCACTAATGTGGTTATGTAATGTTTTACAAATCAAATAGGAAAAAGACTATAAACTCAACAGTCAAATCATCAATATGAACAGTTTACAACAAAGTACATAAAAATGCTTATAAGCAGAGAAATAAATTCTCAATCTCACTCAAAAGTAACGAATTACAAATGAGAGTCCAGTTAGAGAGTATATTATTCCTATAAGTTTCGCAAAGATTAAAAAGTGTGATGATGCCTATTTTTGGCCAAGAAAGGGGGCAATTGGCATTGTCATATGGCTGACTGAGCGCAAACAGTTGTATGGACGTTTTGGCAGGAAATTTGGCAGGATCTGTTCAACATAAACCTGTATAATCTCTTAGACTCAGAAATTCCACTTCTAGGAGTTTACACTAGAAAAATATTAACACAATTGTGTAAAGATAGGAAAAGACATTTGTTGTAACAGTTTATAATAGCGTAGTTTTAGAACAATTTAAGTTTCTACCAGTGGAAGATAAGTTAAATATATTATACTTAAATAATATGCAGTTAGAAAATAATAAATCAGATCTAAAGTGGTGATATCCACAGAAAGCATTATAAAGGGAAAAATGTACTGAGCAGAACAATCCTAATGAACAAAGTATGACCCCAAATTTAGGAAAATGAAAGCAAATACTTCCTAGAATATTCATAAAATATTTCAGGAAGGGCATACAAAAATGACTTAGGAATGGATTTGGGACATGTGAGAGAGATGAAATTTTACTTTGTTTTTTTAAACCATGTATACTTGAGGTGGACCCAAACCTGTTTTTCATAAAGCTTCCTAGATAATTTTGTTACGCTATTAGTTAAGATCAGTAGTATCTGTCAATAGCAGTAAGTGGTTTGCACACAGAGGATATTAAAATCATACAGTATGAGGATGAGTTAGGGAAACAAGGAAAAACTGTGTACCAGGTAATAACAGTTGTCTGTAATAAACAGAAGCTCTGGGAATAAGAATGTAGAAAAGTAACAAGGTTTCAAGGAACAAGAAAGGCAAAGGTGAGTTGTCAGGACATCAAGAGCAAAAAATAGCTGCTCAGAGGTAAGGCTAGTGACAAAGAGCATCATCCTATTTTCTGCTGGTTACAGGAGGAGCCAGCTTGCTCGCTGGTCAATACAATACCATTGCTAGTGTAGGCACTAGATAATTACATCTAAGGGAATTGTGACAGGGTGTATGTTCTCATATTGATTCTAGTCATATTTGAGGCAGAAGTAGAATATTACAATTATGAGTGTGTATTTACAGAGATCAATAATTTTTAGGCCACAGTCCTTCAACCTGAGGTGCTGGTTAATATAAAATCCTTAATAGAGTATTTTTCAGTACAATTCTCAAAGGAGTCAGACTTTTACCTAACGATTGCAGTCAGGATCATCCTGCTTTCCACTAAGAGATTTATTGTCTCAGTGACTTACCCACAGTCACCCCTATAAATCTAACCATCTGGTAAATTTCATCACTGCTGAGAAGAGGCATGAAAAGTGTATTACTAACTATAGTATCTCTTTATTAAGCCAAAATAGTACCTTTTCATGACAAAAAAAGCTGAGCATTTTAAATTATGATAGAAATATACAGACGTTTTGATGAACATACTTTACTAAAGATATGCCATCAATATAGGCATTTGTGTCTAAATTCCATTTCTACAAATTTTATGTCATAAAATTTGGCTGAGTCAGATCTCTTGCCCTTTTTGAGTAACTCTATGTGGATCCAGCAAGTAAACATCACATCTAAATCTCATAAACATTTAAAAGATGTCCACCCACATCTCATAAGCCATCATAAGGAAGAATTAGAACCCCATCCATAATTTGGATTTCAGGTGAAAAAAATCTGAATGAAGAAAAAGGAATCATATAAAAACACTATTATAAATGTTAAAAAAAAGTCTGGCACTGTGAAGCAGACTTGAGGCCAAAGCCCAGGAGTTTTAAAAAAAATGATTTTAAATTTAGTATAAGATGGAAATTTCTTCCACCCTGATCCTGGTCCACACCCACCTGTTTCCCAGCCATGAAGAGTTCCTATGCAAACCTAGGAAAGATGGATGCATGTTAAATCGATGAAACTTTGCCTCTCGAGACTCCAATCCCTTTTATGTAGATTCTCCTTTGGAAAAGCTAGACAGTAGAAAAGGAAGAATTTTCTTTCTTCTCTAGAAAGAGAGCAATAGAAATAAGTAGCTGGCTCTAGACAGCTATATCTGAGGGTGCACAAATCCCCCTCAAGCTTAGGAGATAAATGTTGTTTAGTGCTGCCTTCACCAACACATGACTTGCATAAACCTTTTCTTAACTTTGAAAAAGTAGAAAGAAAGAAAGAGACAGTGCGCATACGAGAGAAAGAAAAGACTGAGTGCACTACAGCCAACCACATCTGTAAACAGTAGTTCTAATTAAGTGAGAGACCCTAGGATGCCCAAAGGAACTCCTAGAGAGAAAAAAAAGGTGGTGCAGTTGACAGGTGGAAGCTATTAATTATCAGGCCAAAGGTAATGGACTTGATAGAGATTCAGGCTTATGATAGAAAAAAGCCCTCTCAGAATGATAATATAATATTGTTTACATTTTCATCAAAGGAATGATTGAATTTCCTCTGATAAGAGTACATTATTCCTGCTACTTGATTTGATTCAATTATATTTTGCATTACATGAATAGGACCACTTAAAGGAACTTTTATTATTAGATGGCATAGATGACATCAAGTGCTTTACCCTTTTGCATTAAGTAGCTGATCATGTTTATATCATGACGATAAAAGCTATCCATTTCATATTAGTGTAAAATCAAGTGGACACAAAATTGGATTTATTCATGTAAATATATTTCTTAAAGTTCAGTAAGATCCTACTTATATGATCTATTGTTTATAGTCTGTCTCCTCTGGAATTCCATGGCTTTCTAGAATAGCTTTTAATTCAGCTCATGATATTTATATTTATCTCCCCATTAACTTTTATAATTTCAGGTGGTCTGGGTTCATGTTTATTATCAATATAATGTTATATCTCACAGGATTTGCCCAAATTTTTACATACTTACATATTTGTTGACCTGAATTATTATTAACAAGTTACTGAGTCTCCAAAGTGGGATCTATGAAACCTTTTGGACCCCCAGATCTGGTGATCCCTACTATGTGGCATTCGTCACAATGTAGCAAAGGCACTTCCTAGAAACCTGGTTCCCTCACCCTGAACAGCAGGCTGCCTGTTTGAGAAAGGCCTGTGAAAAGTGTCCACAGGTTTCCTTCCGATATCTCTGCACAGTTTCTTCCAGTGACTGACCAGGAAAAAACTGCAGTTTGCATTATTCCATAATAGCACCTTATTTGGATTGCCTTTTACCAAACCATTAGTTTAAATTACTTTTAGTGAACTCCACAGTTTACTGATTGGGGAAGTAATGGACTGTGAAGCAAGAATTGCTAGAGGGCCCCTTTTCCTAATAGAACTTTTCTGTTATTGTTTTTGTTTCAACAGCATCTTGAAAACTAGTCCATTTATACAAGTGGTAAATAATGCAAGATGAATGACAGTTCAGCATGTAAAATGCTGGCTATTCACCAGGAAAATGTAGATAATTCCATGTAGTACTTTAATTTAAACAGGCTGGATTTTGCTGAAGATCAGTGACATAATGCAAAGTATTTCAAGACAGGAAGCAGAGGCTGGTGCAGAAGAGGCACCCTTTTCCCTTTCATGGTAATGTTGAACAAGGAAAGCAGTGAAACAATACTCCGAGCAATGCTTTTGACCAATGGCAGGAAAGACTCAAACATTTGTCTTGTACTTTTAGAACAAACCGCGATGGTCAAAGAAACAGCTGGAACAACTCCATAACATTTTTAAGGATATATTCTGGCAAAGAAATAAGATCTCAGAGTAATTTTCATAGGATTTGGAGAAAATGGTCAGCAGTTTTCTGTTTGATTAATAATTCAAATAAACAAACTAATGGTCAAACATAACTTCAGAGACTATTCAAAGAAAAAATTTACCCCACATTATAAGTGATGATATATAGTAATTGCTTTTGAGACAGAAATAGCTTATTAAACATCAGCTGGTAGTTCAGATAGATCTGTAGAGGGAGTTATTAGGTAATAAGATCTGGTTGTTAGCTTCACAGACCAAGAATTTCCACATTATCTGTGATCCACGTTACATTAAACTCTGAGATACTAAATGTGCAAGATTTTTCAGGTACACGGTTTAAAATTTCTAATGAAAAAGATAGGGTTTAAATAGACTAGACCTACCTTATCCAATATGGTAGCCGCTAGCCACACATGCCCATTGAACACTTGAAACGTGGCTAGTCCAAATTGAGATATGCTATAAGTAAAAAATACACTCTGGATTTCAGTGACTTAGTGCAAAAAAATGCAAAAATCCCATTAATTCTTTTATATTGATTACATAATAAAATTGTTTACATATTGGGATAAAATATATAATTACAACGAATTGTACCCGTTTCCTTTTCCTTTTTATAATATGGCATCCATAAAATTTAAAATTACACATGTAAAACTCACTATATTTCTATTGGACAGTACTAGGCTAGACAATTTTATCAACATGACTGGTGCAGACCCTCCCTATAAGAACTAAGTTGTTTGGTGATTTCATACAGGGCAAAGCGTTACACAATTTAAAAATTTATCTGTTTTAGGCTAAATTTATTCAATGCACCTATCTCTGTATTAGGGATATACATGCCAAATATGTGAGTTTTCTGGTTAAATGACACTTTTCTAGAATGTGCTGAATAAACACCATCTGATTCTTTCTCTACCTCTTTATGTAGACCACTCTCTTCTACTGACGTATTTGTTTCTTTAATATTGGTGCTACAATATCAGATGTCTATGGGTGCTGATGAAGTCACCTGCAGGCAGGTACCTAAAGCAAATGAAGAGGCCCATTTGGAAAATGGAAACTGATGTGAACTAGAAAACTCATTTTCTGTCCAAAAACGTGTGGATGCAGCCATATAGCTGCTGTCTTTGGTGAATGAGTACATGGTGGATGAAAGTGAGCATGCTTACAAAGTATTGCCAGATTTTTGTTTTTAATAGAAGATGTGTGTTGTGTAATTACCTATATCTTCCCCCATGATTTCCCCCTGTGCCATGATCCAGTCTCTTCCTTTCTCCAACTGTGTTCTGGAAGGCTGATCTATACAGATTTCCACACCAAAGTTGAAACGGAAGGCAGTGGCAAGAGGAGGACTGAAAAAGAGGCCTGGATAGCCAAGTATGTATTCCCTACATTCATAATCCACCTCCCTCCAAGGAAGGAGGTATCTAATTATGACCACAGCTCCCACTAGACAGTACTTCTCCCATAGCTAGAATTTTATTTAGTTTCAAGCAGAATAAACATGGACTGCAATTTGCCTAGAAAAATCTGGCTTATGCTCCTAGTAGATCAATTAAGGGATGTTAATTACTTTTAGTATCACCTTTCACTCTCAAATGTGTTCCTGTTGGATGACAAATTATACGGTTACCTTAATTATTTCTTTATAGTTGGACACTCCACACCTCCATGCTTATCTAATCTTTCCCTTGTCCTTAATTTCAAGGTTGTAGACACACTGGCATATTTTCACTCCTTCTTGAAACAGTGAAGGTAGTTCCTCCTAGAGTTAAGGAAATTTTTCCATGTCGGGTCAGGGGATGTATCATTGGAATTTTAACCGCTCAGGATTCTATCATTCTTAAGAGCCAATGACTACTCCCTGACACTTTCACTTATAAGGGCCATAGTGTCCTTATTCAGAAGCAGAGAAATCTGAAGATTCTGTGCTGCTGGTTTTGAAGATGGAGGAAAGAACCATGAGCCAAGGAATGTACGTAACCTCTAGCTGGAAAAGACAAGGAAATGAATTCTCTCCTATAGCTTGTTGATTTCCCCTTTCATGGTTGTTAACATTTGCCTTATATATTGATGTGCTCCTATGTTGGGTGCATATATATTTACAATTGTTATATCTTCTTCTTGGATTGATCCCTTGATCATTATGTAGTGTCCTTCCTTGTCTCTTGTAACAGTCTTTTTTTAAAATCTATTTTGTCTGACATGAGTATTGCTACTCCAGCTTTCTTTTGATTTCCATTTACATGGAATACCTTTTTCCATCTCCTTACTTTCAGTCTGTATGTGTCCCTAGATCTGAAGTGGGTGTCTGTCTTATAGACAGCACATATACGACTTTTATTTTTTTATCCATTCAGCCAGTCTATGTCTTTTGGTTGGAGCATTTAATCCAGTTACATTTAAGGTAATTATCGATATGTATGTTCTTACTGCCATTTTCTTAATTGTTTCGGTTTTGTTTTTATAGGTATTTTTTCTCCCCTTCCTCTTTTGTTCTCTTGTGATTTGATGACTATCTTTAGTGTTGTGTTTGGATTGCTTTTTCTTTTTTGTATGTGTATCTATTGTAGTTTTTTGTTTTGCAGTTCCCATGAGGTTTTGATATAGCAGTCTATATATATATATATATATATAAGGTTATTTTAAGTTGCTGGTCTCTTAATTTCTAATGCATTTCCCATTTCCTGCATTTGTACTCTCCTCTTCTCACTGCTGCTGGTTTTGATATCATATTTTTGTGTGGATGATTTCCTACTTTTACTGTCTGTTTGACTTTACTGGTGAGCTGTTCCATTTATGACTTTCTCGTTTCTAGTTGTGGCCTCTTTTTTTTCCTCCCTAGAGAAGTTCCTTTGGCATTTATTGTAAAGCTGGTTTGGTGGTCCTGAATTCTCTTAGCTTTTGCTTATCTGTAAAGATTTGACTTCTCCGTCAAATCTGAATGAGAGCCTTGTATTATGTCACTTAAATGTGGAATCTAAAAAAATTGGAACTCATATAAACAAAGAGTAGAATGGTGGTTACCAGGGGCTAGGGGGTGGGTAGGGAGAAATGGGGAGATGTTGGTCAAAAGGTACAAACTTTCAATCATAAGATGAATAATTTCTGGGGATCTAATATACAGCATGGTGACTATTGTATACTTGAAACTTGCTTGGAGAGTAGATCTTAAATGTTCTTACCACAGACACACAAAAAAGTAATTATGTGAGGTGATGGATATGTTAACTGACCTCACCGTGGTAATCATTTCACAATATATACATTATCAAATTATCTTACTGTACATCTTAAAATTATACAATGTTATTTGTTAATTACCTATCAATAAAGTTTGGGACAAAAAAGAGCCAGTGACTACTTAGTGTTTCTAATTATTTCCATTTTTGAATCAAAGATTTATTATGGCTATCCTTTCCTGTTGCTGTATTTGTATTTATTAGGTGTGCATACATTTGTTGGGGAGGGGGGAATTAGATAACATGTATTTATTTTGAAAGTCACTAGTCCACAAGAAGTTTTATCTGAAATTGATGGGGAATACAGTACTTTGCTCCCAATTCCCAAATCTTATTCAGAGGTATTATCTGGCTATATTATGAAGTTGTCTCCCCTGGAGAGGGAGTGCTTGTGTCTACATGTGGAAGGAATGAGCATGGAGATTTGAGTGGCCAAAGAGGACCACGGCAGACTAGTATGTGTATGCACCAAATCAATTTACAATTTTTTTAAGGTGATAGAGTTATAGCTGGCAGCATGTACCTTGCAGATAGGTATAGCCATATGGCTAATTTCTTATCCACAGAATGTGAGCAGACATGTTATCTACTGTTTTTTGGATCTAGGTTTAAACATCAGGCACATGTGCAGTCAGGCTCTTTTCCCTCCCTGCCCTTTGGAATACAGAGCCTGGCAGGGATATGGCCATAAATGTGACCACTTGAAAAAATAATGCCTCAAGCATATCAAAATGTTGGAGCAAAACAGAAGAAACTGGTGACTTTAAATGATTTCCAGAAGTAGAGTTACTACACCTTTGAATACTGAAAGGACTAAATATGAAAGAGAAATCAACTTCTGTTCTTCTTCAAAATACTGAATTATGGAGGTGTCTTATTATATAACAGATACATGTCTCAAATATTTAGTTTTTCTTTTTTTTTACTATAGTTAATATGAATTGTAGCCTAGGGATAGGTGGACTGTATAGTAAGTGGCAGTTTCATTATGTATGGACAAACTTTGAATTTTTGTGGTTGAGTCATAACAGTATTTTCTCAAGTAAATATCAATATGAAGGTTTCCCTACATATGTATAAATATTAATAAACATTTTCTACATAGACATTGCATTAGTAACATTGCCTATAATTATTACTGTAAAAATTTCTTAATATTACTAAGTGTATACACAGAATTAAGATGAATTACTACTGTATGAGAAATCCTAAAGTCAAATATTTACTTTTTTGGGCAAAATGAAAATGTTTGGTTATTATCTTTACCCCTACTGAAATGCTGAAATTACTCACTTAAATGGAGAGGCAATTGACTCTAAGTAATACTAATGTTTTATCAAAAGTGTATAATTTATTTTTGTGCATAAACATAACTTTTAAATAAAAATGGTGATAACATGCACATGAACTTATTGTTAAACTCTGCACATTGTATTAGATCTAGAAAGGTACTGAGGTAGTAGATAGGTCCCCGGCTGAGCATCTCTAACTGGTTTCTCTGGGCTGAGCAACTGCAGCTGGTCTCCTGCTGACACTTCGAGATGGGATATCAGCAGAGCATTGCACCCTGATTGGGTGTATTCTTGTGGATTTCCTGGCCTAACACATGTGTTGAGAAGGCCCTCAGTCGAGGGGAAGGACAAAAGGAGGGAGAAGACACCAGCTGGGATCCATACTGGCTGAAAGATGTGTGCCACACCAGGACCAAATATGGAGATGATTGGCCAGAAAAAACCCAGAAAAGTGCCCCTATATAAACAACCTAAGCTGCCCCTATTGCACACAACTCACTCCGCACTTGCCTGTGTGCTCAACACATATTTTGTTTTTTTCCACAGGTACTTTGCTTTTTCTACACATTTTGTTTTTACCACACCTATTTTGCTTCTTCCACACATATTTGCTTCTAATAAATGCTTTTACCTTTTTCACAATCTTGGTCTCTTTGCTTAATTCTTTCTTCAAAGAAGACAAGAACCAAGATCTTTCTTCCGGCTTTACACTGCTTGAATCAATACAACAGGCCACCTAGCTGTGATGAAGGGCATAGGAAGCTCAGTTTGCTTCCTAGTACTGCTTTTGGTTGTTGTGTGGTGTTGGTCAAGTTAACTGACTTCTCTGGAATATCTTTAAAATGAGAATAATAATGGACTATTCATGGAGTTGTGATGAGAATTAAAAGATAAAAGGGATGATAAAGAAAAGATAAATTCTACATAATATAAAATAATTACTACACAGCTATGTTAATCAGGTAGAAGAAAATATTTGTATAACTATTTACATAAGTATAGGTAACAAGTGCCGTAAATCTTTAATCAATGCATAAATTGCAAGCTTGGGTTAATGTATTCTAGTCACTCTATTCCATTTCACTTCGTACATACCCATTTGGAAGAAACATTCAGACGGATGTAGAGTTATGTCCATTTTGTTTTTAATCACTTTTAAGACTCATTCTTTAATTAGCAGGTAATACATGAACACTATGAAGAAGTTATTTACTAATCATATTCTGTGGAAATCAGTAGTTTCAAGAAGTTTGCTAAGATTGCTCTTTAAGGGTTCAGGATATAGAACTATGTATTGTTTAAGAGCACAAGATTTAAAACCAGAGAGTCCTGAATTTGTAATGTCACCTTTGCCAGTTTTTGATTTTGTAAATTAGGACAAATTCCTTAATCTCCCTAAGGCTCAGTTTTTTAAATGTTGATTGAAATATTAAATTAAGGCAATGATATCTATAAACCAAGTTTAGCACCAGACTCAGTAGAATGCATGGATCTTTGTAAATTCTCAATAATAGCTACTTCCACGTTCAGAAGCATTAATAATAAAATGAATGCAATCTAAGTTAGATATATAGTACTTATTATTTTTCTTTTAAAAAATACTATAACTTTTATAAGGATGTAACAGTTTTTATTTCATTTCTTTCTAGCATTATGCTTTTATTTTTTTCCCATGCAGTTGTACTAAGATGTACTCTGGAAATAAATGAGTAACATCTTTGTTATAAACAAAGTTGTTTTACTATTAGAAGGAATATGCCAAATTGCAAAGATTAAATTTTCCTATTCCACTTTAATTATTTTAAATGACTTTAGTTCATGATAATAATTTGAGCTATTTTCACCAGCTTTCTTTCAATTTAAACCATGTCATATTATTAAATATCTGTACATATAGTGCTTTTATCTTAAAGATGGAAAATACCAGTACAGTTTTACTCCTCATTGTTTTTTTTTACCTTTTTCTTCATGAGAAATGCACATAATTATTTTTCAAAAGAAGCACACGAAGAAAATATATTTTATTTGTTTAAAGTTATTACCCTTTAAGTACCTTTACTAAGTTTTCTTGAGCAGAGCAGAATGAATTAATTTGCGAAATGTAAATTTTGAAAGACAGATTTGACATGTTTGCCTTGAGCTTGGAAATTGTAAATAATCACCAGATTGAATACTTTGTGTTGAGGATCTCAACCATTTAATCTGAATATAAAGCTATGTGAATAAATAAATATACCTAAATTCTGCATTTATTTTGTAGTTCCACTTGAAACTCTCCACTGTGGAGTTTGCCTGGCATATCTTATACCAGATGATCTTTCTGTTATTTATAATCCTTGAACTGAAACTCCATCAGAGGTTTTCATTCTCTGTTCCATCCATGGCCCTACTAAGCTTCTCAGGAGCTTTGTTAAAGGATGGAATTGCTCACATGAGAGAACCTTGCTTCTCCACATGTGCTGCAACCACAGAACCTGTGTTTTATATGTTTGACATGTTTAGTTTCTAAGTAAGAGCTTACTTGAAGAAAGAGTTGGGGCAACAGGTAAATAAATAAATATTAATACCTTCAAAATTACTGTTGTAGTTTATCTATTTTATATGTAGTAGTTTGTATCTGCTAATCCCAAACTCCTAAATTATCCCTCCTCCACCTCTCTCTATATATGTAACTGAATCACTTTGCTGAACACCAGAAACTAACACAACATTGTAAATCAACTGTACTTCAATAAAAAACAAAAACTAAAAAAAAATATTACTGCAATCACACATTGTTTTGATCTAATAATTATTCAATAGGTTTATTTTTAGCTTCCAAACAAATTATAAATTCTGTTAATGAAGGGACCACATCATATAAATGATGTGAGTGTATATGTGTGTATGTGTGTTTTAGAAGGAGCTATTTCAAATTTTGTCTTCATCCAGAGATTCTGCTTATCACAGAGTAGAGTTGTAAAAATCTCAATTGAATTGAACTTTCTAAAGTCCTTAGGAGACTAGATATGAGCTTGGAATTTTGACACAGATGCAAAATCTAGGAATGCTCTCTTAGAACCTATTTTAAGAAGTTATTGTGCTTTCATGGTTGACAAAACTATAGCAGAGTCAGGTGTTGAAGAATGTATCTGAATTTTCTCAAGCTCAGAAACATCCTACAGCTTCCACATTCAGTTATGGATTATTTGAAGCGATTGTGGAGACCGTCTCTCTCCTTTCTCTACTGCATCTCGCATACTGAGCTGCTATAATAACTCAAGTAGCCACTTTTCTGAATCTAGTGTAATCAGACTTCTCATAAAATTCTAGAATAAATCCTAGAGCTACTCATTACCTTGACTCTTAAGAATTTGATGTTGACCAAAGCAGCAAGTATCATAAATCCCCTAGGCTTTCTCAGTGTCTCTCTGAAAACTGAATAGATTTCAATTCCAGTCTTGGTCAACACCAAATGAAAAGCAATACAGTGGCTCTGGAACTTATTTACTCTGTAAATGTCAGCATGTTACCTAACTGATCTTGCTTCAGTTTCTTCATCATAAAGTAGAAATAATAATGATAAGTACCTCAGAGTTGTTATCAAAAACAGAGAAGTTACTATTTGTAAAGCACATAAAGAAGTAGTTGGGGAAAGACCTTCAAGATGACGGAGGAATACGACGTGGAGATCAACTTCTTCCTCACAAATACATCAGAAATACATCTACATGTGGAACAACTCCTACAGAACACCTACTGAACGCTGACAGAAGACCTCAGACCTCCCAAAAGGCAAGAGACTCCCCATATACCTGGGTAGGGCAAAAGAAAAAACAGAGACAAAAGAAAAGGGATGGGACCTGCACCACTGGGAGGGAGCCGTGAAGGAGGAAAGGTGTCCACGCACTAGGAAGCCCCTTCGCGGGTGGAGACTGTGGGTGGCGGAGGGGGAGCTTCGGAGCCACGGAGGAGAGCGCAGCCACAGGGGTGCGGAGGGCAAAGCGGAGAGATTCCCGCACGGAGGCTCGGCGCCGAGCAGCACTCACCAACCCGAGAGGCTTGTCTGCTCACCCACTGGGACGGGCGGGGCTGGGAGCTGAGGCTCGGGCTTCGGAGGTCAGATCCCAGGGAGAGGACTGGGGTTGGCAGCGTGAACACAGCCTGAAGGGGGCTAGTGTGCCACAGCTAGCCGGGAGGGAGTACGGGAAAAAGTCTAGAACACCCTAAGAGACAAGGAACCATTATTTCGGGCTGCTCGAGGAGAGCGGATTCAGAGCACCGCCGAAACGAGCTCCAGAAATGGGCGCGAGCCGCGGCTACCAGCGCGGACCCCAGAGACGGGCATGAGACGCTAAGGCTGCTGCTGCCGCCACCAAGAAGTCTGTGTGCAAGCACAGGTCACTATCCACACCTCCCCTCCCAGGAGCCTGTGCAGCCCGCCACTGCCAGGGTCCCAAAATCCAGGGACAACTTCCCCCGGAGAACACACGGCACGCCTCAAGCTGGTGCAACGTCACACCGGCCTCTGCCGCCGCAGGCTCGCCCCGCATTGCGTACCCTCCCTCCCCCTGGCCTGAGTGAGCCAGAGCCCCCTAATCAGCTGCTCCTTTAACCCTGTCCTGTGTGAGCAAAGAACAGATGCCCTCAGGCGACCTACATGCAGAGGCGGGTCCAAATCCGAACCCCAGGAGCTGTGCAAACAAAGAAGAGAAAGGGAAATCTCTCCCAGAAGCCTCAGGAGCAGCGGATTAAATCTCCACAATCTACTTGATGTACCCTGCATCTCTGGAATACCTGAATAGACAACGAATCATCCCAAAATTTAGGTGGTGGACTTTGGGAGCAATTGCAGACTTGGGGTTTGCTTCCTGCATCTAATTTGTTTCTGGTATGTTCATCTTACTTTAGTATTTAGAGTTTATTTTCATTGGTAGATATTTTTATTGATTTAGTTGCTCTCTTCCTTTTTTTTTTAATATATAGATATATATTTATTCTTTTCCTTTTTCTCTTTTTGTGAGTGTGTATGTGTATGTTTCTTTGTGTGATTTTGTCTATATAGGTTTGCTATTAACATTTGTGCTGGGTTCTGTCTGTCCTTTTTTATTTTAGTATAGTTTTTAGCGCTTGTTATCATTGGTGGATTTGTTTTTTGGTTTGGTTGCTCTCCTCTTTCTTCTTTTTTTTAATTGCTTTTAAATTTTTAAGTATTTTTAATATTTTTTTAAATTTTTTATTTTAATAACTTTTTTTTTTCTTCTTCTTTCTTTCTTTTTCTCCTTTTTCTTCTGAGCGGTGTGGCTGACACAGTCTTGGTGCTCCAGCCATGTGTCAAGCTTGTGCCTCTGAGGTGAGAGAGCCAAGTTCAGGGCATTGGTCCACCAGAGACTTCCCAGCTCCATGTAATATCAAATGGCGAAAGCTCTCCCCGAGATCTCCATCTCAATGCTAAGACCCAACTCCTCTCAACGACCAGCAAGCTACAGTGCTGGACACCCCATGCCAAAAACTAGCAAGACAGGAACACAACTCCACTCATTAGCACAGAGGCTGCCTAAAATCATAATAAGTTCACAGACACCCCAAATCACACAACCAGAAGCAGTCCTGCCCACCAGAAAGACAAGATCCAGCCTTATCCACCAGAACACAGGCACCAGTCCCCTCCACCAAGAAGCCTACACAACCCACTGAACTAACCTTACCTACTGGGGCAGACACCAAAAACAATGGGAACTACAAACCTGCAGGCTGCAAAAAGGAGATCCCAAACACAGTAAGTTAAGCAAAATGAGAAGACAAAGAATCACAGAGTAGATGAAGGAGCAAGGTTAAAACCCACTAGACCAAACAAATGAAGAGGAAATAGGCTGTCTACCTGAAAAAGAATTCAAAATAATGATAGTAAAGATGATCCAAAATCTTGGAAATAGAATGGAGAAAAAACAAGAAACATTTAACAAGCACCTAGAAGAACTAAAGAGCAAACAAACAGAGATGAACAACACAATAAGTGAAATTAAAAACTCTTTAGAAGGAATCAATAGCAGAATAACTGAGGCAGAAGAACAGATAAGTGACCTTGAAGATAAAATAGTGGAAATAACTACCGCAGAGCAGAATAAAGAAGAAACAATGAAAAGAACCCAGGACAGTGTCAGCAACCTCTGGGACAACATTAAACACACCAACATTTGAATTATATGGGTCCCAGAAGAAGAAGAGAAAAAGAAAGGGACTGAGAAAATATTTGAAGAGATTATAGTTGAAAACTTCCCTAATATGGGAAAGGAAAGAGTCATTGAAGTCCAGGAAGTGCAGAGAGTCCCATACAGGATAAATTCAAGGAGAAACATGCCAGGACACATATTAATCAAACTGTCAAAAATTAAATACAAAGAAAAAATATTAAAAACAGCAAGGGAAAAGCAACAAATAAAATACAAGGGAATACCCATAAAGTTAAGAGCTGATCTTTCAGCAGAAACTCTGCAAGCAAGAAGGGAGTGCCAGGACATATTTAAAGTGATGAAAGGGGAAAGACTACAACCAAGATTACTCTACCCAGCAAGGACCTCATTCAGATTCGAAGGAGAAAATAAAACCTTTACAGACAAGCAAAAGCTATGAGAATTCAGCACCACCAAACCAGCTATACAACAAATGCTAAAGGAAATTCTCTAGGCAGGAAACACAAAAGAAGGAAAAGACCTACAATAACAAACCCAAAACATTTAAGAAAATGGTGATAGGAACAGACATATGGATAACTACCTTAAATGTAAATGGATTAAATGCTCCAACCGAAAGACAGAGACTGGCTGAATGGATACAAAAATAAGACCTGTATATATGCTGTCTACAAGAGACCCATTCAGACCTACTGACACATACAGAGTGAAAGTGAAAGGATGGAAAAAGGTATTCCATGCAAATGGAAATCAAAAGAAAGCTAGAGTAGCAATTCTCATATCAGACAAAATAGACTTTAAAATAAAGACTATTACAAGAGACAAAGAAGGACACTACATAATGATCAAGGGATCGATCCAAGAAGAAGATATAACATTGGAAATATTTATGCACCCAACATAGGAGCACCTCAATAAATAAGGCAAATGCTAACAACCATTAAATGGGAAATAGACAGTAACACAATCATAGTAGGGGACTTTAACACTCCACTTTCACCAATGGACCAATGAAGAGCAGCCCCCACTTGCCGCAACTAGAGAAAGCTCCCGTGCAACAACAAAGACACAACACAGACACAATTAAAAATAAATGAAAAAATCATGGAAAATGAAAAAAATAAGGAAACACAAGCTTTAAATGACACATTAAAAAGATGGACTTAATAGATATTTATAGGACATTCCATCCAAAAACAACAGAATACACTTTCTTCTCAAGTGCTCATGTAACATGCTCCAGGATAGATCATATCTTGGGTCACAAATCAAGCCTTGGTAAATTGAAGAAAATTGAAATAGTATCAAGTATCTTTTCCAACCACAGCGCTATGAGAGTAGATATCAGTTACAGGAAAAAATCTGTAAAAAATACAAATACATGGAGGCTAAACAACACACTACTTAATAACCAAGAGGTGACTGAAGAAATCAAACAGGAAATCAAAAAATACCTAGAAACAAATGACAATGAAAACACAAAGACCCAAAACCTATGGGATGCAACAAAAGCAATTTTAAGAGGGAAGTGTATAGCAATACAATCCTACCTCAAGAAAAAAGAAACATCTCAAATAAACAACCTAAACTTACACCTAAAGCAATTCGAGAAAGAAGAACAAAAAACCCCCAAGGTTAGCAGAAGGAACAAACTCATAAAGATCAGATCAGAAATAAATGAAAAAGAAATGAATAAAAAAATAACAAAGAACAATAAAACTAAAAGCTGGTTCTTTGAGAAGATAAACAAAATGGATAAACCATTAGCCAGACTCATCAAGAAAAAAAAGGGAGAAGGTTCAGATCAATAGAATTAGAAATGAAAAAGGAGAAGTAACAACTGACACTGCAGAAATACAAAGGATCATGAGAGATTACTACAAGCAACTATACGCCAATATAATGGACAACCTGGAAGGAATGCAGAAATTCTTAAAAAGCACAACCTTCTGAGACTGAACCAGGAAGAAATAGAAAATATAAACAGACTAGTCATAAGTAATGAAATTGAAACTGGGATTAAAAATTTTCCAACAAACAAAAGTCCAGGACCAGATGGCTTCACAGGCGAATTCCTTCAAACATTTAGAGAGGAGCTAACACCTATCCTTCTCAAACTCTTCCAAAATATAGCAGAGGGAGGAACACTCCCAAACTCATTCTACAAGGCCATCATCACCTTGATACAAAAACCAGAAAATGATGTCACAAAGAAAGAAAACTACAGGCCAATATTCCTGGTGAACATAGATGCAAAAATTCTCAACAAAATACTATCAAACAGAACCCAACAGCACATTAAAGGGATCATACACCATGATCAAGTGGGGTTTATCCCAGGAATGCAAGGATTCTTCAATATATGCAAATAATCAATGTGATACACTATATTAACAAACTGTAGGAAAAACCATATGATCATCTCAATACATGCAGAAAAAGCTTTCGACAAATTTCAACACCCATTTATGATAAAAACCCTCCAGAAAGTAGGCATAGAGGGAACTTACCTCAACATAATAAAGGCCATATATGACAAATCCACAGCCAACATTGTTCTCAATGGTGAAAAATTGAAACCATTTCCACTAAGGTCAGGAACAAGACAATGTTGCCCACTCTCACCAATATTACTCAACATAGTTGTGGAAGTTTTAGCCACAGCAGTCAGAGAAGAAAAAGAAATGAAAGGAATCCAAATCAGAAAAGAAGAGGTAAAATTGTCACTGTTGCAAATGTCATGATACTATATAGAGAGAATCCTAAAGGTGCTACCAGAAAACTACTAGAGCTAATCAATGAATGTGGTAAAGTAGCAGGATAGAAAATTAATGCACAGAAATCTCTTGCATTCCTATATACTAATGAGGAAATATCTGAAAGAGAAATTAAGGAAACACTTCCATTTACTATTGCAACAAAAAGAATAAAATACCTAGGTATAAACCTACCTAAGGAGACAAAAGACCTGTATGCAGAAAAGTATAAGACACTAATGAAAGAAATTTAACATGATACAGATGGTGAGATATCCCATGTTCTTGGATTGGAATAATCAACATTGTGAAAATGACTATACTACACAGTGCAAGCTACAGATTCAATACAATCCCTATCATACCACCAATGGCATTTTTCACAGAACTAGTACAAAAAATTTCACAATTTGTGTGGAAACACAAAAGACCCCGAAGAGCCAAAGCAATCTTGTGAAAGAAAAACGGAGTTGTAGGAATCAGGCTCCCGGACTTCAGTTTATACTACAAAGCTCCAGTATTCAAGACAGTATGGTACTGGCACAAAAACAGAAATATAGATCAATGGAACAGTATAGAAAGCCCAGAGGTAAACCCGTGCACATATGGTCACCTTATCTTTGATAAAGGAGGCTAGAATATACAATGGAGAAAAGACAGCCTCTTCAAGAAGTGGTGCTGGGAAAACTGGACAGCTACATGTAAAAGAATGAAATTAGTACACTCCCTAACACCATACACAAAAATAAACTCACAATGGATTAAAGACCTAAATGTAAGGCCAGACAGTGTAAAACTCTTAGAGGAAAACATAGGCAGAACACTCTACGACATAAATCACAGCAAGATTCTTTTTGACCCACCTCCTAGAGAAATGGAAATAAAAACAAAAATAAACAAATGGGACCTAATGAAACTTAAAAGCTTTTGCACAGTAAAGGAAAACATAAACAAGACGAAAAGACAACCTTCAGAATGGGAAAAAATATTTGTAAATGAAGCAACAGACAAAGGATTAACCTCCAAAATTTACAAGCAGCTCATGCAGCTCAATATCAAAAAGACAAAGAACCCAATCCAAAAATGGGCAGAAGACCTAAATACACATTTCTCCAAAGAAGATATACAGATTGCCAACAAACACATGAAAGAATGCTCAACATCTCTAATCATTAGAGAAATGGAAATCAAAACTACAATTAGGTATCACTTCTCACCAGTCAGAATGGCCAGCATCAAACAATCTACAAACAATAAATGCTGGAGAGGGTGTGGAGAAAAGGGAACCCTCTTGCACTGTTGGTGGGAATGTAAATTGATACAGCCACTATGGAGAACAGTATGGAGGTTCCTTAAAAAACTAAAAAATAGAACTACCATACCATTCAGCATTCCCGCTACTGGGCATATATCCTGAGAAAACCATAATTCCAAAAGAGCCATGTAGCACAATGTTCATTGCAGCACTATTTACAATAGCCAGGACATGGAAGCAACCTAAGTGTCCATCGACAGATGAATGGATAAAGAAGATGTGGCACATATATACAATGGAATATTACTCAGCCATAAAAAGAAACAAAATTGAGTTATTTGTAGTGAGGTGGATGGACCTAGAGTCTGTCATACAGAGTGAAGTACGTCAGAAAGAGAAAAACAAATACTTTATGCTAACACATATATATGGAATCTAAAAAAAAAAAAAGGTTGTGAAGAACCTAGGTGCAGGACAGGAATAAAGATGCAGACGTAGAGAACGGACTTGAGGACGTGGGGAGGGGGAAGGGTAAGATGTGACAAAATGAGAGAGTGGCATGGACATATATACACTACCAAACGTAAAATAGATAGCTAGTGGGAAGCAACCGCATAGCACAGGGAGATCAGCTCGGTGCTTTGTGACCACTTAGAGGGGTGGGATAAGGAGGGTGGGAGTGAGATGCAAGAGGGAGGGAATATGAGGATATATGTATACATATAGCTGATTCACTTTGTTATACAGCAGAAACTAACGCACCATTGTAAAGCAATTATACTCCAATAAAGATGTTAAGAAAAAAAGAAGTAGTTGGCACATAAAGCAAAGCAAGTTTGAGTGCACTGACTTCATCTAACACCCATAAAATCAAACCTTAGATTTCCTTACCTCTTTTAGAAGGTGAAAACCCGAGTGAATTCCATATGCTTTAGGGTAAAATCTTTCTACCAGTTGTACATTCTGAAATAACTTTACAAATCCTAGCTTACCTAACCATGTAGATATTCATAACCAAATCAGATATAATTCCTTATGGTTTATAATCTAGTGTAAAGTAATTATAAATTAATTTCACTATTCCTATATAGTAATTATTATACCAATTATCAATTTTATTTTATGTGAAGTATGAAGAGGTTGGCATGTTGAGCTTACTATAAGAGTTAAAAAATAAAAATCCTAAGGTCATTGGAAGTAAGGCCAAGTTTAATTTTTCTCCCACGTGATAGTGTATTAACAGGCTATTGTTCTGGAGACTGATTCTCAGTTTAGCTGAGCCAGAATGGTTTGAATTGATGCCATTTATTTCAGCCTGTCAGGAATCTTGGATAAAAATCAACTGTGACTTTGATTTCAGATCAGCAAGTCAAGCATTTGCTCATCAGACAGTATATAATCCAGGTATTTAAATTAATTTTGTGATTCTCTTTTCGAAGATCCCTCCCCCAAAATGATTCCCATTTTTCTTTAGCCTAAACTTATTTATTTTATGCATTCCAGTTATTAAAATTAACAAGAAGGGTTTTTTTACATATCTGCACATCTAGACCCCACCATTCTGGAATGTCCTCTGGACATCATTAAAACCAGATGCTTTCAAATGTCATCTTGCATATACTGAAATGATTATAAAATGAGAAAAAATTTTTTTCCAGGCTGTTTCTGCTCAGACAAGAATGCCAGTTTCCACTGGTTTGGAGGACATTTTTATTTCTAATAGCATGAAGTTGGTTCATGACTCAAAATACAGATATTTTTCATGTCAAACACAGTACATCGTTGCCTCAGAAAATGTTTTTTTAAATAGCAGATTTTATTAGAATTTATGTGTTGTGTGTATATAATATTATTTGGAGCTTGAGTTTTATTTTCATTTATAGAAATTATAATTTTATCTCAATTTATACATCCAGCAATTTAACCAAGAAAAATGGTGCACTGTAACTCCTAGGAATGAAGAGTTGTTATTTTTCATCTCCATTAAATTATTAAAAACTTACATAGCTTGAAAATGGCAATATGTCTAAAAGGAATGTGGTACAACTACTTTCTACTTATGTGATCAATATTATCATATTCAGTGGAATATTTCTTACTGTTTAAATGTTTATAGATGCTCGCTATTGGTCAAGCTAGGGAAGCAACTAGTTTGATTTCTTTTCTGTGTGTTATGCACGTACTGTTAGCTGATGATCGGTTTTCATACATCCCAAATGTAGCTACGGATCATTAAAGTAGCATTTGTATAAGAAATACAATTTTGTAAAACATTTGGAAATGATTAGTGGGCATAGCTACTAGTCATTCTATTTATAGCAGATCCTAGGTAAATTAATCTAAAAGTTAAGACTGTGTTCCTACCCATTTGGGGAAAAATGAAACTGATTTTCCTTCTTAGGGATAAGAATATAAGATCTAAGTCTAAACTACTGATAGTTTACAAAGAATCCAATTTTACTGGAGCAAAAAGATTTTAAAAATATGTGATATAACAAAAATGATAAAAGTCACAATTTGTTTCATTACCCAGAAATTATCAGTTATCATTTTGTAATTGGTTAGTTGTAGACCTAGCTACCATTTGTGTAAGAATATTTATATGAAAATCCACGTGAAAATGTCTTTTTAGAGTTCAGTTTTGATTCTTCTTTGGCTGCTATATCTTGAAGAGAAATGCAAATAAAAGCCCAATTGCTCATACACTTGAGATTATGCATAGTTCAGGTAAGATTGGGGAACTTTAGATAGAAATTATTCTGCTTACCACCAACATGATCATTTTTATGAAACTGTGCAGGTTACCTAATTACATTCCCTCCTATAATTATTTTCGTAATCTATGGGGAAAAAATTGCATGTGCGTGGTTGGTAAGTATTTAAAAAATGACATGGGTAAACTGACCTTGTTTTACTTCTACTAAATATTTCATAAGTTGTATAGACTTCTACTAAAATATTTCATAAATTTTATACATTCAGTATAAATCTCATTTCCCCTACTACTTTCTTTGCCAGTTTCTGTTTATATGACCTAACATGTAAATTGTGAGCATATACAATTTTATAAGCAGCTATTGTTTAAGAAAGCCTACATTCGAAAGTAATAATCAGTCCATCTTCTTCAACAACTGGAAGGTAGACCAAAAAAATCATATTTATCAAATATGGGGTGATTAAATAAAAAGCTGAGATCACCAATAATAACTACAACAGATTTACACTAAAAAATCATAAGGCATGCTGAAAATTAAGATGAGATTTAATAGGAATGATTATATATTTTTATTCTTAGGTTTAAACAGAGTACAATTGAACCAGAATAATATAAATTTATTTTTAAAAGACAGGTTTTCACTTGACTACAAGGTAACAGAGAAAAAAAAATCAATAGTGTAATGGGCTTTAAAGAAAAAGAGTTATTGCCATATTTAGTGGAGGCTTCCCAAGGACAGTTTTTTCCTGTATTGCTTTCCAATAAATCCGTAGTGTTACATAAATGAAAATATGCTTCAACAATCCCCTTGTCAGACTGTCAACAGAAAATATTTTAATGCTTGATCATCACACTGACAAAATGGACTGAGTATGACACAGCAGACAGAGTTGCAAAGAAGCTAGAAACCTTTATACATGAAAAACAGCTGAAGACAAAGAACTCTTAAAACACAACAATAAGAAAACAAACAACCAGGTTAACAAAATGGGCCAAAGACCAATCGGACACCTCACCAAAGACATACAGATGGCAAATAAGCATACATAAAGATGTTCCACATCATATATCATTAAAGAAATGCAAATTAAAACAAAAATAAGTTATCACTACACACCTATTTGAATAGCCAAAATCCAGAACACTGAAAGCATCAATTACTGGAGAACGACAGGAACTCTCATTCATTGGTGTTAGGAATGCAAAATGATAGTCATTTTGGAAGTTTTGATGGTTTCTTACAAAACTAAACATACTCTTACCGCATGATCTAGCAATTGTGCTTCTTGGTATTTACCCAAAGGAGTTGAAAACTAGGTTCACACCAAAGCTGCACATAGATGTTTACAGCAGCTTTAGTTATAATTGCCAAAACTTGGAAGCAACCACAATGTTCTTCAGCAGGTGAATGCATAAATAAACTGGTACATCCAGGCAATGGAATATTATTCAGCACTAAGACCAAATGAGCTATCAAACCATGAAAAGACAGAGAGAAAAAAAATGAATATTACTAAGTTAAAGAAGCCAATCTGAAAAGACTAAGTACTATCTGATTCCAAGTATATGATATTTTGAAAAAGGCAAAACTATTGAGATAATAAAAGGATCAGTGGTTGCCAGACGTGGGAAGCAGAGAAAATAAGTGGATACAGAATAATTGGGGGGCCATGAAATTAACCTGTAATGAGCTGTAATTGTGAATTTATGTTGTTAGAAATCTGTCCCAACCTATAGAATGTACAATAACAAAGTGAATTCGCAAGTCAATAATGATGTGTCAATGTAGGTCCATCAATTGTAACAAATCTACCACTCTGGTGAGGGATGTTAATAGTGGGGGAGACTGCATGTGCAGGCAGTGGGTGTATGGAAAATCTCTGTACATTCTGCTCAATATTGCTGCAAACCTAAAACTGCTCTAAAAATAAAGTCTATTAAAAAATACTGCTGAAGAAACTGGCTACGTTTTACTTGGAATGGGAATAACTAGGAGGAGAATGATGACAGTTTTCAGATACTTTTAAAGGCTGTCACATTGAAGGTTTTCTGATGCTGGTCAGACTTTCTTATGCTCATAAGGTTACATTAAAACAGAGGTAGAATATTTCAGAAATGCTGATTTCCTAATAAGGACCATTTAAGAACCGACTTAATGGCTTTAAGACTGACCGACATCCTTTGGAGGCATGAAATACCTGGATGACCAATCCTCAGAAATTTCTAAGAGGGGATTACTGACCTAACTGTGAGCAAGGAATACAAACAATTCTTATCCATTTTAACTAATATTTTAGGACATAGCTGTAATTCATAAATTACTTAAAAGAAAAAAAACCTCATTACTCTTTTTCATACCATTTCCTCTACTTTCAACATTTCAGTGTGAAATCATTGGAGTTATTAACAAGATATCAGTAATGCTGGCCAAGAGGAAAAGTAAAATGTATTTGGAAAAGAAAATGCACAAAGAAGTTGTACAGACTTTATGATGAAATCAAATATCTCCTCAAGAGGAAAATTATCTGCTTTTTCCTTTCTACTTCCTGGCACTGCCAGATATTTACAGCAGAAGCTCCTTTGGCAAATTGCTCTTTTGGGGGAGTTTTGAGTGTACTTATTTTGATATTTACTACAACATTGCTTCATTTTACATGCCTGAATTATATAATTCCTAGAGGTAAAAATAGTATATTAGACTTTTGCATTCATTTTACTTAAGACCCAATATCAGAAGTGAGTGATTATCTCCTGGACAACTAAAAACAACAATTTTTGTATGTTTAGTTAGAATCTTTTAAACATGGGTCAAATAAACATGCAATTTTTTATGGGTTTGGCAACATTAATCTACTGGCTTATGCTTTAAAATCTAGAGACTGTATTATTTGTAGAGCTGTTTATATGTATGCATATGCTTCTCTTTAAATATAATTTCAGACAATTTGGAAGAAATAATTTGTTAAATTTTTATTGAAAACTTGTTAGAATATTCAAGTTACAGACTTTGAACTAGATTCAAATCCTTCAAGTTATTTTTTTTTTTTTGCTAATGGTTTTAATTAAACATACACTGTTCCTCATGTCATGTCATTATGTATTTTTTGGTAGTCTGTATAATATAAAAAGTACAATTAAATTCTTTGCTTACATTATGGTTTGCAAGAACACTTCACATACTAACGGGTATTTTAGTAGAACATTTAAAGAAAAAAAGTCTAAATCCTTTTCAAATATTGCAAATACAAAGTATTGTTCACATTTTATAAGTTTAAAAAATATAATAGTAATGGATTTTGAGTGAGTAAATTACTAACCAGCAGCTAGCTATAAATTATTGGCTACTTATTAATATACCTACTATAATTTTTAAATGAATATTAACCACAAGTTTCAAACAAATCATATATTATAAAATACTTTATGGGGACAGAACTTAAGATTTAAACCTGCCCAAATGGAGATTTTATTTGAACCTTGAATGAAGATATTTAAATAAATATATTTTGAAGAGTCTATAGTAAAAGCTGCAGGTAACCTCACAGAAGTAAGTATTTCAGTTTACTGGATTTTATCATAAGCATCCTTTGGCATTGTGTAACAATGAATATGCCACCTCATTATAGAGACTTATGTTACTTTTTGTGGATACAGAACTCAGAATGGTTCCTATTTTTTTGATTCCCCATGCCCTCTTTTCAGTGATGCTTACAAGGTAGTATTGGGCACACAAACCTTTCATAACTGTTTAGACATGTTTGAGTTGTAAACAGTGTACTTAGCCCTACATATTTACAGACTATTGCTTCTTATCACACATCTTACTTATTGAATGTCATGATGCCACGGAATATATTTAATTCAGTGCCTGGATGCAATTTCTAAACATACAGAAATAATTCTTAGTAGTCATCTGAATTATTTTTTAGAATATTTTGGATAAATCTGCCACAGGAGGAATAAATCTACCAATATTCAATAGAAATGAAATTGTTCAAATTCTTTAGGGACACAATAGTGAGCTACAAGCATATTAGATGATAAAGTTTTAGATGCAATGGTATTTGTTCTGGCTATCATAGTCAATATGGGGAATAACTCTTCTAACAGTTATATGGATTTTTCTTTAGTCTCTGGAGTTTCAGAGAGATGTCAAAATAATTTCAAGGTGGTATAGTAATTAATATGGTTTTAAGGTGGGAAAAAGTTGAATATAGAAAATACTGAGACTTCTAACTGCTCAACAGCGTCAGTAAGTTAATTTCCAGAGCGTTGTTAAACTTTTTTTCACAGAACTATCCTACATACTCCTGAGGTTGAAATGTGGTTTTAGCCTCCAGTGTAAAGATATGATATGATCCTTTCCACTCAAGAATTATTAGAGAACAAAGAGATCATGACTGTAATGTTTGCATTAAAAAAATAGAGCCACCATAACATCATTTCATAATGAAATCCAAGGGAGGTCTAAAACCATTAACACACTCTTAAAGGAGACAGCCTTTTCATCTTATTATAGTTCTGGGCAATAAAAACCTTAGAATTAGTCAACATTTAGTTAACTACCACAGAGCAAAAAACTAGCAGCAACTGAATAGAAATTTGCTAGACTAGAAGTTGGTAAGCATAGGCCCTATGGTAGCATGCACCAGGTTCACACATTTACTGAAAGCATTCTCCTGTATATCCACTGAATCCATGCCCAGCAAGTATCTGCTTCTGCTGATTACTGGCATATTGCTCATTATTCAACTAAAAAATTAGGTCAGTGCTTCCTAAACAGTAGTGTACAAATATCATCTGGGATCTTATTAAAATGTGGGTTCTGGTTCAGTTGGTCTAGGACAGGGGACCAGGGGTGGGGCGGAGAAGGGAGCTGAGATTCTGCATTTCTAACAAACTACCAGATGATACCAATGCCGCAGGTCTGTGGATCATACTCTGTAACAAGGATCTAGGTGACGTGGAGCAGAGCTGATACACGGTATTTATTACCGTGTATTTATTTTATCTCATTTATTTTCCTCTCATAAATGAGGCGTGAAAAATAGGACATGTGGTTTGGGTCTGCAGACTGTTCTGGATAGGCTGATGTCTTCATCATTTCAGGCTACTGCTATAACCAGGTGCCATAGATAGGTAGCTTATAAGCAACAGAAATTTATTTCTCACCCTACTGGAGGCTAGAAATCTGAAATAAGGATGCCAGCATGGCTGGGCTCTGATGAGAACCCTTATCCAGGGTTTTACTTTACCCTCCCATGGCTCTGACATATCACGGAAACAATCTGAGAGTTCTACCCACAGCTAATATGTCCATCTCAATCATACACTCAGGAACTGTGGAACTTAACCAGTGTGGACTGTGGGTCTGGTAGACTCAATGAATTGACTTAAACACAGACACGGCTCAAGAATCCATCTGTTATCTGACCACTGCATACCCCTGTTCTAACAAGGAGGACACGATGGTGTTTTGATTCCCCTGGCATTAGTGTCAGTTCAGATCATGTGTCCAAGAGCCCTTAAAATATGTATATGCCTTTTACCCAGTGTCCAGTTACTCAAGTAAATGTCAAAAGCCCTTTGGGGAAAGGATTTGGAAAACATGTATTTCATATTCCTTCTGTAGCACTGCAGAGTCTTTCTCAAGTGGTCCTGATCTCCCTTTCGATCAACAGCCTCTAGATCTGAGAATTGGTTCAGGTTTGAAAAGTGTGTGAGAGAGAGTAATTTTTCAGTACTGTGGCTGATATTACTCTTCTGCTTTAGATATCCTACTCATTTTTTGTTATGTAAGTCAAACAATGACATGTTGGAAGATAAACACAGGAAGAACTGTTAGGGAGTAGGCAAATGAAATACAGGAGAGGAGAAAGTCACAAAGGGTGTGTTAATGAGTGGGTTATACTTAAAGGTAAGTGGAGCTTAATTTCACTAGAGATCTTCTGGGAGATTGTGTGGAACATGCTTTAGAATTGTGCCAGCACTTGTCCCTAGTTGACTGAGCATTGCTCCAGAGTGAGCCAAACACATTTTAGCCAAAGAGCACCCTTACACAGAGAGATGCGGGACAATTTCTGTGATTATGGGAATTGTCTGTAGGCTACTCCCAAGTAGGCCAAGATGATATAGGTGGGGCACTGGCAGAATCTGCTTCAGTGATTTAGTACTTTATTTTTTTTTTTACTAGTTTATTTCTTTACTTACAAATTAATAATAATAGTCACTACATCATTAGGATGCTGAAAAAGAGGTTGAGATATTTCACGTGAAGTGTTTTACAAGGTGTCTTGGACACAGAATGTACTTAATAAATGCTAGCTGTTATCTTTTGTGTCTCTCCTCCACACATTTTCTACACAAAATTTTTGTGTAGGTTTTTCCTACACAAAACCTCCTGAATGTGCACTCTAAAATTCCACTGTATTCCTTTCCTCAACTCAGCCTTGAATTCTTGTCTAAATCTGAGCTATTATTTGAGGTCCAACCAAATACTCTTTCTCCATAAACATTTCTATGTCCTCAACAGATTATGGTTTTTTCTTCAGACTTGAAGTATTACTACTACTTTAGACTCCTTCTTTTCTATTTATTATGATCGTTTGGAAACATATCTACAGTTGACCCTTGAACATTGCATGGGTTAGGGGCACTGACCCCTGCACAGTTGAAAAATCCACATATAACTTTTGACTCCCCCAAAACTTAATTACTAAAACCTACTGTTGACCAGAAGCCTTACCAATAGCATAAACAGTCCATTAACACATATTTTGTACGCTTTATGTATTACATACTATATTCTTACAATAAAATAAGCTACAGAAAAAAGAAATATCATTAAGAAAATCACAAGGAAGAGAAAATAAATTTATAGTACTGCAGTGCATCATAAGTTTACATCCTCTGTTTACAAGATGCATCATCTGTTCATCAGTACCTACATCAATATTGTCTTATATGATACAAAACACTGTATGTGCTATACCTATTACTAACACCAGACATCAAAACTAAAAAGATAATATGAAAAAGCAATTCATTATTAACAGGTATAGCGATTTATTGATGATGAAGCAGCAGTATGAATGATTCATGGTAGCCTAACTTATACACTAATAAATGAATCATCATAAAATTTTTATAGTATATGGTATTACAGTCATATTCATAATACAGTTTTGGAAACATTGCTACATTTTTTTTAAAAAACACTTGTTATGAAAGGCTGATAGGCAGTTTTTCCAGTTACAAGAAGAAGAGGCATACTATACAGTTATGTAATTTTTTGAAGCAAAGTCATAAAACAGTAAAAAAACTCACACATTCTTAGTTCTATATTAAATATGATTCACATTATGCCTATGTAAGGATATGCTAGTCGCTTCAATACAAGTCTTGCACACAATGTTGTACATGTATATTTTTGTACATTTATTGAAGAAGACCCATGTATAAGTGGACCCAAGCAGTTCAAACCCATGTTGTTCAAGGGTCAACTGTATGTATCTTCTAGATTTTAAAGCTTTTGAGAGTTAAATTTTCATCTTGTTTGTGTATCTCTTATAGCACAAAGCTTAATATCTGGACTTTAGTGGATATTCTATAGTTATTATCTCTTCTAATTAGCTCTAGCACAACTCAAAAAAAAAACTTGGTTTCTGACTCAATTCAGTGCATTTGATATGACAAATCATTATCTCTTGGACAATATTACAGTTTTAGGTATATAAAGTAAATATTATTAATTAAATTCTATGGGTGCAATGTTGTGGTATATGGATGATATCTCTTAGGTATAATTAAACAGAATAGTGAAATCATAAATGTAATATTGATGCAGAAACATCTAGGAATAGTTCAAAAGCAGACTGTAGATAAAAGGAAGCAAAATCCAGCACAAGATTTTACTGCAATTATTGCTCTTCGAATGTTCTTAAGGGCTCAGCAAGGAAAAGCTGTGAACTTGGAAACATTATCTTAAATGATAAGGTAAAGAAGACAAGGCTCTTATGATTACATATGGGGCCAAATGAGAAGACTTCATGAATGACTCCACTGACTGCGGTGATGATGGTTAGAAGAAAAATTAATGAGGTGTGGGGTGCAGATCACTATATTTTTAATTGTGGTGAAGGTGGTTGCCTATGCTATGTCATAAACAGATGTTTATATAAAAATTAACTTTATTCCAAATAGCTCTTGCTTTCTTCCCATTTTTTCTTTTTTCCATTGCCATCATGCAAATTCATGTCTAAATTGCATCCCACATATACTGCAGAAATGGTCTCCTATACGTCTTTTCTAATTCTGATTGCTTTCCTTCTTCATACATCTTTAATTAGCTTGAAGAGGACTCTTGTATTAGTACCTATTTCATTAAATAATTTATTTCCACAAAATCTCCAAAAGTTTCATGAAATATAACCACCTCTATCTGGTTGGGTGTTATGTTCCATTATACTATCTTGAGAATTACACATTTCTATGACTTCCAAACTCTACCTCCTTTGTCCTCTCTTTTGTCATACATTTTCCTCCCTCCCCTTCTTCCATCATAGATTCTATCGTTCTCTATCCTCTTACTATTCTCCTCTGGTCGTAAGGCAGCTACATCATTAGCAATGGAGTTCTGTGTGTTGACTCTGGAGTCCAGCTGCCTGACTTCCCATCCCAACTGCACTAATATCTGCACAATCAAGGGCAAACTACTTAACCTTTCTGTGTCTCAGTTGTTTTAATGATGAAATGAGGAACTAATAATACTTAACTCTTACAGTTGTTGAGAGTATTAGGTGAAAGAGGACATAAGAAGTGTGCGGCATAGAGTAAATAATAAAAGTTCCTTGTTATCACTAACTTCATTGTTACTCTTCTCTGAACCCTTTCATTATGAAAAGTGTACACACACATTGCCTTGATTTTTTGATGAATGTTTAATGTGCATTGTTCTTAAATTCCCAAACATGTTACAGGTCCTTGGGTACAGAGCCCACAGCTTATGCGTCTATTTCCATTATAGCTAAATGTATAAGTGTTGAATAAATACTAATAGACTACATGAAGTTGGACCCAAAAATGTGGACAGGGAATCATTAGCAAAGTATATTGTGGAAGAGGATAACTAAAGGAAATAATCAGAAAATAATAAAAGTTGTTACAACAAAATTAACCAAAACTTTTTAAAAAACACATTATATAAGATTTTTCTATAGGCAATTGGAGGAACAGACATATTCCTGGTTAAAATACATGCAAAAGAATTTTCATATCTTCTGCTTTATTTTTTCCCATCACATATTTTCCAAGAAGTCAGAATATGAAGATGGAACCTTTGAGAAGGTAAACCCAATATAAGGCAGAAAACTTATGGTCGAGTTAATTGCACCCTAATTCTCTGTGTATCTTTAAATGTTTCATCTCCAATTCCTATTAAAAAATATAGAATGTGAGCTAACTGCTTTGAAGCATTATAAATGCAATCATAACCTTTAATATTTTGTGGAAATGTCTTCGAATCTCTGTTAATTTTAACGTTTCCAAATTTTTAAAAAAATATTCATATCTTTAATTCCTGTATTTAAAAGACCAAACATTGTAGGTCATTAAATCTAATAAAATAACTACACTTGCCATGAAATAATTCAATTCTTAAATTTGAAAAAAATCTGCCTTTTAATTTAGAAGCGTATACTTAGCTACTATTTTTTGAAAATTTATTATACGCCAAGTGTTTTACATATGTTAGTGTAACTGCAGGACCAGCCCAAACTGGTCCTACCTACTCTGTAGGTAACAAGATACTAAGTTGTTTTTCACAGAGAAACTGCAAGTCATGCAGCTAAAGCATGTGCAGAAGAGAAAATTTTGCCTGGGATATGACCAGCCCCTGACCACTGGAACGCTTTCAGAAGTGAAGGGTCCATTGTCCAGGAAGATCCTGTGCTGAATCCCCCTTTCCCATACGTTAGCATAAATGGCCAAGTTCCAAAGCCCTCCAATAAAAACCACCAACCCTCCTCCCCTAGCTCATAAAGGTTTGAGGGAACCCCAGATCCCCAGATGGGGAGACAGATTTGATACTGTTTCCCTGCCAGTCTACCTCACAATAAAGCCTTTTCTTTCCTCAAAAGCTGGTGCTATATAGTATTGGCTTCTATGCATGTTGGCCAGTGAGCCACTGCTTGGTAACATAAACACATTTAATTACTGAAATAAATTTATGAAATAAATATTAGCACCCTTATTTTGAAGATAAGGAATGAAGTTCAGAGACATTAAACAACTTTGCAAGTTTACACAGCTATCAAATGGCAGGGTCTTGGTTTGAACCAAAATTTGCCTGAAGTCAAAATGAATCCTTAATCTTTGAGTTGCCCAAAATCTTAAAAACATCACTTAATTGGCTCTATGAATTTAAGCAGTTCATTCAATGCCATTGTTTTGTGTTTGTTTTGTCGGTTGGTTGATTTTTGTACCTGTCCTATAAAAACAATATAACATAATTGTTCGGGTTCAAACTCTGGAGTCACACTACCTGTATCTGAATTTTGGATCTTGTGGCTACTGCCTGAATGGGCTTACATAAAATATTTAAACTCTCTATTCCTCAGTTTCCTCATTTGTAAAATGAGGATAATATAACACACTACCTCACAGGATTGTGTAAGGATGAAAGATTTAATATTTTTTTAAAACTTAAAATAAATTTTGGAAGATGTTAAGAAATCTAGATCTGTAAGCTGTTATTATGTACAAAATACAAAAAATAATGCCTATATTCATTTAATTCACAGGATTGTGGAGAGAAATAAATGAGTGAGTTAGTGGTTGCGAATGTGCCTCACATAATAGAAAGTGTTTTATAAACTTAAGATATGTTTATAGGTGTTACTTATATTTATATGCCAGTGGTGAATAATATAAATTTGATTAGATATGCATTTAAGTACAAACAGCATGTAAGTACTAAACTGAGAATGCTCAGTATTGTTCTTTCAAAAAAATACTTAGTAAACTTTAAAACTGACTTGAAGTAAGTCAAGCTGGTAATATACAAATTATTTACTTGCTTTGAAAATAAATTTTCCAAATACATCGTTATTAAACTTCTCTGATGTAAAATCAAGAATGAAGATACTAAAATGAAAAGGCATCCACATATATTTCACCTAATACTTTTTTTATTCCGTCTTAAAGGTTTTTAGGATTTTTTTAAATTGCTTGCACACATTTAAGATTTTATGTGTATGTGTGTATTGTCATATATACAAACTCCTCTACTCACACATCATTTGAACCATCTGATGGACTGCGGGGACGAGCCACATGGCACACAGTTGAAAATAATGTCCTTTAACAAGAACCATGGGGTATTTAATGGCTTGCAGCATAGGCACTGACCCCAGCTGTATGTAGTGCTTCACGCTGCCTAGGATGTAGGCAGATAAAGTATGTTTAGATTTCCCCAAAGCAAATTATTTGAATTCATGGCCATCTGTCTGAAAATAAGAGCACTTCTAGCTTAGACACACACACTTAATCTGTTTGTTTTTAAGTTTATGAGTATATAGGTACAGTCAAATCAACCTGAAATCCAAACTGTTAGACATAGACTCTCTGAGAGAGAGAGACAAGAGTGTGATAGTGTGTGTGTGTGTTTGGGGGGGGGGGGCGTGGGGAGGAAGGCAGTGCAGGGGATAATTAAATTGGAGACTGCCTAATTCAGAATTAAATTGGAGACTGCCTAATTTCCTTTACCTGAATCTTTGGTTGTCTGTGACCACCAACAGAGTTTCCTCCACTGAAGCAGTCTGACTTAAATGTGTCTGCTGTGCATATTAGCTCACCTGAGAGTTCTGGTAAAGAGATTTTTCTGCAAAATGCCACAGAGACTGCGAGATTCAACATACATCAATTTAAGTATATAGCATCATATGCTGCCAGTGGTAGGTTATTTGATTTCTTTTCCTTTTAGCTTTTTCTTTTGAGATGTTCCAAGAATATTGATTACCTGCATTGAAAAGTTGTTCTCGCCATGGAGAGTTTTTTTGCTTCCCTCCCACTAGTGATTATATATGTTTAATGGAGTTTTTTTAATAAGTATGTATGGTAGAGCTGTAGGCTTAAATAAAATTAATTTTCTCAATGAATCAATCACTTACTGTTTTGCAATGAACTGCTGGTGTTTTTACTTAAAATACCAATAATAATAAGCCAAAAACCTTTTGTTGAAGAGGTATGAGCAGAGTGAGGAAATTAATATTATAGAGCTCATATTATGTGCCAGACAATTTGTCAGTAAGTCTACATATTCATTTTGTAATTTACTTTCTCTACAATCTTCTGAAATGTGAATAATAAAATTATGACAGTTTAGGCCTTCTTGTTTAAAGGTCTGTCTGATATAAAAATCCACATACATTTTTGTTTTGTTTCTTTAATTTTCTTTGTAAAAAACATTTTATTTTAGGAGAGTTTTAAGTTTATGGAAACTTTGTAAATACAGTACAGAGAGTTCCTCTAACACCCACACCTAGTTTCCCCTATTAATGTCTTACATTAGTGTGATACGTTTGCTACAACTAATGAATCAATATAGTAACATTATTACTGAAAAAGTCCATACTTTATTCGGCTTTCTTAGTTTTTACCTAATGTCCTTTTTCTGTACCAGAATCCCCCCAGGATACCATGATACATTTCGTCATCATCTCCTTAGGCTTCTGCAGACTGTGACAGTTTCTAAGAGCTTCCCTGTTTTTGATAACCTTGGTAGTTTTGAGGAGTACTGATCAAGTATTTTGTTTACTCCTCATCAACTGGAGTTTGATGTTTCTCTCAATAATTAGACTGGGATTTTGATTATTAGAGAACACAGAGGGAAAGTGCCATTTTAATCACATCATATTGAGGGCACACACATCAGCATGGTTTATCTTTGCTGATGTTTACCTTGATCACCTGACAGGTTTTTCCACTGTAAAATTATTCTTTTGCCCCTCTCTCCAAACTGCACTCACTGGAGGAATTCACAAATAAACAGCCTACATTTAACGGAAGGGGAGTTATCCTTAATCTCTAGAGGAGTGTAACGGTTAATTTTATGTGTTAACTTGGCTGGGCCATGGCACTCAGATATTTGATCAAACATTGTTCTGGATGTTTTGGTGTGGGTGTTTTTGGATGAGATTTACATTTAAATTGGTGAACTGAGTAAAGCAGATTACCTTCCATAAAGTGAGTGGGCCTCATTCAATTAGCTGAAGGTCTTGATAGAAAAGACTGACCTCCCCTGAGCCAAAAGGAATTCTGTCAGCAGACTGTCTTTGGACTCAAACTGCAGCTCTTCCCCTAGTCTCCAGCCTGCTAACCTACCCTGCAGATTTTTGAATTACCAAGCCTCTACAACTGCATAAGTCAATACCTTAAAATAAATCTCTCTCTCTTTCTGTATGTATTTACACACAATTTTGTGGTCTCTGTTTCTCTGGAGAACCTTAATACAAGGGTAGTATCATCTATTGTTAACAATAATTAGTATCAAGGCTGCAAAGAGGGTAAAACCTAAAGAGTGTTCCAGGGAAGAGAAAGAGTCAGGGGCTTATAAAGACAAAAAGCCACAAGATTGTTAAAGTTGCCAGGTGAGAATTGTAATTGCCTCTCATGCAAGTCAGGAAGTTTTTCCTTAAGGATTCATAAGTTAGTTTAGGGTAAATATCTGATAACAATCTTGAGTTTCTGGCAAATGTTCTGGATGTCTTTGTTAAAACAATAAGTGGTCAAAAGGTCAGATTCCATCCAGGATGAGACATTCATAAGTCACAATTCCTCAGTGACCTTCTGGCTTCATTTTAGAGAACTCTCTTCACAATACCAATTCCATTTTGATTATCCTTTCACACTATATAAATTATTTGGAATTATTCTTCTTAAGAAATGTATCTATTCATATTTATTTATTTTTCATTCATTCACTATTAAATCATTTGTTTGTATCTGTTTGGACTCATGGATATGTATTTTATACTTCGGATTATAGTCTAACACTATTTTGTTGTTCAAATTGCTTTGGCTTATGCCACTGGGAGCTCTTTCACTTGGTTCCTTTAACATACACTCATCACAGTATGTATTGTGTGTATGTTGTATTTTGTTTGTTTGTTTGAGCATTTCCTTACTTTCTGGCAATACAAGATGTTCCAGGCTTACCTGTATATTCTCAACATCAGCCCTAGCATCAACCATTAATTCATGCATTTTTTAGCAAAATACACTGACTAGATTCTTGTTGGATGGAAGGGGCACTTACGTCTATTAGCTAACCTGAAATACATGTAATTTGATATATTGTCCATAGTAGCTGTATGGGGCACTTGAGGGGAACACCGCACTAGGCACTATGAGATAATATGAATTAATTAGTATATATTATACTTGTCATATAATTTAAAATGATAGATGAAGTTGAGAAAATTGAAAACAAATGCTAGTCAATGTTTATGCCAACTTATGTTATATGAAATTGAAACATAAGTCAGGATGCGGAAGCTGGAGCCACTGTCAAGTGTAACAAAAGCGTTAGATGACATGTCCCGAAAAGATGTGAGGTACAATTGGTAAAGAGTTCAGAAATATCATTTAGCCCTGTACCTGTGGCATTTGGGGCACTCAATAGACACCAGTTGAATTAATAGACATATATTGACACAATTTAGGGGGAAATATTTTCTACACTGAGGGAATGGGATTATGCAAGGGGTACTGCAATTGAAAGAAGAAAATAAAGATTGTAGGGTATTAAGCAAATTAATTTGGCTTAGGAAGAGGTGCCATATGGAAGTTAAAATAAATAAATAGCTAAAATAGTGCAGTGGGAGAATGAGACTGCATGTGCTGGAGTGCTGGTAAGAGCTTAGATGACAAGTTTGGATTTATAGAGGGGTGGCTGTGTGGTGTTTGGAAACAGAGGACAGTGTTTCAGCCCAAATATAATTTACACATACCTGGAGAATTGCTGAGAGCCTGGATTGCCAGAAGTCTTTTTCCATATGACACTGAAGAACCTTCTTAGAAAGAACAAATCTAAGTGAAACACTACATGAACAACCCAGGAAGAAAAGTGTAGTTGTCTTCCAAGGGTGGGCTAGTGTTGTGATAGCTGAAACTGGAATTTGTTTCCCAGCCTCTTTCTCTTTGGTCTTCAATATTTGAATTCCTTTTTAAGGACCACAGAGAGGGTTTTTGTTTTGTTTTGTTTTGCGGGGGGTGGGGGGAGTGTGGTTGGAAAGGAAAGGGAAGGTAATGAGGCAGAAAGACCTGATTAACTAAGTGACCATATAATTTCTTGTCCCAACTACGCTCCTTTTTTACATACAATTTTTAAGGGTTACACTCCATTTACAGTTATTATAAAATACTGGCTATATTCCCCGTGTTGTACAACACACCCCTGTAGCCTTATACCCAATAATTTGGACTTCCCACTTCCCCATCCCTATATCCCCAACCACGGGTAACCACTAGTTTGTTCTCTGTACCTGTGAGTCCGCAACTAGCTACTTTTGAGAGCAAAAGAGATAGTTATTTATAATTATGCAGAGACAGCAAGAGTAAACAGGGTTATAGGTAATTTTTGGTAAATCACTACAAGACTTTTTTAGAACTCTTCTAAAAAAGAGCAAAGTAAAGGAAGAGAATCTGCACTTTGTGCCACCAGCTGTGGCAATATGTGGGATCAAGGAGAGACCTAGTGAAACAGAGGCTTCTGTGTCTTACAAGCAAGAGTAGGACATCAGTAATACACACCTTGGACTATCAGGACAGGCTACTGGGTGGAAGCATCATAAACACATGGTAGATACTCTAGGGAATTCCTAGAGATTACAGGATTTGAGGATGAAGGAACCAGCCAGTGAAATCTGAATTATCACTCAATCCTCTATACCTACCATTTTGAGGCCAGGAGAAATTCAGATGATGAATTTCCCTAAAGTCTATCTCATTACAAACTCCATTCACTTCTAACCACACTGCCCAGAAAGTAAAGGCATATATGTTTATTAGCTAATCTGAGATACCTGTAATGTGACTACTGTTATGCAATAGGAGATTTGGGATAAATCTGATATGAGGGGGCTTCCCTGGTGGCACAGTGGTTGAGAATCTGCCTGCCAATGCAGGGGACACGGGTTCGAGCCCTGGTCTGGGAGGATCCCACATTCGGCGGAGCAGCTAGGCCCGTGAGCCACAACTACTGAGCCTGTGCGTCTGGAGACTGTGCTCCGCAGCAAGAGAGGCCGCGACAGTGAGAGGCCCGCGCACCGCGATGAAGAGTGGCCCCCACTCGCCGCAACTAGAGAAAGCCCTCGCACAGAAACGAAGACCCAACACAGCCAAAAATAAATAAAATAAATAAATTAAAAAAAAAAAATCTGATATGAGGGGTCACAAGGAGATGAAGTATTTGAGGAAGGTAATTATATATCCCAGATGAGGAAATCTTTGCAACAGGAAGAAAGGCTGGAGTTCAAGACATCATGTGTGTGTGTTACAGTTACACAGAACCTAGTATTGTAGAGATGGACAATAAGAACACTATGAAATAAAAAGCAAAGTGTGAACCTGAGAGAAAAAAGGAATTGAAAAAATATAATACTTGGATATAGAAAGTGGAAACATAATAGTAATAATAATAGTAATAATAATAAATAATTGATTTTTCAAAATCTGAAAGACTCAAAATTCAGTAAAACCAATGTGAATATTCAATAGGTGCAAATAATGGCTTTGTGCATTCCCTGTGCATTGCAGCTTCTCAGCCTTCAGAATGTCATTGTCATTGTTATCAATGGCCCTCCTGAAAAAAGGATGACTAAAATAGCCTCTCTCAAAATAATGCTTATCACCAAGCCTTTTTCCTGTTGCAAAGCTGTCTACATCTTGATGCTAAAATTATCTTCCTCAAACACTTCATTCATCTTAACATCCTGCAACCTCAGAAAGGCAGAACTACTGTGAAGTCTCTTCAATAACATATGTACATCATGTATACATAAATTTACATTTATATATGTATGTATTATAAATATAACTGCTATCATATATGTGTGTGTAGCGTGAAAATGCATTAATTTTAAATACTCTTTTCCACCTTATTTCATTGACGGATTTAAAGGTGATGGTACAGAAAAGATCACTTGTTTTAAATCAAAGTCCCCATTTACTCTTATATTACAAATGACATCAAATTGTCTTTACTATAAATCATAGAAGAAATGAAGCTTTATGGATATTTTTAATGAAATCAAATTATGGTACTTCTAAATTCCAAAGAAAAAAATTTTGAACACATATTAATTTCCAAAGTTATGGTATGAAACGTTACTCACTTTGTAGTAATTTGGAAACTTGATTATTTGATAGACTATTTGGGAGAAGTAAATTGTGAAAGATGCAGAATTACTGGTCTAGTTTATATTTCTGTTTTACCTTTAATCTGAGAAGAACAGAAATACCTAAGTATATTATTTCTATTAAGCATGCCACTATATATACGGTTGTAGAAACAGTCTGCATGCAGTATTCCCTGGATATTGGCTTAACAAGGCACATATTTTCTGCACATTGTTTCAATCACAAAGCAATTAAAATAAAATTCCATTTTGGATTAGCTTGAAGAAAAAGTTGAGAAACTTTTGAAAAATTACCGTTACAATTGAAGGAACAAATACAATTGCACGAGTACCATTTTCCCCAACAGTAGAATTATATTATTGGCTCATATCCAAGCTTTATGTCCTAGAGGCTGACATAAGATCTAGTCCTAAATTTCTACATAAATCCAGCTTGACAAGAGACTGAGGAGAAAAACAACACAGCTAAGTAATTTTGATGACAAATTAAGTTCTTACAACCAACATAGATAGGTTTTGGGGTCCTAAAATACTTTAATTATTTTATGTTATTAATTCTAAAATAAGTCAAAAGAAGTGCAAAAATGAGATTAAAAGTTATTTTCTTCTATTTTGACTTGATAAACAATGTTTCTCAACCCTCAGTACAAATTATATTCATTTAGAGAAGTTTGAATTTCCAATATCTGGGCCCACCCTAGCCTGAAGAGTCAGAATCTCTTGTGGTTGGGGGTCACTCATTGTTTCTGGTTTTGCTTTTTTTGTTTGGTTATGTTTTGTTTTTAGAAGGTCCTCAAGAGATGCTTTACACAGCCAGGATTGAGACCATAAAGTGGTGTCACAATTTTAACATTAGAAATCTATACAGGATAACTGTTTCTCATTCTTAAAACCTCAGTTCAGTGGGAACTTCTGGACCATTTCCCCAATCCCCCTTCTGTGTCAGGGTTTATCTATATTTAATGTGCTTGATCTTAATAACTGTTTAGCTGTTTAATGTGTTTAATTGCCTGTCTCTAGCCTAAGTGACAGCGTGTTTCTTGAAGGCACGGAGAATTTTTTTCTCTCTGAATCAACCACCTATGGTACAAAGCATGACAAAAACAAAAACTTGATTTTGAAGGAATGTATGCATGATATAATTGCACTCAATTGCACAGTCTAGAACTTTTCCTTCCATACTACTGACCATCACTTGTAATAATCATGGAGTATTTTCACAATTGCTTCCTCACAAATTTAACGGAACTAGAAAAATAAATGCAATGTGAAATAAAAAAATAATAGATATGGGATTCACTTAAGTGAAACCCACTTAGCAAATTAAATGAATAATGATATTTAGATTACTTTTTCTTAGCAGTTCTATAACCTGCTTTTCTTAGTTGTTAAAATAGAATTTCTCTCTATTTATAAGAATACACTATACAGAATACATCCCATTTTGTAGCATGAATACCATCTTTATTTGTATACACAAAAAAGTAAGGTGGGTAAGATCTCCCTCCCTAAGATATGGAACTGTGCATAGGTGATGAGAAGTGGAGCCCTGGGAACATAAGGGCCATTATGCTAGGGAAAGGAGATGAATGTGCATTTTTCACAATGACTGTAATGGTAACTTTCAATATCTGAAAACACAGTAGGAAAACCATTGGATATAATTTCCATCATTGTTCCCCCTGTGATTAATCACCACACCTTTCCCAAATGAATATATGTGCACAGGAGTATCTGTGTCCTATAGTAAATGAGAATTGAGCCAGAAAAAGAGGTAGTCTGATATTTGTTTAACACATCTCGTACTTGAGCCTGCAGAAGGGAAGATACTATAAATGGCCATATGCCATAAATAATGCCACAGGATTTTTCAACCTAAGATCTGAAAATTACTGCATGAATCAGTCAAAAAAAATCACGTTCCATTAATACTGTGGAATGTTTAGATGGTTGAACTGCTTCTATCTGGCCTGTTAACAAGTACGAGCTGGACACATTCAAATGTTTTGTTTATTGTTTTCTTTATTACTTCTTTTCTTAGTTGAACATAAAATGTAACTGGGGAAGACTTATTTCAGTACAAAGGGATCATTTAGATGAAAAGAGTTACTTTTCATTTAAAAAATCTACATTATTTACATTGGCTCTGTTAAAACTGATTCATAATTATTAGATATGTCATATATCTTTGAATTTGAGAAAAAATTAGTGTTCGGTTATCAAGTATATTAACAAGTATGGGAATATAATTCAGTAAGCATCTGGCCTAGTCATAAAATAAGCATCTGTCTTATGTTTACGATTTAGAATATTTGATTATTTTAAGCCACGTTCACAAGTTCAGATGTTTATCTGCAATCTGGTTGGACCAACCTGACTTCTAGAGTTGGAATATAAATCAGGTGGGACCAGACTTCACCACTCTCATACATTCTTCCCTCACTGGCCTTTAGAATGTGCAAACACAAAATACGGCAACAATAACGGAGATACCATGAAAATAACATCACATGAATTGTCACTGACAAATAAAACTTAATTCTCTTCTCAACTTTGCTTATGTGTCTGGGCTGAAAATTTTCTTTAAAAACATCACAATAATATATCATCATGCATGTCTTCCTACTGTTAAAGTAAAGTAAATCATCATAATAAATTATTTCCTCTGTATTACACTTTATATTTTATGGGTCATGATGCCTTTTGTTCCTTGGAATAACCCTGTTTATAGGCATAGCATGTGCTATCATATATACACTGCTATATGAAACAATAGTCTCAGATTTTCCTAACAGTTTAAAGCTAGTATTAAATTGTTATCTATTAGACTAGTTATGATTTAAAAAAATGAAAGCTCAGAAGCATTGTTCCCTCAGACTGCCATTTACCATACACATAGCATACAAACTCCTTGTATAATGTTCAATTTTGTTCCAAACTAATTTTCCAGCCTATCACTCGCTTTTGCCCTATGCATCTTCCACTTCACCCAAATAAGTGCATTTGCACCTTCTCCATTTCCTTCCTTTTAAGAATTACTCTCCTTTGCCCATAATTTTAAAACTTGTGAAAAGGTCTTTTGCAGCACATGGCAGCCTCTACCTTGCATTCGAACTATTTATATGTCAGTCTTAACTGTGAGAAGTTAGTTCTCAGTGTAAATGAATTCATTTTATTTCTCCCTGAATATTTATTAAACATACTGAGTACTCTTGAACCAAACATTATGATAAGCACCTTATATCATAACAGTTAATCATCATGACATTAGAATTATACTATGGATTAGCATTGTTTTTCTGATGAGGAAACTATGGCTTTTAGAGGTTTGGATCATGGCCAGGCACATACAGCAAATATAGTAAGCATTAGGATTTGAATTCAGGACTCAAAGCACAATCTGCTAACCACACTATTTACTGGTTTCCAAATTAAAGGGTGTGAACATGAATAAAACAAAGCAATAAAAGCAAATAAAACATACAAATAAATAATATGCATCAGTTTATGTGGACCAGATGTCCCCAGGCCTGGCACTACAAAACGAGGGCACATGTTCATTTTAGAAAGGAAGAGGACTCCATTCCCATCTTAAACTGCCCTACTGCTCTGCCCTAAGAGGAGGGAGTCTACATTTATTAGTGGGTGGGACCACTAGGTGCTAGAACGTCTATTGTGGTTCTTGAATCCATAAGGGTATTGCCATACTTCTGGTCCTCTCTTTGCCTCTACTCATACCCATCTGCAGCCTGATCCTTGCTTCTCTATATGAGGGTGACTGATGGTAAGATTTTAATTCAGGCTTATTAGAGAATAGAAAGTCCCACTAAGACCTTCAGCTTAGGCCACATACTTCACTGGAGATATCTGGTCATCAGAATCTTGTTTTCCATTTACTGTTGCTGCCTTAGGAACCTCATAGGAAGTAGTGAGTTAGGGCAGGTAGGATTTGGGTTCTTGAACTTCATCCCAATTGTCACTTAACATTAGCCCAAACTCCCCACTATTTATAACACTTTTTTGGAAATGCACGGATTTCAAAATTTTTCATTTTATTTTATTCGTTTTTGTTTTTCCTTAATTTTTCCGCAGCTTTACTGAGGTATAACTGACAAAATACTGTATATATTTAAGGTGTAAAATGTGATGTTTTGATATCAGTATACTGTGTATAATAGTTATCACAGTCAAGCTAATCAATATATCCATTATCCCACAGAGTTACCATTTGTGTGTTTGTGTGTGAGACAGAGTAAGATGAAGACACTTGAGATTTACTCTCTTAGCAAATTTCAAGTATACAGTACAGTATTATTAATATAATGACTACGCCATACATTAGATCTCTAGAATTTATTCATCTTATAACTGAAAGTTTGTACCCTTTGACAAACATCTTCCCATTTCCCCCACCCCCTAGCCCCTGGCAACCACCATTTTACTCTCTGATTTTATGAGTCTGACTTAAGATTCCACATATAAGTGATATCATGCAGTATTTGTCTTTCTGTGTCTATCACGCAGTTCAAACCCATGTTGTTCAAGGATCAACAGTATAGATTTATATAAATATACATTCATATATGTATATATACCTATATGTAACATAACATACATTTAACATATTACATATAATATATACTTATATATGGGTAATATACACGTGTGTATTCATATCTATTGATATATCTGTAATCTCACAATTTATTTTTCCATTCATCACTCAACAGACACTTAGGTCATTTCCATATCTTGACTATTGTGAACAATGCTTCAGTGAATACGGGAGTGCGGGTATCTCTTTAAGATACTAATTTCATATCCTTTGGATATACACTCAGAAATGGGATTGCTAGATCATATGGTTGTTCTGTTTTTAATTTTGTGAGGAACCTCCATTCTATTTTCCATAATTACTGTAGTAATTTACCATCCCACCAATAGTGCACAAAGGTTCGCTTTTCCCCACATCCTTGCCAGCGACTGTTATCTCCTGTCTTCTTGATAACAGCCATCCTCCTTAACATGAGTGAGGTGATATCTCACTGTGTTTTTAATTTGCACTTCCCTGATGATTAGTGATGTTGAGCACTTTTTCATGTACCTGTTGGCCATCTGTATGTCTTCTTTGGTGAAATTCAGTTCCTTTGCCCATTTTTAAATTATTTTTTTGTATAATTGCTATTCAGTTATACATATTTTGCTTAATAACTCGACCAGATAGGTGGTTTGCAAATATTTTCTCCCACTCTGTAGGTTACCTTTTAATGTTGTTTCCTTAGCTGTGCAGAAGCTTGTTAGCTTGATGTAGTAGTCCCACTTGTTTATTGTTGCTTTTGTTGCCTGCGCTTTTGGTGTCATATCCAAAAAATTATTTACAAGACCATTGTCAAAGAGCTTATTGTCTATATTTTCTTCTAGGAATTTTACAACTTCAGGTCTTCTATTTAAGGCTTTAATCCATTTGAGTTGAATATGTATGGTATAAGAAAAGGATCCAATTCATTTTTGTATGTGGATATCTGATTTTCTGAACACCATTTATTAAAGAAACTATCCTTTCTGTATTATGAATTCTTGGCACCCTTGTCAAAGATTACTTGACTGTATATGCCTGTGTTTATTTCTAGGCTCTCTATTCTGTTCCATTGATCTATGAGTCTATTTGTATTCCAGTACCATATTGTTTTGATTACTATAGTTTTTAAAATACATTTTGAAATAAGGTAGTATGATGTCTCTAGCTTTGTTTTCTTGCTCAAGATTATGTTGGGTGTTCGTAGTCTTTTGTGGTTTCATATAAATTTTAGAGATTTTTTTCTATTTGTGAAAAGTCTGTAGATCTCTGGGTAGTATGGATATTTTAGCAATATTAATTCTTCTAATCAATGAATGCAGAATATATTTTTGTTTATTTGTGGTTTCTTTAGTTTCTTCCAGCAGTGTCTTATATTTTTGTGTGTAGAGATCTTTCACCTCCTTTGTTAAATTTATTCCTAAGTATTTATTCTACCTTTTCCAGTTTTATTGATATATATAATAATGGACATACACAGCACTGTATAAGTTTAAGGTGGATAGCATAATGATTTGGCTTAAATATATCATGAAATGATTACCTCAATAAGTTTAATGAATATTCATCATCTGAAACAGATACAAAATTAAAGAAACAGAAAATTTTTTTCCTTGTGATGATAACTCAAGATTTACTATTCTTTTTGATGCTTAATATGATTTTCTAGTTCCTTAAGGTGCAAATTAAGGTTGTTTATTTGAGATTTTTATTTTCTTAATGTAGGTATTTATTGCTATAAACTTCCCTCTTAGAATTTCTTTTCCTACATTACGTGAGTTTTGGTGGGCTATGTTTTCATTTTCATTTGCCTTAAGATACTTTCTGATTTCCTTTTTGATTTCTGCTTCAACCCATTGGTTGTTCAGGAGTGTGTTGTTTAATTTCCACATATTTGTGAATTTTTCAATTTTCCTCCTATTATTGATTTCTATCTTTACACTACTGTGGCTAAAAAAGGTACTTGGTATGATTTCAATCTTCTTAAATTTGTTAAAACTTATTCTGTGGTCTAACATAGGGTCTTTGTGTACTTGAGAAGAATATATATAATGTAACTAAAATAGTTTCTGTACTCTCCATTTTAATTCACTGATCTATATGATTATCCTTATGTTAGCATCACACTATTTTGATTATTGTACCATTGCAGTAAGTTTTAAAATCTGGAAGTATAAGTCGTCTAACTTTATTTTTCAAGATTGTTTTAGCTATTCGAGTCCCTTGAATTTCCATAGGAATTTTAGAATCAGGTTGTCAATTTCTGCACAGAAGTCAGCTGAGTGGAATCATTTGGTGTTGTACCTCAAAGTGTGCAGCTATGGGAATATGCACATTCACTCTGAGATGACAATGGTTTTAGCAGGGCTTTTTAAAACTGTTTCTTTCTCTGATATCTCTATTAAACTATCTTTCCCATTTGGTATTACACTCAGTTACATTAACTAATAGTTAATTGTTTCACTGTTTTTGACAATGTCTTGGAGCATAAACAATTCCCTAGTCTGATACAATTAAATTTCGGCCCCTTTCGCAGAAGTAGTTTTTGAAGTCAGTCTTCAAGGTTTGTTTTGATATCAAAAAGGCTCTACTTAGCTGTCTCTTCCTCTGGTTCTTTTTGGTAAACTAGCCTGCCTACAGTTTAGCTTATTTCTCTCATGGTGCTGCCATATTTCTTTTAATTGCTTACAGCCAAAATCTCTATTATTTTCAAGAGCACTGTTAGGCTTGAATTTCCCCACACTGTTCTAAATAAAATCATTTCTTTTTGTGGAAAGTTTCAGAGTTCTATGTTCTTGTGGCCTGTCTCTTCCCCCTGGAAATAATCTCTGTGCCACTTCTTCTGAGCTGGAAGTGGGAATAATGGCCCATTTGGTTAAGCATGTTATTCTTTATTAAGAGGAACTAGTATTTTTGAGAGCATTATTAGGCATGAACTTCCCATGAAATCAGCTCCTTTGGGGAGATCTTTGATCTCTCTTTTCTCACAGACTGCCTCTCCCACCTAGCCAAAATCTTTGGCCAAGATCTCTGAACCATTACTCCGGGCATTGGGTTGGGCGGTAGCCTGTGATATTTCCTGCTTGCCTCTACCAGTATGGAAACCTCTACCTTACAAGCCAGCTGGGACAAAGACAGTCAAGGCCCTATTAATTTTGGCTTGCAATGCCTCTAGGCAGGGCCAAAGGTAGACCCTCTTTAGACAGGGTATAACCTCTATACCCTATAGTTAAATAGGGTAGATTCTCTATTCTGTAGATAGGGGTTGGGTTGAATAAGGAAACCCTTGGACTTTGACCAGGATCATCGGGAAACTACCCTCTTCAAATTGGAGTTAAAAGAGTTGAGAAATCAAAAGAGACTTCAGAAACCTTCTAATAGGTTGAGTTTTTTTTTTTAGAAATTCACGTTCTTTTATTTATTTATTTATTTATTTATTTATTTATGACTGTGTTGAGTCTTCGTTTCTGTGCGAGGGCTTTCTCTAGTTGCGGCAAGTGGGGACCACTCTTCATCGCGGTGCGCGGGCCTCTCACCATCGCGGCCTCTCTTGTTGTGGAGCACAGGCTCCAGACGCGCAGGCTCAGTAATTGTGGCTCACAGGCCCAGTTGCTCCGTGGCATGTGGGATCTTCCCAGACCAGGGCTCAAACCCGTGTCCCCTGCATTGGCAGGCAGATTCTCAACCACTGCGCCACCAGGGAAGCCCGGTTGAGTTTTATTTAACTGAGAATACCAAGGAAGGCCCTGGAATGTCCCATATTGTTTGTATTGATGTTTTATTCATAGGCATATAATGTAAATTTTGGTCAGTTATATATATGAGTAAATTATCTAGGAAATTTCAGGGCTTTCTGTATATTAAAATGAGACACAAGGAAGATGGCAACTTACTTCTATCTTTAGATATTGTAAGAGGAATATGATTACCAGAATTGCTGCATCCATCATTAAATCCTGAGAGATGATAACCCAGGAGGAAGCATATTATGTGGGAATGATAGAGGAGAATGACTGGAAATGGCTTTCATGACATTAACACTTTCTGAGTGGCCCTTGACTCATTACAGGATACAATAAGTTGCCATTGAATAAGCCAATAGATTTGTATTTATCCCTTACTTGCAGCCAAAACATTTTGATAAAGAAGGGGGAACAACATTTTCAGTATATCTATGGTTGATGGAAACATCGGAACTATGAGGAATAAAACAAGGTCATAAAATTTGAAGAGAAAAGAATGAAAGGAGCTATAGTAGGGGAGAAGTCAAAATGGTAGGTAAGAAACAGAGCAAGTGAGATCTCTTAGAACATGTTATAGAAGTCTGTCCTTATCAAAAGGACAGAAAGAACTGACTGGAAGATTTTAGGCAAAGAAGGATATTCAGATTTATATTTTGACGATATTGTTCTGGCAGAAATGCAGAGGATGTATTTGCAATGTAGAAACAGAATGTGTGTACAAGTAGAGCAACTGAAGGTAAAGGAATGCAAGGGAGACATAACTGTAACTGGGATTTTGAAATATGCAGTAGAAGTAGAGCCAAAATGTCTAAACAGTAACTACAATAAAACATTTGATGGATTGGGTGAATGAACTAGACTTTGAAGGGTGTCAAGAATGATATCTATGTTCTGTTCCTGCGGTGGAGTAAACAGTGATACTATTTACTAAGATAGTAAACAATGGAAGAAAACCACACAGCAGAATAGGGGACAGATTGTGAGTTAAGTGAAGAATTCAGTGAAAAGGTGCATGGGAAGGTCTATATAGACAGATTCTCTATATCTAGGTGACAATTAAAGCAATGCATGAGAATGAGATGGCTAAGGGCCCAGCGTTGAGCCTTGAAGGATGCCAACACCTGGCTTTATAGAAAACGAAGAGACAAGAGAGAAAACAGTAAGAGTAAAAGATTACTGTGTTAGTTAATCCAAGAAGAAAATGTGCTTTAAAAAGGAGGTAGAGGAGGATTGTGATCACACTAGTTCATGTAAAATTATAAAACTGAGAATGCATTTAAAAGTAGATGGAGATTCGAAATAGAAAAATAAATTATTCAATTTGGCTGAATTCTAGAGTTTCCAAATTCCAAATTCATCTTTGGAACAATAGATGCTTTTATATTACAATCTGAAATGCAAAAAATAAATGTGGGACAGAACCAAATAAATATATATTACATTCATCAAAAATGTCTAAAATATCTAAAGTTTATCCTAAATAATTTAATAAGTATTACCACAGAAAATCATATATCCATTCCCTAAAAATGATCAAAACAAGCCTCTCCAAATTAAGAGTACCCAGAGGATTATATAACTGTAATTCTAGCATTTGTGAAGGATTTTATGTTGTTATTTACTAGATGATCAAATGAAAATGTGAATTTGTCATAGAAACTCATGTCTGGAACTGAAAATGCACCACTTCTTGAGAATTACAGCACTTCCCCACACAATAGTGCTGCATGCAATCTGAATCCTTCCAGGAGCTTAATTCAAAAATATGGTTTTAATAAACAACATAGTTTTACTAGTTTTAGAGTACAGCTAGAATCCAATTTAAATTCAGTGGGCTATTGTGAGTTTTGTAAACTACAATTTTCTATCAAGTGGAAATAACCATTTTTGTAAACAAGAATTTAAGATTGGGGTTTGCTAATGAAAAGTCATGAACTCCAGGAAAGGTTTGGAGGTGTTTGTTAGATTGATCAAACTTGTGGGTGGTCAGTTGCAACTCTGCTATCTTGCAGTTCAGGAGAAAAATAATGGCTGTGCTAGCTTGCAAAAATGTATGTGCAACTCCAGTTATTCTCTAAACAATTATTGTGTGGGCAATAATTTTTTTTTTTAATAACTTTCTCATGATGTCATTTTCACATATTTGAACAGCTATCCAAAACTTATAAAAATGTTTCATTGCTGAATTATTTGAATGAGTAAAATCTGTACTAGATTTGTTAGACATTGTTTTAAAAATGCCCATCACAAACACAATCTCTCTTATCTAAACATCAATAACCAAAAAAATTTTTTTTGAATCACTTTATTTCAAATAATACATTCCTTAGAACTATATTCCAAGACAAACTATGCATGAGTATTAGATCAAGAGAGAGAAAAACATCTGTATGAGAGGCAGTATAAGAATCTGTTTCAGGGAGTGACCTTCAAGATGGCAGAGGAGTAAGATGCGGAAATCACTTTCCTCCCCACAAATACATCAAAAGTACATCTACATGTGGAACAACTCCTACAGAACACCTACTGAACGCTGGCAGAAGACCTCAGACTTCCCAAACAGCAAGAAAATCCCCATGTACCTGGGTAGGGCAAAAGAAAAAAGGAAAAACAGAGACAAAAGAATAGGGACAGGATCTGTACCTCTGGGAGGGAGCTGTGAAGGAGGAAAAGTTTCCACACACTTGGAAGCCCCTTCACTGGTGGAGATGGGGGGTAGGCAGGGAGGAAGCTTCGGAGCCATGGAGGAGAGCGCAGCAACAGGGGTGCAGAGGGCAAAGCGGAGAGATTCCTGCACAGAGGATCAGTGCCAACCAGCACTCACCAGCCTGAGAGGCTTCTCTGCTCATCCACCAGGGCGGGCAGGGGCTGGGAGCAGAGGCTCGGGCTTTGGAGGTTGGATACCAGGGAGAGGACTGGGGTTGGCTGTGTGAACACAGCCTGAAGAGGGCTAGTGCGCCAAGGCTAGCCATCAGGGAGTCCAGGAAAAAGTCTGGAACTGCCTAAGAGGCAAGAGACCATTGTTTCGGGGTGCACGAGGAGAGAGGATTCAGAGCACCACCTAAACGGGTTCCAGAGATGGGAGCAAGCCGCGGCTGTCAGCACGGACACCAGAGAAAGGCATGAAATGCTAAGGCTGCTGCTGCAGCCACCAAGAATCCTGTGTGCAAGCACAGGTCACTATCCACGCCTCTCCTCTCAGGAGCCTGTGCAGCTTGCCACTGCCAATGTCCCGTGATCCAGGGACAACTTCTCCGGGAGAACACATGGCATGCCTAGGGCTGTTGCAACATCACGCTGGCCTCTGATGCTACAGGTTAGCCCTGCATTCCGTACCCCAACCCGACCCGGCCTGAGTGAGCCAGAGCACCCTAATCAGCTGCTACTTTAACCCCGTCCTGTCTGGGTAGGGAACAGATGTCCTCAGGCGACCTACATACAGAGGTGGGGCCAATCCAAAGCTGAACCCCAGGAGCTGTGCGAACAAAGAAGAGAAAGGGAAATTTCTCCCAGCAGCCTCAGGAGGAGCAGATTAAATCTCCACAATCACCTTGATGTACCCTGCATCTGTGGAATACCTGAATAGACAATGAATCATGCCAAAATTGAGGTGGTGGACTTTGGAAGCAACTGTAGGCTTGGGGTTTGCTTTCTGCATCTAATTTGTTTCTGGTTTTATGTTTATTTTAGTTTAGTATTTAGAGTTTATTATCACTGGTAGATTTGTTTATTGATTTGGTTGCTCTCTTTTTTTTTTAATATATATATATTTTCCTTTTTCTCTTTTTGTGAGTGTGTATGTGTATGCTTCTTCGTGTGATTTTGTCTGTATAGATTTGCTTTTACCATTTGTCCTAGGGTTCTGTCTGTCCATTTATTTATTTTTGTATAGTTTTTAGCATTTGTTACATTGGTGGATTTGTTTTTTGGTTTGTTTGTTCTCTTCTTTCTGTATTACATTTCTATTTTTAATAATTTTTTTTTAGTTTTTACTTTAATAACTTTTTATTTTATTTTATTTTATTTTACTCTTTCTTTCCTTCTTTTTCTCCCTTTTCTTCTGAGATGAATGGCTGACAGGGTCTTGGTACTCTGGCCAGCTTTCAGGCCTGAGCCTCTGAGGTGGGAGAGCCGAGCTCAGGACATTGGTCCACCAGAGACTTCCCAGCCCCATGTATATCAAACAGCGAAAGACCTCACAGTGATCTCCATCTCAATGCTAAGACCCAGCTCCACTTAACAACCAGCAAGCAACAGTGCTGTATACCATATGACAAACAACTAGCAAGAGATGAACACAACCCCACCTAACAGAAGAGAGGCTGCCTAAAATCATAATAAGTTCACAGACAGCACAAAACACACCAGCAGACGTGGTCCTGCCCACCAGGAAGACAAGATCCACTCTCATCCACCAGAAAAAAGGGACAAGTCCCCTCGACCAGGAAGCCTACACAATCCACTGAACCAACCTTATCCACTGGAGGTGAACACGAAAAAACAATGGGAAATATGACCTGCAGCCACGAAAAAGAGACCCCAAACACAGTAAGTTAAGCAAAATGAGAAGACAGAGAAATACACAGCAGATGAAGGAGAAAGGTTAAAACCTACCAGACTGAACAAATGAAGAGAAAATAGGCAGCTTACCTGAAAAAGAATTCAGAGTAATGATAGTAAAGATGATACAAATCTTGGAAATAGAATGGAGAAAATGCAAGAAACGGTTAACAAGGACCTAGAAAAACTAAAGAGCAAACAAATAATGATGAAAAACACAATCAATGAAATTAAAAATTCTCTAGAAAGAATCACTAGCAGAAAAACTGCAGCACAAGAACGGATAGGTGACTTGGAAGATAAAATAGTGGGAATAACTACCTCAGAGCAGAATAAAGAAACAAGAATGAAAAGAATTGAGGACAGTCTCAGAGACCTCTGGGACAACATTAAACGTGCCAACATTCAAATTATAGGGGTCCCAGAAGAAGAAGAGAAAAAGTAAAAAAGGGACTGAGAAAATATTAGAAGAGATTATAGTTGAAAACTTCCCTAAATGGGAAACAAAATAGTCAATCAAGTCCAGGAAGCGCAGAGAGTCCCATACAGGATAAATCCAAGGAGAAATGTGCCAAGATACACATTAATCAAACTATCAAATATTAAATACAAAGAAAAAATATTAAAAGCAAAAAGGGAAGAGCAACAAATAACATACAAAGGAATCCCCATAAGGTTAACAGCTGATCTTTCAGCAGAAACTCTGCAAGCCAGAAGTGAGTGGCAGGACATATTTAAAGTGATAAAAGTAATCTACAACCAAGATCACGCTTCCCAGCATGGATCTCATTCAGATTCGACAGAGAAATTAAAACTTTAACAGACAAGCAAAAGTTAAGAGAATTCAGCACCACCAAAACAGCTTTACAACAAATGCTAAAGGAAATTCTCTAGGCAGTAAACACAAGAGAAGGAAAATATCTACAATAACAAACCCAAAACAATAAAGAAAATGGTAATAGGAACACACATATCGATAACTACCTTAAATGTAAATGGATTAAATGCTCCAACCAAAAGACATACACTGGCTGAATGGATACAAAAAGAAGATCCATATATATGCTGTCTACAACAGACACACTTCAGACCTAGGGACACATACAGACTGAAAGTGAGGGGATGGAAAAAGATACTCCATGCAAATGAAAATCAAAAGAAAGCTGGTGTAGCAAGTCTCATATCAGACAAAATAAACTTTAAAATAAAGACTAGTACAAGAGACAAAGAAGGACACTACATAATGATACATGGATCAATCAAAGAAGAAGATATAACAATTGTAAATATTTATGCACCCAATACAGGAGCACCTCAATACATAAGGCAAAGGCTAACAACCATAAAAGGGTAAACTGACAGTAACACAATAATAGTAGGGGACATTAACACCCCATTTTCACCAATGGACGGATCATCCAAAATAAAAATAAATAAGGAAACATAAGTTTTAAATAATACATTAAACAAGATGGACTTAATTAATACTTATAAGACATTCCATCCAAAAACAAGAGAATACGCTTTCTTCTCAAGTGCTCATGGAACATTCTCCAGGATAGATCATATCTTGGGTCACAAGTCAAGCCTGGGTCAATTTAAGAAAATTGAAGTTATATCCAATATCTTTTCTGACCAAAATGCTATGAGACTAGATATCAATTACAGGAAAATATCTGTAAAAAGTACCATCAAATGGAGACTAAACAATACACTACTTAGTAACCAAGAGATCACTGAAGAAATCAAAGAGGAAATCAAAAAATACCTAGAAACAAATGACAATGAAAACACAATGATGCAAAACCTATGGGACGCAGCAAAAGCAGTTCTAAGAGGGAAGTTTATAGCAATACAATCTTACCTCAAGAAACAAGAAACATCTCAAATAAACAACCTAACCTTACACCTAAAGCAATTAGAGAAAGAAGAACAAAAAAAAACCCAAAGTTAGCAGAAGGAAAGAAATCATAAAGATCAGATCAGAAATAAATGAAAATCAAATGAAGGAAACAATAGCAAAGATCAATAAAACTAAAAGCTGCTTCTTTGAGAAAGTAGAAGAAATTGATGAACCATTAGCCAGACTCATCAACAAAAAAAGGGAGAAGACTCAAATCAATAGAATTAGAAATGAAAAAGGAGAAGTAATAACTGACACTGCAGAAATACAAAGGATCATGAGAGATTACTACAAGCAATTGTATGCCAATAAAATGGACAACCTGGAAGAAATGGACAAATTCTTAGAAAAGCACAACCTCTGAGACTGAAGCAGGAAGAAATAGAAAATATAAACAGACCAATCACAAACACTGAAATTGAAACTGTGATTTAAAACCTTCCAACAAACAAAAGTGCAGAACCAGAAGGCTTCACAGGAGAATTCTATCAAACATTTAGAGAAGAGCTAACATCTATCCTTCTCAAACTCTTCCACAATATAGCAGACGGAGGAACACTCCCAAACTCAGTCTACGAGGCCACCATCACTCTGATACCAAAACCAGACAAAGATGTCACAAAAAAAGAAAACTCCAGGCCAATATCACTGGTGAACATAGATGCAAAAATCCTCAACAAAATACTAGCAAACAGAATCCAACAGCACATTAAAAGGATCATACAACATGATCAAGTGGGGTTTATCCCAGGAATGCAAGGATTCTTCAGTATATGCAAATCAGTCAATATGATACACCATATTAAAAAACTGAAGGAGAAAAAACATACGATCATCTCAATAGATGCAGTAAAAGCTTTTGACAAAATTTAATACCCATTTATGATAAAAACCCTCCAGAAAGCAGGCATAGAGGGAACTTACCTCAACATAATAAAGGCCATATATGACAAACCCACAGCCAACATTGTTCTCAATGGTGAAAAATTGAAACCATTTCCACTAAGATAAGGAACAGGACAAGGTTGCCCACCCTCACCACTATTATTCAACACAGTTTTGGAAGTTTTAGCCACAGCAATGAGAGAAGAACAATAAAAGGAATCCAAATCAGAAAAGAAGAAGGAAAGCTGTCACTGTTTGCAAATGACATAACACTATTCGTAGAGAGTCCTAAAGATGCTACCAGAAAACTACTAGAGCTAATCAATGAATTTGATAAAGTAGTAGGATACAAAATTAATGCACACAAATCTCTTGCCTTCCTATGTACTGATGATGAAAAATCTGAAAGAGAAGTTAAGGAAACACTCCCATTTACCATTGCAACAAAAAGGATAAAATACCTAGGAATAAACCTACCTAAGTAGACAAAAGACCTATATGCAGAAAACTATGAAACTGATGAAAGAAATTAAAGATGATACAAAAAAATGGAGAAATATACCATGTTCTTGGATTGGAAGAATCAACATTGTGAAAATGACTCTACTACCCAAAGCCATCTACAGATTCAATGCAATCCCTATCAAACTACAAATGGCATTTTTCACAGAAGTAGAACAAAAATTTTCACAATTTCTATGGAAACACAAAAGACCCCGAATAACCAAAGCAATCTTGAGAAAGAAAAACAGAGCCTGAGGAATCAAGCTCCCTGACTTCAGACTATATTACAAAGCTACAGCAATCAAGACAGTATGGCACTGGCACAAAAACAGAAATATAGATCAATGGAACAGTATAGAAAGCCCAGAGATAAACCCATACACATATGGTCATCTTATCTTTGATAAAGGAGGCAAGAATATACAATGGAGAAAAGACAGCCTCTTCAAGAAGTGGTGCTGGGAAAACTGGACAGCTACATGTAAAAGAATGAAATTAGAACACTCCCTAACACCATACACAAAAATAAACTCAAAATGGATTAAAGACCTAAATGTAAGGCCAGACAGTGTAAAACTCTTAGAGGAAAACATAGGCGGCCCACTCTATGACATAAATCACAGCGAGATCCTTTTTGACCCACCTCCTAGAGAAATGGAAATAAAAACAAAAATAAACAAATGGGACCTAATGAAAGTTAAAAGCTTTTGCACAGCAAAGGAAAGTATAAACAAGATGAAAAGACAACCCTCAGAATGGGAGAAAATATTTGCAAACGAAGCAACTGACAAAGGATTTATCTCCAAAATATACAAGCAGCCCATGTAGCTCAATATCAAAAAACAAACAACCCAATCGAAAAAAGGGAAGAAGACCTAAATAGATATTTCTCCAAAGAAGATATACAGATTGTCAATAAACACATGAAAGAATGCTCAACATCATTAATCATTAGAGAAATGCAAATCAAAACTACCATGAGGTATCACCTCACACCGGTTAGAAAGGCCATCATCAAAAAGTCTACAAACAATTAATGCTGGAGAGGGTGTGGAGAAAAGGGAACCCTCCTGCACTGTTGGTGGGACTGTAAATTGATACAGCCATTATGGAAAACAGTATGGAAGTTCCTTAAAAAAACTAAAAATAGAGCTACTATACAACCCAGCAATCCCACTGCTGGGCACATACCCTGAGAAAACCATAATTCAAAAAGAATCATGTACCACAATGTTCATTGCAGCACAATTTACAATAGCCAGGACATGGGAGCAACCTAAGTGTCCATCGACAGATGAATGGATAAAGAAGATGTGGTACATATATACAATGGACTATTACTCAGCCATAAAAAGAAACGAAATTGGGTTATTTTCAGTGAGGTGGCTGAACCTAGAGACTGTCATACAGAGTGAAGTAAGTCAGAAAGAGAAAAACAAATACTGTATGCTAACACATATATATATGGAATCTAAAAAAAAAAAAAAAGGTTCTGTAGAAGCTAGGGGCAGGACAGGAATAAAGACGCACAGGTAGAGAATGGACTTGAGGGCATGGGGAGGGGGAAGGGTAAGCTGGGACAAAGTGACAGTAGCATGGACATATATACACAACCAAATGTGAAATAGATAGCTAGTGGGAAGCAGCTGCATAACACAGGGAGATTTGCTCGGTGTTTTGTGTCCACCTAGTAGGGTGGGATATTGAGGGTGGGAGGGAGACACAAGAGGGAGGGGATATGGTGATATATGTATACATATAGCTGATTCACTTTGTTATACAGTAGAAACTAACACACCATTGTAAAGCAATTATATTCCAACAAAGATGTTAAAAAAATAAAAAGAATCTGTTTGAGAACTTGTCTTTCTGGGTAAAAATCTCATTTTTAATTTACAAGATATATGACCTTGGACAGTTACTTACTCTCCCTTTTCCCTAATTTTCCTATTTACAAAATCTGGATAATAAGTATAACTTTATCTTATGACTATTGTGGAGAATATATATGTTGGTATTTGCAAGGAGATAAAATAATTCATTGCATATAGTAAATACACAATACATATTAGATATTAATATATATTAAAATACAGATGGGATATACAGATGTATACTTTTTAAGATATTCATGTCTTTTAGTTTCCTCAGTTTGCTCTGCAAGATTTCAGAGCATGTATCAGTGTATGTGTATGTAACTCTGTGTGTCTATTAATAGATTTATTGCTAAATGTGAAACAGAATTATTTTTCTGCTGTATCCAAATTGGCAAAGGGCTCAAAGTTGAAGACAATGCGTGTTAAGTGAAGAGAGGCTCTAAATTTAACGTTCTCAGAGTTGCCCAGCATATCTGCCCTCATGGTTTGCAGAGCCTCAGGCAAATATATTTCAGGAGGCTTCTCTTTCTATAAACAATTTGATTAAAAATGTATCACAAGATATATGATCCCTTGTGAGATATACTGATTTATCAATGATGAATTAATTAATGGCAAATCAGTGGTACTTGCATATTTTATGGCCAATGAGTGCATGGTAAGAGTTTTCTAGTGTCCAGGAACCATTTCTTCCTACTCAGTTCTAGGAACCATCTCTGTATTCTTCATTGTCAAATGTATTGTTAGTGCCTAATGTTATATTTCCTATCAGGAGGAGCAAGGCTATTATTATTCCCAATGCCGTGCTCTTAGGAAACCATTTGTGTAAAACAATTCGGATCTTCTTGCTTCTTCAGCTCCTTAGTAATTTTTATTTATTTTTTAAAAATGCTGTTTACCTCATTACTCATGATACTGCATCATCCTTCAAACAGCCAATGACTATCAGCTTCCAATGGCTCTATAATGGTTGTTATTGTGCTTTGTTGATGATACCCACAAATGTTAAGTCTTACCCAGATGTGCAGGAAGACACGAATCATAATTTTCTTTCTAGTCATGTTAAATTTACCATTTGGAGTATTATAGGCTAAATACAGTATGATATTCATTTTCTAATGATGATTTCTCTTGAACTATTTAAGTTATAGTCACTATATTCTTTTTTTTTTTAATTTTATTTATTTACTTATTTATTTATGACTGTGTTGGGTCTTCGTTTCTGTGCGAGGGCTTTCTCTAGTTGTGGCAAGTGGGGGCCACTCTTCATTGCGGTGCGCAGGCCTCTCACTATCGCGGCCTCTCTTGTTGCGGAGCACAGGCTCTAGACGCGCAGGCTCAGTAATTGTGGCTCACGGGCCCAGCTGCTCCGCGGCATGTGGGATCTTCCCAGATCAGGGCTCGAACCCGTGTCCCCTGCATTAGCAGGCAGATTCTCAACCACTGCGCCACCAGGGAAGCCCAGTCACTATATTCTTAAAATGTGATTTCTTTCCATGTAAACTGCAAACCTGCCTTCTACACAGTGCTGTCAGTGGGGTAGACAGTCAAGGGTCCATGGGCAGAAGTTCCATTTATACAAGGAAACTTCCACTTCTAGTTTTCATAACAAGATTTATCAGTTGAAGCATGAGGGGGTACCAATGAGAAGTGTCTATTGATGTTGAAGAGCAACAATCTTGAAAAATCTCATAGGAGATTGCCAATGCCATCCTTGAAGGACTGTCTGAGCTGGTGGAGTGACTGCCCTGGGTGCCAGTGCCTGGGGATGCACAAGATGAAGAACACATGTTACTACCCCAACTGCCCTTGGGTGCTGTAGAACATGGGTGGCACCATGGGTGGCACCATGGTTAGAGCACTGGCAGCTGAGAGCTAATGCCCAGGCTTTATATGGCTCAAGCCCAAAGGTAATCAGACCACTGGTAACTCAGAGTCTTAAAATTTTCCTGTGTCTGATGTGACTGAGACTCACTCAAGATCAGCATGTCAGTACCATCCTGATCCTGGTAGCACCATCTAATGCAATCCTATGAGAGAAATACTACCTTAGTCAGTAGGTGTGCCCACTTACCATGCTGTGCTCTTGGACTAGAAACCATCCAGGACCCTGGGGTAATCCTCTCAACTTGAGTCTCAGAGCTCTTGGGGCATCTGGTAGATCCCATGCTTGGGATAAAGAAATGGAGAGTTCCCCGCAAGGAGAGAAACAAAGACATGGGCTCAGGGCACCCTGCCTGGATAGCACTGCCAGCCCAAGCTGATCCCAATCACCAGGGAGAACACAGAAAATGTTGAAATAGGTGCTTCTAGAGACCAGAATTCACACAAGGCAAGATCCAGGCTTGGAGTGCCCTGCCCAGATGGCATGGGAAGGCACCACAAAGTGCAGCTCCTCCTTGCCCATCCCCACCCCCCCAATCAGGCCTGGGAAGGAGTGCTGCCTACCTTTTACCTACAGGGTAGAGATTTACTGAGAAAGAATTCATTGACAAAATTTAAGGAAAAGAAAACACACAAGGAAAGCAAAGTTCTTCTTCCCCCTCAAGCCAAGAGAGGGTAGCTCTAAGAGAACCCCTTAGAAAAAAATGGGAGATGTATGCAAGATGAGGAGCCTGAAATCTCACACCTCAGTGAGCTCTTCAGGTGATTCTAATCCATGCTAAAGCCTGAGAACCACTAAGGAAAGGATTGTTGTGACTCACAGTTTCAAATACTTTGGTTCCCTAAGGTCATATTTCAGAGGAAGAGTTGTTGTCTTAGACTACCTTTTCCTGATGTCAGTAAACATTTGAATCATTTAAATCCCCTTTCTCTGATTTCATGCTTTCATGCTTTACCAAGACAACTTCTGATTTCATTTGGCTTCTATATCACTTAAAAGGCTACAAACTGCATTTAATGAAAATTTCCAATTCAAACAGAATTAACAACAAAAAAGGTATCATCAAATAAATGAATGAATGATTGAATGATAGAATGGGGTAGCTTTCAGAGTTGGTTAACTGGGTGGCTCAATAACACCATCAAGGGCCATATTTCCTTTTTTATTCTCACCTTTGTTCTTATGTTTCCAAAATGGTTGCAGCATCCCAGGCATCACTCATAACTACAGAAGCATCCCTGTGCATATATTTTAAAGAAGTTTCACAGCTGAATTCCAGAATTGTATCAGAGACCTAAGCCTAACACAATCACTGTCAAGGATATCTGAACCACTACAATTGGGTTAAAACAATCAGGAATCATTCTCTGAGCTGTGTTGGGAAGAGGGTGGCAAGTGTGAAGCAATTTGATGTAAGCCAGTTTCTTGCAATAAATCTCTTAGTATCCATCTCCTACTGGTTCTATGTCTCTGGTTGAAACCTGACTAGTATGCTTTATATCACAGATATTCACTAAATTAAATTTTATTAATTGTAAATTACATTATAAATATCTTCCCTGGTAACCCCTACCTCACTTCATGATCTCATTAAAATATACATAGAAAATCCATTTCATATCAGGGTATATCATGCTGTGATATTAATTTGATATACTATGAATTAAAAAGTGATTATAATAGTTAATATGTAACTATAAAATGGGTCTTTCGCCAAAAGCAAATATTCTAGGCAGGTTCCTTTCTAGCTATACATTCATTCATTCATATGTGAAAAACACTGGATATTAGTAGACCTCAAAACATACATGACAACTAAATGTGAATATCACTTTGCTTCAATTAGAAAAAGGCAAATTGGTTTGCTGATATTTGATTTAAATGATTTCTGTTTTCTTTCTGGTACTGAGATAAAATATTTTGCACATAGCTGATATGTAATAAACATCTGCTTATTATTAGAAAATTACATATTTATTTTGCATTCTATTTTGCAGAAATTCACTGATGGCAGTCAAAAAGCTATTTTTTAGAGAAGTCATTGATCAGTTTTCATTATTTTTGGATATTAACAAAGAGCAACTATTTACACTACTACTTAATGTATAAAATTATATCTATTAAAGGACACTAACAATTTTTGTAAATTTTTTATAAAGTAAATTAACTTGATAACCTATTGCAGTATTCACGAATGCATTTTTCACAGAACTAGAATAAATAATTATAAATTTGTATGAAAACAACAAAAACCCAGAATAGCCAAAACAATCTTGAGAAAGCAGAACAAAGCTGGAGGTGTCACACTCCCTGATTTCAAGCTATACTACAAAGCTACAGTAATCAAAACAGTACGGTACTAGCACCAAAAAAGACACATAGATCAATGAAACAGAATAAAGAGCCCCCAAATGAATCCACATTTATATGTTCAATTAACCTTCAACAAAAAAGAAAAGAACATACAATAAAAAGACAGCTTCTTCAATAAATGGTGTTGGGAAAACTGGACAGCTACATGCAAATAAAACTGGACTATGTTCTCACAGCATATACAAAAAATAAACTCAAAATGGATTAAAAACTTAAATGTAAGATCTGAAACCATAAAACTCCTAGAAGAAAACCTAGGTAGTACAATCTTTGACATTGGTCTTAGCAATACTCTTTCAGATCTGTAACCTCAGGTAAAGGAAGCAAAAGCAAAAATAAACAAATGGGACTATATCAAACAAAAAACTTTTGCACAGCAAAGGGAACTATTGACAAAACAAAAAGGCGGATAACTGAATGGAAGAAAATATTTACAAAGGATATATATATTTATAAGGGGTTAATATACAAAGAACTCATATGACTCAACATCAAAAAAATATGCAACCTGCTCAAAAAATGGGCAGAGGACCTAAACAGACATTTTTCAAAGATGACATACAGATGGCCAAGAGACACATAAAAAATGCTCAACATCACTAATCACCAGAGAAATGTAAATGAAAACCACAATGAGATACCACCTCACACCTGTCAGAATGACTATCATCAAAAAGGCAACAAATAACAAGTGCTGGTGAGGATGTGGAGAAAAGGGAACGCTTGTGTACTGCTGGCAGGAAGGTAAATTGGTATAGCCACAATGGAAAACATTATGAAGGTTTCTCAAAAAATTAAAAATAGAACCCACCATATGATATAACAATTTCACTTCTGGGTATTTACCAGAAGAAAACAAAAACACTAATTTGAAAAGATACACGCACCCCAATGTTTACTGTAGCATTATTTACAATAGCCAAGATATGGAAGCAACCTCAGTGAATAAAGTATATATTATATTACATATATATCTGTAATTGCTCAGCCTTTAAAAAAGTGAAATCATGCCATTTTTTTTTTTTTTGTCCACTGAAGCTTGAAATTTATTACCTTGCTTCCCCCAGCACACAAGTTAAGACAAATTTCACTACTATCCTTTGTTCCATGATGGAAATTAACAGTGTGCTCCTCTTGACCTTGACCCTTCCTTCTGCCTCTTCCTTTCCTTTTCCATAGTTTTTAAAGTGAAGCACTTTGAAATATACATTTACTGGCTATGTGAATATTTTGTGGTTAATCATTAGAGGGATCCTAGACCAATGGAGAAACCCAAACATTTCTATTTTATTCATCCACAGCATGTACTGATCCAGCAACAATTAACTGTAACTTCCTGGAAATATACAGATACTGGATGCTCTTGCAGAGTAGTTAAAAACAGAAGCTATGGATTCAGGCTCACTTGGGTTAGAATCCTGGCTTTGCCATTTCCTAGCTTCAGGCTTCAGCTTTAAGCCCTTGGGCAAGGTACTTAACCACAGTGAGCCTCGGATTCCCCACCTAAGATATGGGGATGATAGTACTGCCTGTAAGAATAATAAAGATTGTCTGGAGGGCTGAAGGACAGACAGTATGTGTAAAGGCTGGCAATTAGCAAGTACTTGATATGTATTAGCTGCTATTCTATCATCCCATTGGCCAAAATACTGCATACTACCACCGTTACTTGGGCATTTTCTAACAATCTAAGGGCACCCACGACTTGTACATTTATTTTAATTCTTCTATTTAATTCTCCCATGAATTATATAAGCTCAGTTATATAATAACTTTTATTATATATTCTAAAGAAGTAGTAAATCACAATGTTCACTTACACAATTAACATGCAGTCAGCACTGTGTAACTCAGAGACACAAATGTCAACAATTTTTGTTCAGAACTCATCTGCATGATACATAAAGTTTGCACTGCTGCTGTGACTCTGCAGACAAGCTTTCAAAGCTGACCTCCCCACCAGTGGCATCAGAACCATAAGAGAAGCTTAAATAAAACAACAGATTTCTGTGCCCATACCCCCCAAATTCTGATTCAGAAAGTTTGAGGTAGGGTCTATGAATCTCTCATTTCTGTGCCAAACACTAGACACCAGACCACCAGGGAGCTGCTGGATTCCTATTTTTGAAAGGCTCCCAGGGTGATGTCTACATATGTAGAATCAGGCTCTAAAATGCTGATGCAGAGCACGATCATTTTTTGATTGGATCTGGGCGACTGAGAATAGTGAAACCACAGTTAAAGCACAAGTTTTTTTTAGACCCTGAAATTACCGTTAGGTGATAGGTGTTGAGTCTGACACTGCAAATCATTTCTCCAGCGTGCTCACGGCTTGAGAGAGCCATCAGCTTTCCCCAGGTCGTGGATGGCCTCGTTATCCAGCAGTTCCTTCCTGTCACTTGGTCTCACTGCGTTGTTCAGCATTGCTCTAACCACAGTCATCACTGGCACAGAACGGCCGCTGGATCAAGATTCTGGCAAGGAGCCAAAGAACTTCCTAACCAACCATTGACCTGGGCGAGATTCTTGCCTATCACATAATAGAACTCCGGGCCTAAATATGGAGTAACGATCAAATTTTAACTCTTCAACCCTAGCTTCCACTTCTCCCTTGACTTGCAGATATAAAAAATTGCTAGACTTATCAGCTCCCTCAGAGGACAGCAAGTTGGAACGTTTGCACCCTCCGGCTTTTGCCAGCTCTGCAGCCTTCAGGACGTAATCTCGATCAACGCGAACAAATCCCTCCGCCCCAGCTTTTTGTCTGGTGGTACCCAGGCAACAGAATCCAACATCATGACCTTGAAAGGCAGAAGCGTAGTCATCTAATTTCTCAAAGTCCACCACTTCTTGCTTCACGTTTTTAGAAACTTCCTCGTCGAAGGGGAGCTTCCTGCGGCCACTCAACGTGACTTTGGAAAACAGGCCCTGCTCCAGGATTTCTTTCAAGAGCACTCTGTCGGTCTCCCCGCCGGCACCCAAAATAAAGACGGATTTATTCTGCATCCTGAAGTCTTCCGAGGCCTCGGCAGCGCTTCTGTCTTGGCCATGCTGGAGCCGGCCCCCAGCCCCGCGTCCTCAGGCTGCAGCGGAAGCAGCGCGCCGCGGCCACCAGCGCGCCACCGGCGCCGCCACCGCCACCGCCACCGCCACCGCCGCGCTAAGGGCTGCGGGCCGGGACATCCGGCCGTCCCTCCAGCCCAGCGCTTTCCTCCCCTCGCCGGCCTCTGTGAGGCCCCTCCCCTGTCCGCGCCTACCCGACTTCGTAAATCTTGGCATTTTTGACAACACAGATGGATCTAGAGGCTATCATGCTAAGTGAAATAAATCAGAGAGACGAATACAAATATCGCACGACCTCACTTACAGGTGAAATCTAAAAACAGGTGTTTGCCAGGTTGGAGGAGGGTAGAGGAGTTGTGCAAAATAGGTAGAGGGGATTAAGAGGTACAGACTTCCAGGTATAAAATAAATAAACCATGGGGATGTAATATAAAGCAAGGAATATGGTTAATAATAATAATATTAACCATGTTCCTTGTGAGGGGACCGATGGTCACCAGATTTATCATGGTGATCATTTTGTAATCTATGTAAATGTAAAACCACTATGTAGTATACCTGAAACTAACATATTTCAAGTTTAAGAAAAAACCCACCCACTATATTTCAATTTAAAAAAAAAAAGTTTTTTGGATAGGTCAACAATAATGTCCAGAGCTTGATTAAATCAGGTCACAAGCTCTACAGATTAGGTGTTATCTCAAACTTGCATGGATTAATTATTTTCTTTTAAGGATCTTACACCGAGATCCGCCATAGTAGATCAAACATTTTTAATTAACAGAAATTAAAGCAGTATCCAGTACCTACCTATGGTTTTGGAAAATTTTTTTGCTGTTTGGTTGAACTAAGATTGTTCAGACTATTTGATGGAACATATTCAAACTGGTTCTTGAGTAATTAAGCTCATCTGGAGTCTTTCTATAATACTTTGGATTAATATGATTTTTGTACAAAAATTAATTTCATACTGAGAGAAGTAGAGTGTGACACTGGGATGTTTAGTTGTTTTGTTTTTTCTTGCACAGGATGAGAGAAGGCAGAATCACTGGTTGATGGAATCTAATAATCATTTACCTAAAGCTGACTTGAACCAGATTTAGCTGTTCTTACTCTGCTCATCAAGATATAAAGCTTTGGGGCTTTGGCTACAGATCACTTTTTTCTTTAGTAAATGGTTGTAATTTCAATGACCTTTTCTTAAACCTCCTTATCTACTTACATGCAAAATTGCAAGAAATGAAGCTTGAGATTTTTCCAATCCATGTCTTAAAACTAGAATTACTCCCACTGTGACACGAATCAGAGTGTAGTTATGATCACTTAAAATACCAAGTTGAACAATTATTTTTACAATCCCACAATTCTGATTCCTTTCCACCCTAGACTTCTCAAAATTAGTCAGGAAAACGAGAAGAAAAAGAACTGACAACGTAATTTTTTCTCTTTTCTGTTTAACAAATGAAAGTAAAAAGAAATGTAATCGAATAAATGCAATACATGCCTACTATCTTAGATACCTTTAGAAAGTTTATTCATTCATTGTTTCATCACTCATTCAAATATTTATAGAGTGCTTAATATGAACTGACAATATTGTAGGCACTGGGGATGTGACATATACAAGAAAAATCTCTGCCATTGTAAAATGTATAAAATAGTGAGTGGAGATAGAAAATAACCTGTAAGCAGAAAATATTTCAGATAAGGATAATTAACATGGACAAAATGAAACAAAGTAATTCATGAAAATGTATGTTGTGTGATGAGGTGTGAGGGGGGCATGAAGAACATCTTTAATTAGAACTGCCAGCAAAAGGTAAGCTGAGGTTATGGTATTTTAATTAATACAGAGCCAATCACAAAATCAATACTATAATAATATGTCACTGAAAAATTTTACTTAAAATCAAGTCAAATGTTTCAATGATTTTACGAAGTACATTAAAAAGCAAGTATCAAAAATGAGAGAAAACCTTTAAATTCATCTTTATGTACGGAGAGTAGTATCAACATCGTTAAATATATTAAGTGGATAACTATTATAATTTAATAGTATAATGATATAAAAGATGATGTGTTTTCCTTTTTCTTTGATTTACTTCTTTATCACACATGATGTCAAAATTATAAAATGACAAAGGCTCAAGGAGAATTGTAAGCTTATGTATTAAAGATGGTTGATGTATCCAAAATGTTTGGAAAATATGACTTTAGGATGAGGGCTGGAATATGTAGAAATATGAATCTTTTTATTTCATAAAAATGCTAAATATTCTTTTATTTTTTTAATGTTTATTTTTTTTATTTTTGAATTTTTGAATATCATTTTACTTTTTTTTATATATCAGATTCTTATTAGTGGTGTGATGAATTGGGAGATTGGAATTGTCATATATACACTAATATGTATAAAATGGATAACTAACTAAATATTCTTTTAGATCATGGATATTTGACTTTTCACAAGAATATACTGACTACTGAGTTATTAAATTTTCATTGTATACTTCTCTGAGGTTGACTCAATTAGACATCTGGCTAGCTGATATTTGTAGGTTTGTAATTCTTACCAGAGAAATCACCCATTTTGTTTATTTTTTAAAATGAAAGGCAATTTTCTTAATTTTAGGTGTACTTTCTATCTCAAGTATTGAGATACCTCAATATCTCAATATCTCATTTCTATTTCATTCTCTACACAGTCTCCTTATTGATCTATCAAAAATACAAACATATCATTGAAAAGTGTGAGCATATAAATTCCATGCTTAAAATGCTTCAAAGACTCTTATTATCTGGTCAGTGCTTTTCAACATGTTTCACTGATATGTTCTAAATTGTATTGGACATTGAACATATATATCAGGGTGTGGGGATCTTTGTATTGAGGTATATTTTATATTCAGTAAAGTGAACAAAATTTAAGTGTATAATTCAACACATTTAAAAAAATTCTTTCACATAACTCAGACTCCTATCAAAATACAGAATATTTTCATCATTTGGGAAAGAACCCTTCTGCTTCTTCCCAAACTCCACACCTCTCCCCACTCTACCTGTCAAGAAGCAACCATTGTTGTGTTTCCTCGAAAGTTTCTTTGACTATAACAGAATTTCAAATCTAACTACAGAGTGTCTGGCTTCTTTTGATCAGCTAAATAGAAAAATGTTTCTTACGTTTATCAATTTTTGTACATATTAGTAGCTTATTCCTTTGTTGTCTTAATTTGCTGAGAGTTATTCCACTACCTGGATATACAACATTTTTCCTAGCCATTCTCCAGTTGATGGACATTTGGATGTTTCCTGTTTTGAGCAACTATGAATATCCGTGTTATGTTATGGACATCCTTGTGTACCTTCTTGTGTACGTATGTATTCAATTCTCTTGTTTAAATAACTAAGTATAGAATAGCTAGGTCATGTTAAAAAAAAACCCAAAACTTTATGTTTAAGAGAAACTGAGAAGCTAATTTCCAAGATGACTTTAATCATTTTATTCTCCCATCACTAATGTCTACATCTATGCCAACATTGAAGGTTGATGGCCTTTTTGAAATCTAGTAAATATGTAGTATCATTGAGGTCTAACTTTGCATCTCTCTGATGACTAATAATGGTCACTTGTTCATGTGCTTATTGGGCATTTATCTTATTTTGTGAAATTTTTTGTATCTTTTGACTAATTTTTAATTTGGTTCTGTTTTTATTATTGAATTGTAGCAGTTACATATTCTGGATACAGATTCCTTGTCAAATGAATTGTAGATATTTTCTCCCAGTCTGTAGTTTGTTTCTTCAATCCTCTATGAAAAAAACAAAATTTGCCTACCTAAGGCTAAGAAGATATTTTCTTGCTTTCTTGTAGAACAAGAGAACGAACTGTTCCAGCATCATATATTTTGAAAAGACTTTAATGTCTTTATTGAGTCATTCTGGTGCCAAGTTTTAAAACAAACTGACCATGTAAATGTGAACCAACTTCTGGACTCCATTCTGTTCCACTAATCTAGTTGTCTATCTTTATGTTAATACCATACTAACTAGCTTGGTAAATGTAGATGTGTGCAAATTTTTATTTCAGATAATGTATCTCCTCCAGCATTGTTTTTCTTTTTCAACTTTTGTCTATTCTAAGTACTTTGAGGTTCTACATACATTTTGTAATCAGCTGGTCAATTTCTACAAACAACATGCTGAAATATTTATTAGTATTGCATCAAATCTATAGATCAACTTGGATGAACTGGCAGCAAAACAATATTGAGTGCTCCATTCTATTACCGGGTATAAATCCCTGTTTGTTTAAGTTTCTTTAGGTTTCCCTGAATGTAGTTTTGTTTAGCTACATGCTACAATTCATAATATGATGTATCTTTAATATCATTCAGAACTTCTTTTTAATTTCAAATTTTTCTTCTGTTCTATTGGTTATGTGCAAATAGGATGCTTAGGTGGCAAATGTATGGGCATTTTCCAGGTACCTCTTTGCTATTAATTTATAATTTGTATTTTTCTTTGTATAATTCCTAAACATTATTAAATTTATATGTAACTATATCATATTAAAAAAATAATGCTGTGCCTGATATTGCAACTGCACTTCCAATTCAGTCTCACACACACACACATACACACACACAAATTAACCCGCTATTCTATCACTTTGTTAAATTCTTTTATTAGCACTGGTAGGTTTTTTTTCTTGTTGCATTGTTTTCTTTTTTGTTCCTTATGATGTTCTACATACAAGATTATGTCCTCTGTGAATATAGGTAACTGTTTCTTCCTATTGAATTGGTATTACTTTTTTTTTCTTTCTCTTGACTTACTATACTGGATAGGACCTCCAGTTCGAATGGAAATGATAAACAGACATTTATGTCTTTTTTGCAATCTTAAAGGGAAAGTTTTCAGTTTTTTAATATATATTGTGATGCTAGCTATAGTTTTATTTTGTTTTGTTTTTTGTAGATGCACTTTATCAAATTGAGAATTTTTTATTCTGTTGCTAGAGTGCTGGTCATTTTTATTATGAGTGTGTTAGATTTCTCTGACACTTTATAAATTTATTGATAGAATGTTTTTGTTTCTCCTTTAATGAATATGATGAATTATATTGTTTGATTTTGAATTTGAAAAGTGTGGCTCTGAGTTTTGCTAATATTTGTTTAGGACTTATAGCTTATAGCACCTAAGTCAGAGGTTAGTCTGATAAATAAAATATTATTGGAACTTAGCCATGTCAATCCATTTACATATACTCTATGACTTTTTACACTACTATGGGAGAGTTGAGCTGTTTCAACAGAAATAATATGACCCTCAAAGTATAAAACATTTACTCCCTGAGCTTTTAAAGAAAATGTTTGCTAACCCCAGGCCAATATCAGTGAATGATATTAGTGTGTATTTTTTTTTCTTTTTTTGGTAATGTCTTTGGAATTACTGGCCATATAAAGTAAGATGAGAAGTGTTTATTGCTCCTTTATGAAAGAGCTTTTGTAAAATTTTTTTTCTTGTAATTTTTTGGCATAGAATTTTGATAAGCCTTCTGGCCTGGAGTTTTCTTAGTTGGAAAGCTTGTAATTAAAATGCAATTACTTTAACATATAAGATTATTATTTTTTAAATTTACCCTATGAAAATTCTAATAATTTCTTTTCAAAGAATTTGTCCAAATCTTCTAGGTGAATTAATAATTTTATCATAATATTCTTTTTGTTATCCTTCTGAAGAATCTATAGTGATTTTTAAATTTAATTCCTAAATTATTCACTTGTGTCTTCCATATTTTTCTGGATTAGTCTAGTTAGTGATTTACCAATCTTATTAATTTTTTTAAAGAATCAAGTTTTGTTTTCATTAATTATTTCTGTTTTCTCCATTTGCTCTTTAATTGACTTAATTCTGTTTACCACTTCTTTTCTTTGCTTACTTTGAATTTAATTTGCTGCTCTTTTTCTAGCTTCTCAGGGTTGACATTTAGGTCACCAGATTTAAAAATTTCTTCTTTTCTATAAGCATTTATAAGTTAGCTTCTAAGCCCTAATTTAGCTACATCTCACACATTTTGATATGTTATTATCATTTATTTTAAAGTATTTTTTAATTTCCCTTATACGATTTCTTCTTTAATTGATAGATTATTTAAAAATGTGCTGCCTAATTTCCAAATAGTTGACGGTTTTATAGATTTTTTGTTACTGATTTCCAATATAATTCCACTGTTTTGAAAACGCATTCTTAAAACTTGTATATTTATTGAGAATTATTTTATGGTCTGGCACATGGCCTATTCTAGTCAGCCGTCTATGTGTAGTTGAAAAAAATGTAGTCTATTGTGTGATTGGGTGTAATTTTCTATAAATGTCAGTTAATTCTACTTGGTTAATAGTGTTTCTCAAGTCTTTTACACCCTTACTGATTTGCTATATACTTACTCCATAAATGACTGAGGGGGGATTGTTGACATTTCCAACTATAATCTCAGTTTGCTTCTTTATCACTTCAGTCCTCATATTTTGACAATATTTGAAGCTATATACACGTATTTTTGGAATTGTTATCCCTTCATGATTAACTGAACTTTTATCAGTGTGAAATGTCTGTTTTATTTCTGGTAATCTGTCTTGTTCTAGAATTAATTTTATTATTAATACAGCCTCTCCATTTTTCATGATTGGTGTTTGTTTGGTATATCATTTTTCATTCTCCTTTGAGTCCATATGTGTCTTTACAATCAGTTTGTCTCTTGTAAATATTATCATAAATACTGGACACAGCGCAGGTTTTGCTGGCACAAAATTCTCATAGCTTTTCTTTGGTTAGAAATGTCTTTATTTCCTCTGCATTTCCCTAGCGTATTTTTGCTGGATATGTAATTATAGGTTAAAGATTTTTAAATATAAACTTTTTATTAAAAAGATATCCTTTATGTTGTTCCTCTAAATGTAATATGTCTTTTTTTCCCCTTAGTTCTTTTAAAGTTTTCCTCTTTATTACTGGTTTGGGCAATTTTTTAATAATGTAACTTAATGTTCATCTTGTTATGTATATTCTGCTTAATGTTGATAGAGCTTCTTAAAACTGTTGATTTATATTTATATTAAAATTTGAAACATCTGGCCATTACTTTTTTTTTTTTTGCTTGAAATTTTCTCTCTTCTTACTGTATGTCAATTACATGCATATGAGACTACTTGATGTTTTCCCAGAGTGCCCTGAAACTATTCTCTTCCTTTTTTTTAACTGTGTATTTCAGTTTGAAGCAGTTTGAAGCATTCAGTTTTCCCTTTATTCATGTTCAAATATTTTATTTATTAGGTTCTTTTGCTTATGAGCCCATCTTTGAAAATTTCACTTTGGGTATCTAATTTTGCTGTTTTAAATGTGCATTTGATTTATTTTTACAGTGTTTATTCCTCTAAGGAGATTTTACAGTTGTTCTTTCATTATCTTTGTTTTTTTCTTAAATAGTTGAACGCATTTGAATACATCTTTTAAAATTATTGCCTTCTAATTCCATTACCTCTGACAGTTCTGTGTCTATTTTAATGGACTTACTTTTCTTATTATGGGACACATTTTTCTACTTCTTCACATATCTAGTAGTATTTTATTGGATTTTGGACATGATGAGTGCTATGTTAGTGTGTGTATAAATATTGTTTTCTCCCTTCTGAGAGTTTTGAGGTTTTTCATGGCAGTCAATTAATTTATTTGCACATTAGCTTGATCCATTCAATGGTTGCTTTTAAGTGTAATTAGGGTAAAAATAAAGGAGCCTTTATTCAAGAGTTAAGAGTAGTTCTATTCCAATGTCACAACTTCTGAATTCTATTCAATGTCCAGCTATTCAGTGAGGACTCTTCATTCTTGCTTTTTAGAATATGAACATTTTTCAGTTGTGTCTGTTCATAATACATATAGTATATATTAATATATAAATATATATAAATATACATATAAGTATATAAATATAAATATATATATATAGTTTTTTATTTCCCAGCTCACAGCTCCTGATAACCTTTCTTTCCCTAACTTTATGGACTCTTTCCCACAGCATCTGCAGCTTAGTATTTGCCAATAATTCAAGGAAAGACTTTTAGGACTTTCTTTTTCTGTATAGGTCCCTATTTTCCTGCCCTGCAAATTTCTGTCACCCCAGTAGCCTTGAACTCAGTTTTCTCAACTCGGTGAGACTTCTATGATTTAGTCTTCCTTTCACTGTGCCACAGTCCAGACAGTGTTAGTTGAAAGTCAGGATAAACATGAACCAAATTTCTTATTTCCCTTCTACTTCGAATCATAGTCCTTCACTATCTAATGTTTAATGTATGAAAATAATTATTTAGTATATTTTGTCCAGATTTATAGTTGGTTATCATGGGGAATCTAGTCCTATACTAGTTACTTCATCATTGATGGAAATAATATACTCTCTGGGAGGTCTTTTAAGTTATCCAACAGTGTGTTTTATAAATGTCAAATTTCTTTGAAATCTTATTATTTTTTTTAATTATAGCAAACGTGCATTATGAAATACCATAAATTTTTATTTAAAAAGCCATATTTTATGTCTCTTTTGACAACTCAATATAGCCTCCCAAATTTATTATAAATTAGAAGTTGTAAGAAGGTCATTTATGCCTCGTTTGTATTTCTTTGGTAAGCACTAAAATTCTAACTCCTGCTCTTAGCCTCAATGTTAATCCCCAAAACCAAACCTTACATTCCAATGACACTGAATAGCGTATAATTAAGCCTATGGAAAGTATTATTTCCTTTTATGTGTCTTTCTCACTCTGTTCCCATTGTCTGAATCAAGATCCACTTTCTTCATTCCCAGATAACTCTGTGGATATTTCAATACTTGTATTTGCTATGTTGTATTACAATTCCTTGGCATACATTAGTTTTGTATTTTTTTTTTTTGGTATTTTATTGTATTCAATATTTATGTTTGTATTATATTTTTTGCACCTCCATCACCTAGTATAGTGCCTGGGTAATGTAGATCCTAAAAAATTATTTGTTGACTATGTTTTTATGTATGGAAAAAATATTGTCTGTCAGATGTGAGTGTGCATCAATTTCCTGTGGAAAATCCTTTGTGGGAAGCTAAATTGTGAATAGAAGTTAATTTCATAAGCAAAGAAAATGGAAAAAAATAAGTTGTTTAGATAATGTGGCATTGATCTGTAATTACCAAAATTATCTAATTTTATTGAAGAAATATATATTTCAATTCAATCAGACTTAGAGAATCATCTGGTTAGGGTATGTATTCCTAGAAATAGTGCTAGAAAACCAAGATCTATCATATGGACTTATTTTCATTCATTGAATATGAAAATTATTTTAGCAATCACTTCGTCTATAAATCCTCATTTTATAGCATGAAGAAACTGATATCTGTGTAATCCCCTAGGTTGCCCAGCTTTTGTTTTATTTTGTTTTACAAATTCTATACCCTCTAGCGGAAAAAAATATGTAAATGAAGAAGCTGTTCATATGTGACATATGTTTATGACTTTACTATTCTATCAAGTGTACTTCCAATAGACATTGGTGAAAAATTTTACAAACTTAGCTTCTAGATTGCATTAAAGAGGCAAATAATAGAGTTGAGTTTTCCAAGCACATCTTGAAAATAAATATTACAAGCAAAGAAAGGGTGAAATTCTTTAGGAGTAAATCAGGGAGGCAGAGGTAGTAAGAATGAAATCCTTTACAGTGGAGAAAAAAAAAGGTGTATCAAAAATTGATACTTTGGTAATTATAAGATATGTATACCACATCAGTTTTAAAAGTAACTTCAAGATCTCACTGAAAACTAACTGGAGACTGGCAGAAAAACACTTGTACAACCAAGGCTGTAAGAAAGATCTACACAGAATTGGGTAAGAAGGGAAGTGAAGCAATCAGGTCTGGATCTGTGTCCCTGGCAGGAGACAAAGAAGAGGAAGGAGATTACACAGGTGGAGATATTCCCTGGGTAGTGAGTGGCTTGAGCCACATATTGGGTGCCCCAGGCCTGGCATCTGAAACCAGGAAGATGAGTCCCCTTAGCTGTCTTGAAAACCAGTGGGACTGACAGGAGAGCTGTAAGAAACCTAGCCTCCACTCATGAAAAGTGTACACACACTGCTTACTCCCGAAACATGGCAGAAGAAGCAGATTAAAACTGCAAGTGACACTGGCAGATTTTCTGCAACCGAAACAGTGTGGAGCCCCACCCGAGCGGAGCACCTGCTTTGTCCCACATGGTCAGCAAGGCAGCTCCACACAAGAGTAAGGGACTGCCACAGCCTGTGACCTGACCCATGCCAAGTGCCCACTCCAGACTCTCTTACACCAGCACTGCTCCCCTATGGGGTGAAGGTGCCAAAAGCAAACACTCAGAGGGAACGGGGCCAGCTCAGACCTGAACCTCAGGGCTTCTGCCCCAGCAACTTCTGTCCCCAGTAGGGTGGTGTTGGCCACTGAGCAGAGGAGAAGCCCTGGCTCATACCTAGCTCTGGTCCAGCCCCTCCATCTCCAGTCCTAACTCCTACCAAGGTAATAGCTACCAGCACACCCTGGGGAAAGACATGACTCATGCTCACCTCAGATCCAGGTCTCCCACCGAAGTCACTGGGCATACACAGACTGTATAGAGACACACCCACACAAGGACACCCATTCAAGACTGGGATAGGTAACTGTTTCAACTAAATTCATAGAGATAGAGAAAGTTAAGCAAAATGAGAAGACAGAGAACTTGTTTCAATCAAAAAAACAAGAGAAAATCCCTTAAATAACAACTAAGGATATGACTAATAAGGGGTTAATATCCAAAATACATAAACAGCTCATACAATTCAATATCGAAAAAACAAACACCCAGATTACAAAATGGGCAGAAGACCAAAGATATTTTTCCAGTGAAGATATACAGACATCCAACAGGCATGTGAAAAGATACTCAGTATCTCTAACCATCAGAGAAATGCAAATCAAAACCACAATGAGATATCACTTCACACCTGTTGGAATGGCTATCCTCAAAAAGTCTACAAATAAATATTGGCAAGGATGTGGAGAAAAGGGAACCCTAGTATACTGTTGGTGGGAATGTAAATTGGTGCAGCCACTATGAAAAACACTATGGAGGTTCCTCAAAATACCAAAAATAGAACTACCATATGATTTAGCAATTCCACTCCTAGGTATGTATCTGAAGAAAGTGAAAACACTAACTTAAAAAGATACATGCACCCCAATGTTCATAGCAGCATTATTTACAATAGCCAAGATATGGAAGCAACCTAAGTGTCTATCAACAGATGATTGGATAAAGAAGAAGTGGGGTTATATATATACAATTATATATATAATTGAAGTGATATATATAATATACAATATATATAATTGAATTTTATTCAGCCATAAAAAGGAATGAAATTCTGCCATTTGCAACAACATGGATGGATCTAGAAAGTATTATACTTAGTGAAATAAGTCATACAGAGCAAGACAAATACTGTATGTTATAACTTTTATATAGAATCTGAAAAATAAATGAATAAATGTAACAAAACACAGACTTACAAATATAGAAAAAAGAAAAAACTAATGGTTACCAGTGGGGAGAGGGAGGGGGAAGGGGTAAGATAAAGGTAGGGGATTAAGAGGTACAAACTATTATGTAAAAATAAATAAGCTCTAAAGATATACTGTACAGCACAGGGATAGCCATTATTTTAAAATAACTTTAAATGGAGTATAATCTATAAAAATATTGAATCAATCCAAAAAAAATTGAATCACTATGTTGTTCACCCAAAACTAATACGCTACACTTCAATTTTTAAAAAAAGTAACTTCAAAAAACACTGGAAATTGACAGTGTTATTTTCTAGGAAGAACAACTATCCTCTTAGGCTAGAGGAAGAGATTTTCATTTTGAGACTTTCTTATCATTTGAGCCATGTTTTTGTCATGTATCTGTATTATTCCTATATCTTATAAAAGGAAAAGGAAAAAATATTTGAGATGTTTCATACAATTATAAATTTGTATTCTAAATTCTCAGTCAGCCAGAATATAACTGAAGTGAATACGATAGGACTGTTGGATTTATGTTTCTAATTATTTGTAGAGTGGACTAATTTGTTTTTTGGTGCTGTTCCTTCTGTTTGGTATATCTGGTGTGACTGTTTCAAATAGTATGTGTAATAGAACAAAATGCAGTCTGATTGATGATGACATTTAGTTATATAACTATTTCTATTTCCTTAAAGCCAGATGTTGCTGTCCTAATTTCTCCCGTGTCCAATTTAAATGTAGATGAGAATAAAGAGCAAATTAAGAAGATAGTAATTTACATGAATAATGAGGTACAAATCAAAGAAAGGGACAACTGCAGAATTAACTATCAGCAATCCCCTTTGAATAAAGCCACCTTTTATCATTTGGAAATTTGGATATCAGGCACCTTATAGAGATTTTACTATTATAGGTTACCTTGGGAAATATACCTAGTTTCAGAAAGAATGCTATTACAATTTAAGTATTTCTATCCAAACTGTGGACTAGTCTAATATGATTCACATAATAACCCAAGCCAATTTAAAGTGGCTGTCATGTTTTTCAGCATATACATATACAAACATATATATATAGTCTATTAATATTTTATTTGTACAACTTTTAACTGATATCAAATAACTCCACAATGCTCAGTGAACATCAAAGAGAAGAGGACCAAAGATGAAAAATCTAGAACATATCAGAGGCAATAGATTATAGCTGTTCACTGCTAAATAACTTTAGACAAATTATTAAATTATAACATTAAAAACAAAACACTGGTGATTATTTGTGCTGACAGAAAAATCCATCCTGAAAAACAAAAGCAACAAGAATATGTTTTTCAAATCCTAAAGGCCATCTCAGAAAATTGTTTTGTTTTGTTAATTCCTTGAGGAAAGAAAAAGAATTTTTAAATATTTGAGCATAAACTGTTGAAGACTAAATATGGAGACACTAAGAAATAAGACAGTTGTATAAGTACATAATACAATTGTTACCATGGTCACTCACAAATGATAATGCAGATTAAAATCAGGTCACACACAGCTCTGAACCAAACTATGGTGCAGGATAGGCTAAGTTTCTTAGGAGTGGTCTGCTGTATAACTAATAGCTACTTTCGATGAGTCAGTCCTTATCAATACAACCAAATTAAAAGCAAACAACAAATAGCTGCACAGCCCAAAACAGAAATAGATTTTTTTAATTAATTGTATCATTTATAAGCAGTTTAATATTTATTTTGTTTTTTCCCATCTATCATAACAATTTACTTGATATAAAAATAATAAGACCCTTATAAGCTAAATTAGGCTCCTCAAACTTGTACAAACTTTAATTTGATATTAATCCAAGGATTTGAGGAATAAGCAAATATTCATATTACACTTGAATTTTTTATTTTTAACATCTTTATTGGAGTATAATTCCTTTACAATGGTATTAGTTTCTGCTGTATAACAAAGTGAATCAGCTATACGTATACATATAACCCCATATCCTCTCCTCTTGCATCTCCCTCCCACCTTCCCTATCCCACCCCTCTAGGTATACACAAAGCACCAAGCTGATCTCCCTGTGCTATGCAGCTGCTTCCCACTAGCTACCAATTTTACATTTGGTAGTGCATATATGTCCATGCCACTATCTCACTTCGTCCCAGCTTCCCCTTCCCCCTCCCTGTGTCCACAAGTCCATTCTCTACGTCTGCATCTTTATTCCTGTCCTGCCCCTAGGTTCTTCACAACCATTTTTCTTTTCTTTTTTTTAGATTCTATATATGTGTTAGCATACAGTATTTGTTTTCTCTTTCTGACTTACTTCACTCCATATAACAGTCTCTAGGTCCATCCACATCACTACAAATAACTCAATTTTGTTTCTTTTTATGGTTGAGTAATATTCCACTGTATATATGTGCCACATCTTCTTTATGCATTCACCTGTCGATGGACACTTAGGTTGCTTCCATGTCCTGGCTATTGTAAATAGAGCTGCAATGAACATTCTGGTACATGACTCCTTTTGAATTATGGTTTTCTCAGGGTATATGGCCAATAGTGGGACTGCTGGGTCATATGGTAGTTCTATTTTTAGTTTTTTAAGGAACCCACATACTGTTCTCCATAGTGGCTGTATCAATTTACATTCCCACCAACAGTGCAAGAGGGTTCCCTTTACTCAACACCCTCTATAGCATTTATTGTTTGTAAACTTTTTGATGATGGCCCTTCTGCCCGGTGTGAGGTGATACCTCATTGTAGTTTTGATGTGCATTTCTCTAATGACTAGGGATGTTGTGCATTCTTTCATGTGTTTGTTGGCAATCTGAATATCTTCTTTGGAGAAATGTCTATTTAGGGCTTCTGCCCATTTTTGGATTCAATTTTTTTTTTTTTTTTTTTGATACTGAGCTGCATGAGCTGCTTGTAAACTTTGGAGGTTAATCCTTTGTCAGTTGCTTCATTTGCAAATATTTTCTCCCATTCTGAGGGTGGTCTTTCATCTTGTTTATGGTTTCCTTTGCTGAGCAAAAGCTTTTAAGTTTCATTAGGTCCCATTTATTTTTGTTTTTATTTCCATTTCTATAGGAGGTGGGTTAGAAAGGATCTTGCTGTGATTTATGTCATAGAGTGTTCTGCCTATGTTTTCCTCTAGACTTCCATAGTGTCTGGCCTTACATTTAGGTCTTTAATCCATTTTGAGTTTATTTTTGTGTATGGTGTTAGGGAGTGTTCAAATTTCATTCTTTTACATGTAGCTGTCCAGTTTTCCCAGCACCACTTATTGAAGAGGCTGTCTTTTCTCCATTGTATATTCTTGCCTCCTTTACCAAAGATGAGGTGACCATATGTGCGTGGACTTCCTTTGCATGTTATTTGTTGCTTTTCCCTGGCTGCTTTTAATATTTTTCTTTGTATTTACTTTTTGATAGTTTGATTAACATGTGTCTTGCTGTGTTTCTCTTTGGATTTTTCCTGTATGGGACTCTCTGCACTTCCTGGGCTTGATTGACCATTTCCTTTCCCATATTAGGGAAGTTTTCAACTATAATCTCTTCAAATATTTTCTCAGTCCCTTTCTTTTTCTCTTCTTCTTCTCCGACCAATGTGATTAGAATGTTGGTGCATTTAATGTTGTCCCAGAGGTTTCTGAGACTGTCCTCAATTCTTTTCATTCTTTTTTCTTTATTCTGCACTATGGTAGTTATTTTCACTATTTTATCTTCCAGGTCGCTTATCCGTTCTGCCTCAGTTATTCTGCTATTGATTCCTTCTAGAGAATTTTTAATTTCATTTATTGTGTTGTTCATCATTGTTTGTTTGCTCTTTAGTTCTTCCAGGTCCTTGTTAAACCTTTCTTGTATTTTCTTCATTCTATTTCCAAGATTTTGGATCATCTGTACTATCATTACTCTGAATTATTTTTCAGGTAGACTGCCTATTTCCTCTTCATTTGTTTGGTCTGGTGGGTTTTTACCTTGCTCCTTCATCTGCTGTGTGTTTCTCTGTCTTCTCATTTTGCTTAACTTACTGTGTTTGGGGTCTCCTTTTCGCAAGCTGTAGGTTCGTAGTTCCCATTGTTTTTGGTGTCTGCTTCCAGTGGGTAAGTTTGTTTCAGTGGGTTGTGTAGGCTTCCTGGTGGAGGGGACTTGTGCCTGTGTTCTGCTGGATGTGGCTGGATCTTGTCTTTCTGGTGGGCAGGACCGTGTCCGGTGGTGTGATTTGGGGTGTCTGTGAACCTATTATGATTTTAGGCAGCCTCTCTGCTAATGGGTGGGGTTGTGTTCCTGTCTTGCTAGTTGTTTGGCTTGGGGTGTCCAGCACTGTAGCTTGCTGGTTGTTGAGTGGAGCTGGGTCTTAGTGTTGAGATGGAGATCTCTGGGAGAGCTCTCGCCCATTGATATTACGAGCGGCCGAGAGATTTCTGGTGGACCGATGACCTGAAGTCGGGTCTCCCACCTCAGAGGCTCAGGCCTGACACTGGCCAGAGCACCAAGAACCTGTCAGCCACACGGCTCAGAAGAAAAGGGAGAGAAAAAAAAAAAAAATGAAAGAATGTGAAAATAAATAAAATAGAGTTATTAAAATAAAAAAATTAAAAAGTAATAGAAAAAAGAAGAGAGTAACCAAACCAATAAACAAATCCACCAATGATAACAAGCTTTAAAACTATACTAAAAAAAAAAAAACAAAGAAAAACCGGACAGACATAACCCTCAGACAAATGGTAAAAGCCAACCTATACACACAAAATCACACAAAAAAGCATACACATACACACTCACACAAAGAGAAAAAGGAAAAAAAAAAAAAAAAAAAAAATATATATATATATATATATATAAAAGGAAGAGAGCAACCAAATCAGTAAACAAATCTACCAATGATAATAAGGTCTAAATACTAAACTAAGATAAACATAAAGCCAGGAACAAATTAGGTGCAGAAAGCAAACCCCAAGTCTATACTTGCTCCTAAAGTCCACCACCTCAATTTTGGCATGATTCATTGTCTATTGTCTATTGAGGTATTCCACAGATGCAGGGTACATCAAGTTGACTGTGGAGATTTAATCCACTGCTGCTGAGACTGCTGGGAGAGATTTCCCTTTCTCTTCTTTATTCGCACAGCTCCTGGGGTTCAGCTTTGGATTTGGACCCGCCTCTGCCTGTAGGTCGCCTGAGGGCATCAGTTCCTGCCCAGACACGACGGGGTTAAAGGAGCAGCTGCTTCGGGGGCTCTGGCTCACTCAGGCTGGGGGGAGGGAGGGGTACGGATGCGGGGCGAGCCTGAGGCGGCAGAGGCCGGCGTGACGTTGCACCAGCCGCAGGCGCGCCGTGCATTCTCCCGGATAAGTTGTCCCTGGATCACGGGACCCTGGCAGTGGCGGGCTGCATAGGCTCCTGGGAGGGGAGGTGTGGATAGTGACCTGTGTTCGCATACAGGCTTCTTGGTGGCAGTGGTAGCAGCCTTAGCATCCCATGCCCGTCTCTGGGGTCCACGCTCATAGCCACGGCTCATGCCCATCTCTGGAGCTCGTTTAGGCGGTGCTCTGAATCCCCTCTCCTCGCGCACCCGAAACAATGGTTCCTTGCCTCTTAGACAGTTCCAGACTTTTCCCTGGACTCCCTCCCGGCTAGCTGTGGCACACTAGCCCCCTTCAGGCTGTGTTCACACAGCCAACCCCAGTCCTCTCCCTGGATCCGACCGAAGCCCGAGCCTCAGCTCCCAGCCCCCGCCCATCCCGGCGGGTGAGCAGAGAAGCCTCTCAGGCTGGTGACTGCTGGTTGGCACCGATCCTCTGTGCAGGAATCTCTCCGCTTTGCCCTCTGCACCCCTGTGGCTGCGCTCTCCTCCGCGGCTCCGAAGCTTCCCCACCCACCCTCCATCTCCACCAGTGAAGGGGCTTCCTAGTGTGTGGAAACTTTTCCTCCTTCACAGCTCCCTCCCAGAGGTGCAGGTCCCATCCCTATTCTTTTGTCTCTGTTTTTCCTTTTTTCTTTTCCCTACCCAGGTACATGGGGATTTTCTTGCCTTTTGGGAAGTCTGAGGTCTTCTGTTTGTTAGTGTTCAGTAGGTGTTCTGTAGGAGTTGTTCCACATGTAGATGCATTTTTGATGTATTTGTGGGGAGGAAGGTGATCTCCACCTCTTACTCCTCCGCCATCTTGAATGTCCCCCTACAGTTGAATTTTGAGATCATTCAAAAGTACATTATATTTTAACAAATAAAAACTGAGACATTGGGCTTCCCTGGTGGCGCAGTGGTTGAGAATCTGCCTGCTAATGCAGGGAACACGGGTTCGCGCCCTGGTCTGGGAAGATCCCACATGCCGCGGAGCAACTAGACCTGTGAGCCACAACTACTGAGCCTGCGCGTCTGGAGCCTGTGCTCCGCAACAAGAAAGGCCACGATAGTGAGAGGCCCGCGCACCGCGATGAAGAGTGGCCCCGCTTGCCACAACTAGAGAAAGCCCTAGCACAGAAACGAAGACCCAACATAGCAATCAATCAATCAATAAATAAATCTTCTAAAAAAAAAAAAAAAAACTGAGACATTTAAAAACAAAAGAAAACCAAAAAACCTGGTGAAATTTACACATTAACAAGGGAGAAAGATAGATATAGGGAACTAACCAGTGGTCACCAGTGGGGAGAGAGGAAGCAGAGGGGCAAGACAGGTGGAAGGGCATCAAGAGGCACAAACTGTTATGTATTAAATAAATAGGTGACAATGATAAACTGCATAGCACAGGGAATATAGCCAATATTCTACAATAACTTTAAATGGAATATAAGTTATAAAAATATTGAATCACTATGTTGTACACCAGAAACTAATACAATATTGTAAATCAACTATACTTCAATTTAAAAAAAGTAAGAAAGAAAAACATTACAGATATAGCTGGAAAGGAAAAAAAAAAAAAAACAGGAGAGAAGGAACAGATTTCCAATACACTAACTCTTAATGGTTTTCTCAGGACACTAATGATCCATCAGAGCCTCGGAGAGTTTATATGTAACTCTAAAATTCAAACAATTTGCTTTTTTCCTTTTTCCTATAATAGTACTTATGCTGTTAATCAAATACAAGATAACTCTTGCTATAAATTTATACATTTGTCATGTTTTCTTCTGCTATGCTTAATGTTTATTGTAGGAAACAAAATTGAACATAAAACTATGTATATGTTCTGGGGACTTCCCTGGTGGTCCAGTGCGTAAGACTCCAGGCTCCCAACGCAGGGGGCCCGAGTTTGATCCCTGGTCAGGGAACTAGATCCAACATGCATGCTGCAACTAAGAAGCTCACCTACCACAACTAAGAGTCCACATGCTGCAACTAAACATCCCCCAACGAAGATCCCGTGTGCTGCAACTAAGACCTGGCACAGCCAAAATAAACAAACAAAAAAACCTATGTATATGTTTTACTTGTCACAGGTTGTGAAAAGCAATTCAATTTTCTCATATTCACAATGTACTAGAGACCAAAGGAGGAGATGTAGAAGCTGGAAAAAAGGTTATGTGATGTCCTCTCATTCACATTAGCCCATTTCCTCCAGGTTCCTGTCTGTGGCTGTGCAGTATGCTCGAGTGGGGGCAATGGTCCAACACTGCCTCTGTTCTAGTTCTGAGGGAACAGAGGGGAAACTTGCAAGGCAAAGAAGACTTTGGTCTTGGCCCAGAGTGGCTGATAATAGGCAGCACTCCACCCCTGAGGTGACCCCATCAAAGAACAGCAGACTCAAGTGAACCTAAGGCACAAAGTATCCAAAAAGTGAAAGTGGTATTCCAACTGTCCACACTGCATAGGCTGTCACAGTGAAGATGGCAAAATTGAAAAAAATTGGAGGAGGACTGAACTTTCTCCTGGAAAAGAGGGAGAATCTGTTGCCTCCTTTGGTTCCACCATCTTTATCTTTGGCATAGGAGGCAAGGGGTAGATCTTACTTACCAGCCAGAAAGAGAACAAACATGAAGATACAGAGGACCCTTTAATGTGTAAAAGAGGCCCCCCCGCTGTCAGTCAGAATCCTTAGAAGGAAAGGCAGCAAAATTGCGAAGATACTGTTGCCAGCGGTGACAATGCCACTCACCAGTCCCAGGCGCTTCTTGAAATGTGTCCCCAAATGACCCATGAAGGCTGGTAGGCAAAGGAGCAGCCACAGGCAAACGTGATTCTCTAGGTAAGGTACAGAGGCTCCGTGGAGCTTACAAAAGAACGGGGCATGAATCCAACAGCACCCACCACGGCTGTTTTCTGACAGCCAAACAAACATGTCTGTGAAGACGCTAATGGGCAGCAGAAGGGCATCAGCCCCATGGAGAGAGAACTTACCCACGCTGTCTTGAGAACCATCTTGTCATCCTCCTTGGACCCGAAGGTCTTCAGCACGGACGTGAAGAGCACCCCGCAGGCGTTCTGGGCGCCGAGCCACCCTCAGGGGCCTCACGGGGCTCAGGGAACCGGGCGCCCAGCGGCCCGCCAGCTCCACCTCCACGTTCTCGGCCGCCGCCGCCGCCTCGGGGCCCTCCGAGGGTCCAGGGCCGGCAGCGGGGCCACCTCCGCGGGCGCAGGGGGGCCCTGCAGGCTGCGCCTCGCTTGTTCCCCGCGCGGTGGCGGGCCTCTCCTGGGCGGGCACCGTGGCCGAGGCGGCCTCCTTGGGCCGGCACCAGGGGAGTGGGCGGGGCCGAGTTCCCGGCGGGCTCCGGGAGGAGCCTGCGTGCTGGGCCGCTGCGCTAGAGAAGCCGTCGTGAGGGCCGGGGAGCCCCCCGGTGGGCAGGTGGTCCCCCTCCCGCTAGCACTCAGGCCTCAGGCCTCCCAGTCCCAGCCCCAGACCGACTCTTTGTTTTTTTATTTTTATTAATACCTTGCAAAATACCTAGACTAAATATATAGAGAGCTACCTGTTATTTTAATCAAAGTAACTTTTAGTTTTATGAGTAGTGTTTATATTTCAAATATTTGTTCAACAAGCCATTCAACTGTTGACTGAAAAAGAATGTACAACTTGAAAGTTGAGGATTATGTTTTATTTGGCGAATTTTCTGAGGACTTAAGCCCAGAAGACAGCCTCCAATAAAGCTCTGAGGGACGGCTCCGAAAAGGTAAGAGAGGAGCCAGGTTATACAGGAGTTTTGCAACAAAAGCCAGATAACCAGAACATAAAAGATTACTGTTAATAAAAGAAAACCAGGTGTCTCAAGTTTTTTAAGTTAGCTCTTGCTTTTCTGAGTATAGGAAGATGCAAGAGTCTGGGCTCACTGAAATCATTCCTTTGAGGCACACCTTGGGTATCTAAGGCCAGGATCCAGTTCTTCTCCATCCTGAGTCCCCTCAGGGCGCACCGTTGGGGGTGGCTGCAGTGGCCGAGGGCTTGTTGGATGGCAGCCCTTTTGCCTCCATCCTGAGCTCATTCCGGGCTCACCATCAGGGCCTGGTAGTGGCTGATGGCTGGATGGCCACAGCATCGTTTGTTTGCAGTTTCAGTAGGCAACATTTTTCATCCACACAACAAATATTTCTTAAGTTCCTAAAAAAAAAATGAGTATAAGATAAGGGACTTCCCTGGTGATCCAGTAGTTAAGACTCCACGCTTCACTGCAGGGGGTGCAGATTCACTCCCTGGTCGGGGAACTAGGACCCTGCATGCCACGTGGTGTGGCCAAAAAAAAAAATTTGAAGTCCCTACTACCAACCAGATAAATTTTGGGGCTCTAGGAAATAGATTCCTAAAAAACAAATAAAATAAAATATTTCTTGAGCTCACAGAGGTAACCTCCACTCTTTTTCAGCTGCCTAACCAAATCACCCCGTTTGGATCCTTCTGAGAACAGCAGAATCAATCGTGAGTACCAGGAATGATTTAAAATTTTAGCTCTCCTCCAAAATTGTTAGGGTACTTCACCTTGACTTTCTCTCTGTATAATAGCCATTTTCCTCTCTGAAGGCAATGTAACATTCAAATGTGTTTCTCTTCCAAAAGCGCAGAAATAACTGAGTAAAGAAAAAATCCTAGCAGTACTTTTTGTTTTGCAGAATTTGTATTTCTCTTCAGCTTTATGGCTTTCATTAATCCTCTTCGGCATATAAAATAAAGGTAGATGTATTGCTTTAATGACTATGCATTTGCCTTAAAGAACAATACAAATGCCTGTATTTCAAGGCATTAAGCACATTAAAATCAATACAAAGGGGAACTAGTTCATTAACTATTTTAACCTAGTAGTTGATGAACTAGTTCCCCTTTGTATTGATTTTAATGTGCTTAATGCCATGTTTATCACTGTATAGCTTTCAAACAAAAATACTGTAATGCATGCTGAAGGATCAAATAATTGACTTTACTTTCAGTATTTCCACTTTTCTAAATCATACAGAGAATAGCTGAACTGGACTTAAACCTATTTTGGATTTCATTTACATCAGTGTATATAATAGTTCTAATTTCTGAACTTTGTACGCCAAATGACAGGTGATTGACACTATCTCATACTAGCACCTAACAGGGGTAAGAGCCCTGAAAAGCAGGTATTACCACTTACATTTTACACATTAGGAAACTGAAGCTTAGAGAAATTTAATAATTGGTCTTTTATCACACAGGTGGTTAGTTATAGAGCCAAAATTTCAATCTTATGTGCCTTACTCCAAGGTGTGTTTTTTTCACTACCCCGTAGTGAAAGTGGGATCTCTTTTTTAAGACATGTAATTATTGTTTTAAATTATCTGATTTAGAATTCATACAATTCAAATCAGTTCAACAAATATTTTTTGAATGTGTGGTTCAATAGACATATGCTGCTCAGATAAACCCAAAGAGTCAGGCCTCAGGTAGCCTACAGATTAGCAATGAGGCTATGACAAGCATGAAACAGCTATAATTCAAAGTAGAATGTGCTAAATTGATGCAGCATCATGACGATTAAAAGAGGAAAGTTCCCTTTGGTTGAGAGAACCAAGAGAAGTATCTTGGAGCAGAAAAGGTTTGAGATAGCTTGAAAATAGACAGCACAGGCAGAGAAGATAATGGGAATGATGAGTAAAGAAAATGGTGTGAATGAATGCATAAAGACAGGAAACTATGGTGTATATTTGCAGAATAGCAAGAAGTTATTCATTTAGATTTTGTAATAAAATCTGGCCAGAAATCAAATAGAAAAGCCAGCACTTGCCTTTGAATATTTACCTAGAGACCAACTTCAAAAACCTGTGTGTACTTCAAATATTCCTCTACTAATAAGCTAAAAGAAGAGAGTAGACACAAAATAGCTTTCTCATGATTTGAGGGTTACTTAATGTAGGAAGACGAGGCAATGAACATGAATTATATGAATATCTTTTGTTTCTCATACCAGACTTCTTACAGTCAAGAAAAGTAGGAGACTCAGTTAAATAAATTAGTTCCAAGAAGATTTTTATAATAATAATTTTCTGTTAACTTACTGCTGTAGATAACAATGTCTGCGAGAAAATAAGTCCAGCATCAGAGTTACTAAAAATTTCAAAGGCATCTAATTTTTTGATTTTCAAAGCTGATAACATCCTGTAGTGCCTGATTTGCATACTGATTACAACTGTAGCTACAGCTGAAACAATGGTCTCCAAGCAAAGGAGATTCTTTCTCAGTTGTTGTTATGATGAGTATGGCTTGGGGGCCTCTAGGGAACTACAGAGTAATCTGTTACACATAAGTAATAATATTATATGCTTATAGGTCTTAAGTCAGCCATACTCTAGGAGTGATTCTTTTAGTCAGTATTCTCCAGAAAAACAAAACAGAGAGAGAGAGAGAGAGATTGATTGATCTATTATAAGGAATTGGCTCACATAATTATGGAAGCTGAGAAGTCCCAAGATCTTTCATTTGTATTGGAGGCCTAGGAAAGATGGAGGTGTAAATTCCAGTCTGAGTTCAAATGCTTGAGAACCAGAAACACAAACAGTACAAGTCCCAGTCTAAGGGCAGGAGAAGACCAGTGTCCAGCTCAAGCTGTCCTCTCCCTTTTTGTTCCATTCGGACCCTCAACTGCTTGAATGATGTCTACTCACATTGGGGAAGGCCATCTGCTTTGCTCAGCCCGCCAATTCAAATGCTAATCTCTTCTGGAAACATCATCACAGATACGCACAAATATATGTTCAATCTGTGGGCATCCCATGAGTCAGTCAAGATGACATGTGAAATTAATTATCACCGTGATGTGATTCCCTCAGTAGAGTTTCATGAAGATTTCTATTTAGGCCAGTTTTTATGGCTTTTACTTAAGCACCAGGTTAAGAAATGGGGTAAGGGTAATCTTTTTCCCTTTTAGAATGTGATGATATGTCGGTGCTCTCTTGGAGAGAGGAGGAGCTAGCCACCAACAAAGGTGGGGAGGTGAAAGGAAATTGACACCTTAGAAAAGGCATCAAGATATAAGGACTTGTGATAGCCCTCAAAAGTTTTGGGGGAAAAAAATATAAGATTTGAAGGTAAAATAGAGCAGCTATATGGTAATTTCTTGAGAATAGCAGGAGCTCCACCCTAACCTAACTGGTCCAGTAGCAAGTGCACTCGCTACTTGTGGAATGAGGGGATTGTGAGCAGCTACTGCAAATGTCTCTCCTTTTCACCAAGAGCTGCCACCATAAAGTAAGAAACAAAAGGCAATTTTTCAATGTGACCAGCTATCGGGGCATACAAAGCCTAGGAGATATGCCTGCTGGATCTCTTACCAGCACTAGTGAGCCTTTCCAGGGAGATAATTCTATACAATATGCCATATAAAATAGTACATCAAAAAAAGAAAAAAAGAAAGAAAAGAAAAGAAGCCTATTGGGCAGAGTTAGAATTCTCTTGCAGGTGGAGAGAGGGGAAAGCTGAGATCATATATACACTTGTAATCGTTTTCTTGTCTTATACATGCATTTTTTAAAAATGAATGTTTTCCTACATCAATAAATAGTCTTCTATGTAATAAAAATAAGTAAATAAAAGAGAGGGTCCATAGCTTTCCTCTGATATTTAAATGGGGTTTGGGATCATCCCAGATACTTAGAATTACTGCTGTGGAATATGAGAAATATTAAGAGCAAGAAAGAAAACAATGAAAAAACATGGTGAAATTTGGTTCTTTCTTTAATCAGTAGTATTATAAATAATAAATTCCAATGTTTAGTCTGAATTTTATTTTTGTTTCTGTTTATATGTGTAATACCTAATGGCGTGTTGTAATTTCATTACATAAAGTCCCCCCAAAATAGTAAATCAGACTAGAAAAATTCCTAGGTATGCCAGAAGTGGGCAAAGGGAAATGTGGTTGGCCCCGAAAATGTCTCATGCCTGCCCAGTTGACAATACCTGACCCATCTATTATAGGGAAAAGGTTACATGAGAAGCCTCTTAAAATAGGTTGTTGGGGAATATATTTCAAGATATACAGAAGGATGTCAGAGTAACAGCAGAACCTTACTTGGACATGGAATTATCTAGAAGGCAATGGAAAAGATAGAGAAGAATTCCAGGAGAATCTCCAGGATGCATTTAATCATGATATCTGATTCTGAGGCAATTTTTCTGACTTACCTGGTAAGGTGGAAAAAAACAGCAAATAAAGATTAATTAAAGAAGTGAGAAATAATTGAAATCAAAGGATTTCTTATTGATTTGCAAAACTTTATGAGTAATAACAGCATTGTCTTTTACTCATACTAAAGAAAAAAAGAAACCTCAGGTTTGGAAGGAAAATAAGGGATTATAATTGGGTGCCACAAAGCTCCCAGTATTCAATTTAAAGAAAGAGGAAATTACTAACCAATAAAATAACTGTGTTCTTTTTGAAGATTCTTATGGAATATAAGTCTCAATTTTACACGGCATCATTTTAGTCTAGACTTAGGTTAGAAACTGCTGACTATTCCCAAGCTTCCTTAAATATGGCCTGTTGGGACTGTGCTCCTGGAAAAAATCTATCAGAATTCTCTGTGGTTTCTAGAAGCATGGTCTTTCTGAGTATACACACAATGGAATCTGTTGCTGGCTCTAGTTATTTCTGCCTTTTAACAAACTAGGGATTTGTATATTAATCAAAGTACAGCAGTCAACGTAATGGTCAAATAATTAAAGTTTATGTATGTGCAAGGGTGAAGATTAAGTGAACCCAGTCCAATTCCCTCTGAAAGTTCTTTTCCTGGATTAACTTCATAGATTCAGGAGATATTAGTAGGGAGCATGGTAGGACCACCAGCTCTGCCATATATTAAACTGGTGTTATTTACTCTTATGGAGGTGATGCAGCCCTAACCAGGTCAAGTAAATGATTAAAATTCCTGTTGTTTCTGGTAACTTTGAGTTTGGTTTCAGAGAATTATATAATTTTAAAAGTGACAGAAATTTTCATGTGTGCTTTCAGATAAGTAATGTTCACTTTAATTAACAATCGATATTCCTTTTGATCAAACAGTATCAGGACCCTTTTCATAGTTGAGGAATTCCCCACCTGATGACTTTCGGTGGGAAGTAGAAATTGCCTGTTATTATTAAAAAGTTGAGAATGTCAGACACTCATTTTCACAGCCTCCCTTGCAGTCAGAAAGTAGACATGATATCTATGTCTTGCCAATCAAATGTACTCACTACGTACTTGACTCAGGAGCTAGTGGCACAAGAAGCACCAAATAGTAGCACGTTTTCCTCTTGCATAGCACTGGGGAGGTTTTGGGTAAATCAGATTTTGTCCTTAGTACAGAAGTGGCCATTACATCAGCAGCATTAGTAGTTACAGTTCAATTTAAATTTTTAGGGCGGAAGAGGGGGTCAGAAGTAAGAGCAGGTAAACTAGTGTCTAGTGGCAATTTCAGGAGCTCTGTCACTAGATCAGTGCTATACCTGCTCAGTTTTGGGGAATTGTTCCTGAGTGCTTAGTTGAAATCTTTCTTCTCTAGTTCCTCCAAAGATTCTGTGAACTACGGTGTATCTATTTTATAAATTCCTTATCTAATTCAGTCAGCCAGAGTTGGTTTATCTTACTAGGACCTAACAACCATGACTGACAAAATATCTAGTTAATATCAGTAATCTTTAAACTGTGATATATTACAGTGTGTTAGATTATGTTTCCCAAAAGCAGACCCAGAGATAAAAATTTGAATACAAGTGTTATATTTGGGAAGTGATTCCCAAATACCAGTTTGGGAATGGGGAAGTAAAGGGAAGGGGAAAAAAGCTAATAAATATTATATTATTGAGCAGATGATTGTTTTCAACAACTCTGGGAGAAAATGTAAGACACACCTTAGAGCTATCTCTCTTCACCTGAGGGAGAGATGATGACTGGTAATATAGCCAATTAGCCTCTTCTCATCACTGCAATCTGAGGCAGGGACCTTGCAGAGCTGTGTGTAACAGAGACAGCTGGATACCAAGAAGGACAGCACACCTACATAGCAGCCCTCTCCAGACAATCTGACCTTATTTAATCAGTATACCCAGATATTGACACCTAATCAACATAGCCACTTATCTCTTTTTTCCTTCTCTGAGCTTCATCCCTGGGAAACTATCTGGACTCTCTGCTAAGACTGTGTATCAGCATCTTCCTTCTGCTGTAACAAGTCATCATACATTTAGTAGCTTAAAACAACACAGATTTATCCTTTTACAATTTTGGAGGTCAGAAGTCCAAAATCAGTGTCACCGCACAGTTTTAAGGTGGACTGGCCCCCATGAAGGATCTGAGGGGAGAATCTATTTCCTTTATCTTTTCAGCTTCTAGTGGCCTCCTATGGTGGTCAATTTCATGTGTCAACTTGACTGGCCTACGAGATAGTGGGATAGCCGGTAAAACATTATTTCTGAGTGTGTCTGTGAAGGTGTTTCCAGAAGAGATTATCATTTGAATGAGGAGATTGAGTAAGAAGACAGCCCTCACCAATGTGGAAGACCATCATCCAACCCACTGAGGGCCTGAATAGAACAAAAAGTAGAAGAAGGGCAAATTCGCTCTCTTTGCTTAAGCTGGGACATCCATCTTTTCCTGCCCTCAGACATCAATGCTCCAGGGTCTCGAGCCTTGGGGCTTGAACTGAGACTTTCACCATTGACTCCCCTGGTTCTCAGGCCTTTGGGCTTGGACTGGATCTACATCACTGGCTTTCCTGGGTCTCTATCTGGGCCACCACAGATGGCAGACTGTGGAACTTCTCAGACTCTAAAATTGCATAAGCCAATCCCTCACCATACAGACATAGCTCATTTTACTGCACTTTGCTTTGTTGTACTTTGTAAATATTGCATTTTTTTTACAAAATAAAGGTTTGTGGTAACACTGCCTTGTCAAATGATGGTTAGCATTTTTTAGCAATAAAGTATTTTTAATTAAGGTATATACGTGTTTTAGACATAATGCTATTGCACACTTAGTAGACTAAATTATAGTGTAAGCATAACTTTTATACGTACTGGAAAACCAACACATGTGTGACTCGATTTATTGCGGTATGCACTTTATTGCAGTTGTTGGAACTGAACTCACAGTGTCTCCGACATATACCTGTAAATCTCTTTCTATATATCTATATCTCTATATAATTGGTTCTGCTTCTCTGGAGAACACTGGCTAATATATCTCCCCTATCCCTTGGCTTGTGGCCCTTTTCTCCATCTACAAAAGTGCAGCACTCCTGTCTCTGTTTCCACCATCATATCACCTTTTCCTTTGATTCAGACTCTAACTATGCCTCTCTTATAGGGATCCTTGCTATTGCACTGGGCCCACTCAAATAATCCAGGATAAACTCCTCATCTCAAAATCATTAACTTGATCACATCTGCAAAGTTCCTTTTGCCATAAAAGGTAACATTCACAGACTGTGGGGGTTAGGAGATGAGCATCTCAGAGTCAATTATTTGGTCTACCACAAATAATGGACTTCCTGCTTGGCAATAAAACTTTTTCACTCAGCAGTCTTTCTTTGGTTTTGAAATGGCATTTGTTTTGCAACAGTAGAAAAGCTGGGCAATTTATTTCTCAGCTCACATGTTTTTATTGACTGGAAGCTGCTTTAGGGGCATCAACTCCTTAGCTCTTTCTGACTCCTTTCCTATCCCCCACCCACTAGCCAATAGAAAGTCCTGAGGTGGAGAGTTGCAGGTGTTTTTAATAAGATGCTAGTGTCATACGCTGGAAGAGCGAGTGCTGAGGGGACATGAACATGGCATCAACAATGTTCCATACATATAGAAAGCAACCAAACTAATGAGAATTAGCCAAACTAATTAACTAAATATTATGTAAACAAGTTCAGTTCTAGGTAATGGGCATGTGATGACACACACTTTCCCTTGAGGCCATGTTTAAAAGCTGACTCTATGAGTTGCCTGCATTTCTGTAGTTTGAGTGTCTCCACTGATAAGACACAAAAGAGGGAATGCAAAATACACTTCATGGCAGACCTTTGAGAGTTACCTGATAAGGAGGGGGAGGCAATTATTCATGAATTTTATGCCAACCCTTTAATGTTCATGGGAGATGTTATTATTAGTACATGGCATGAAAGAAGAAACTAGGAGATCTAGTCACAGCAGTAACTTCAAAGAGAGGTTTAATCAGCCTTCTGTTAATTTTTCTGGATAGTTAACTTTAGTCTCCTGGTCCCTTTTGGAAATTGAGCACCAAAAACAAGCATGACAATTACTCAATCATATTTTGGACATCAGTTTCTATGTTATTTCTACAAAACTTGAGTTGCATGTGCTTTATTCAAGTTTAGGAACAGCAGGATATATAGCTGGAAATGAAAATAAGATATTATAGTGTAAGATTCTGTCATCAAATCCCATATCAACACGTTAGACAAAATTTATGTATTGTCAAGATTCCACTTGGAAATCCTTTGTTTTATATATAGGTACAGAATTCAGAAATTGAAACGTTCAAAAGTTTTCCACGTTGAAAAATATAAACAGACTTCTGGATATCTTTGTCCTGTAAGGATGATTTTGCCAGTTTTTTCCAGTTTCCTCCTGGTCTTCAATTAACTATTCCATAGTAATTAAGGCTGCAGATGGAATCATTTCTTACACTTGATCCCATGAAAAATGCGTTTTGCTTCTTTGTCAGTGATCACAAAATTATCCTCTTTTTGTTTTGATAGACTGAGCCATAATATATTGTGAATCACAGGTTGAACTGTTTCATACTAAGAGAGCATAGAGCGATGAGACTGAGGAAAGGGCAGATTTAGATCTTATCTCTCATGCTTACTCTGAGGAACCTACAAGAACTTCCATACTATTTAAGCTGTTGATTTTCTCTCACACAATCTTCTAGCTAAGCATCTATACGTGAATTTCAGTTAATCGAAAGGTTTATAATAGTGAACTTGAAATGTTATTCATGAAGCCCAACCTGAGATACATCCAGGTTTTATTCAATTCCTGAAACATATTTAATTTGGAAAACTTTCTTTAAATATAAACCAAAATTACACATAAGAAATTGGGTACAGAGCCTTGGAGGGATACCTTGGAAGTGAAGGGCCCTGATGCACAATTTGCAGTAGCTTCAGGGTAAACTTGCTTCTGGGACCAAAAATTTAATTGTTTAACTTTTGAGAAGCACAAATAGCTTTTGAGCAGGAAAATACCTGGATTTAAAAAATAATCTGGAAGTATTATGTCATACCAGTTAGAGCAAAGAGAGGCTGAATGTAGGGAAACCTATTAGAATTCTATTGTAACAATCAAGGCACAAAAATGTTTTAGTCCTAAGTAGGGGATTGAATTGTAATTGGAACTGAAAAGGTCTTTGCAGGGTTTGAAGACAGGTTAGCAGAAGTAAGTAAAGGAAAAGTGAGAATTAAGGATGATTCTGAGGATCTGGTGTCTACAAGGATAGTGAATGGGAGAATACTGGTGCCAGGTGGAAGACAAAGTCAAGAAGAGGGTCAAGTTTATAATTCTGATTTTTGACATTTTAAGATTTAGCTGTAGGCCAAAGGAAATCCAGATGAAAATATAAACCAGGAAGTAAATAAAAATGCAAGCGTAACGTTTGGTAGACAGTTTAGGGCTAGAAAAATAGAGACACCCTACATATCTCATAATTGATATATAAAAAAAACCCCATGGTGCTTGAAATGAAGAAATAAAGCAAATGCACAATAAATACATATAGATTTCTGCTTCTTGCTTTTACAGAGTTATTTTTCTTTCATTAGCACATCATTGTCCTCTTAGTTGATTGAAATTTGGGACGTGATTATTAGACTTACACAATAAATATTGAACTTATAAATGCTCCTAGAACCTATAATACATAGTATATATGCACTCCTACTTTCAAAGGTAGCCAGTTATGGGTCTCAATATGTATTATTCTTAGTGAATAATATAACTTCATTTTAAAAACATGGTTTTCGGGCTTCCCTGGTGGCGCAGTGGTTGAGAGTCTGCCTGCCAATTCAGGGGACACGGGTTCGAGCCCTGGTCTGGGAGGATCCCACATGCTGCGGAGCAACTGGGCCCATGAGCCACAACTACTGAGCCTGAGCATCTGGAGCCTGTGCTCCGCAACAAGAGAGGCCGCGATGGTGAGAGGCCCGTGCACCGCGATGAAGAGTGGCCCCCACTTGCCACAACTAGAGAAAGCCCTTGCACAGAAACGAAGACCCAACACAGCCATAAATAAAATAAATAAATAAAAAATAAAATAAATTAAAAAAATAAATAAAATTAAAAAACATGGTTTTCAGTTAATAACTGCCCTGTTTTACTCTTGATATTAAACTAAGTAATGCACTTTCTAATGTAATAAATTTACATAAATATGCATAAAGAAAACAATGTTTACAGTAAAATATTTCCTTTTCCTGTTTTTTACATCTAATTCCTTATGTGATAAATTAGCCATCCCTTTGGAATTCAAGCAATTTCTTGTTTAATAGAAATTTAAAAGTGATTAGAAGACATTAAAATAAAAATTCAAATTCAAATATCATTATTTATTTATTTTAACTTATTTATTACTTATATAAATGTTAAATATGTGACGTTATATAAATTAAAGTGTTTTAAAATCACCAGTCCATTTTATGACTTCAAAAATATTAAATATAAATTTCTGGGGACTAATTAAGTTGTAAAATCTGTGCCATCAATGGATTACATAAATTTTGAGGCTCACAGTAATAAATATGATTGATTACAATAGCCAAACGTTTGCGTAAATTGATAGGAAGGAATATGCAGCTGAGAACCTTACATGTGGATATGTGAATTCTAAATGGAAACATGAGGATTTCTAATATGCATGTAAATCTACCTATAATACAAAAGGCTAGGAGGTAATAAAAAATGTTTTTATTTTAGTAACTAGAAAGATAAACACATATCTGAATATTTCAAAAATAATTTTGAGGCTAGAAAACAATCAGTTCAGAGAAAGAGGTGAGAAACAAATCTCCAATAAAGTAAAACATAAGTGAGGCTGAGAAACATAGTTGTCTATAAAATGGACATGGAATAAATGAAGCATAGAGAGAGAAGGAAATTGGGATATCAGCCCTCACTCACATTGTATTCTAACATAAGAAAGTGTAATTTCATTTTAGTCAATCCAAAATATTCTGTGAGTGGTTGGGAGGTATGAAGTAAGGCTTAGGGCGAGTGTAGTGCAGTAGATAAGAGTTTGGGCTCTGGAGTTGGCCTTTCTAGGATAGAATTATCTGGGTAGTTTATGGCAAGTGACTAGACTATTTGTGACAGTTTCCTCATCTGTAAAATAGAATATAAATAATACCTCATAAATTACTGTGCATATTAATTCAGTTAATACATTAACATGCCTAGAATAGTACCTAGCATATAGTAAGCTCTTGATAAATGTTATCATCTATTATAGAAATGTGTTGCTGGGAAGAGTCATTTTATTTTCAATAATTTCCACTTTCACATTCTCTTTTCTTCAGTTGTTTCCAGACAATAGAATGAATAAAATTTTGGAGAATATATGTGCTAGTATTTCTCATGCCATATCTTTCCTTTTGCTTTCTTAAGACAATTTGTCATCTTTGAACTCTTTTCATTTTGATTTCCAAAATATTACTGAAGTCAGGATTTTAGAAATTTGTGGAACCTTCTTTGACTCTAGCATATGGTAATCTTCTCCATTATGAGTCTTAGAGAAACTGTTACCTTGTAATATTCATATACTCTCTAAAATTATTAATGATTTTTTTAAGTAACAATATTGAAAACACCTTGACAAAAATGCCAAATCTTTTTTTTTTTTAATTCATTTATTTTGGCCACACCATGTGGAATGCAGGATCTTAGTTCCCAACCAGGGATCAAACCTGCGCCCCCTGCAGTGGAAGCACAGAGTCTTAACCACTGGACCACTAGGGAAGTTGCAACAATGCCAAATCTTATACTTCTCTCTTTCTTTTATAATGTCTAAATTCATTCATTTTGAAGGCTAGGTAAAAAACTAAATACATTAACTTACTAACAAAATCTGTCTTCATGCAACGCATTATTGCTACTCAGTAGTCTCTGTTAATTTATTCTATTAATTTTTAACTTTTTTAATAATTCAGACTTTCTGTTTGAATAAAATATAACTAGTGTGATATAGATACTAACCTGATATTAATATCAAATATTTTTATTATATATAATAGTATTTTTTACTGTACTCCAGATAGATTATTGTGGTAAACATTATGGAATTTCCAAAGAAAGGTGTCACAAAGTGAAAATAAACATCAGGATTAATAACTTTTATTTAAGGCAAAAATTCTGTGAAGGCATCCTAATTACTGGTGCCATTCTGACTAGGATTAAAAAAATGGATGGAGAACAGTTGGAGTCAAATTTCCAAAAAAAAAATAAGCAAGCCAGAAACGAAAGAAAGTCAGTCATTATAATGGAACAAAAACAGAGAAAAATAAATACTACCCAGACTAATACAAAATCAGAAAATATCTTAGCAAATTAAGTCTCCATGGAAACAGCAGGTCTCAGAAAAATTATATGTTTTGATTTGGAAAGATTATGGTAAAGACCACAAGTGGCTGTCATTTTTTAAAAGCATGTATTAAAATATAAGATACTACTAATTTTAATAAATGAGTACTCTGTCCATCTGATACCATCTAAATAGCTATACTATCCTGAGAAGTACAGTAACTTCCGTCTCTGTAAGAAGTCATACCACATATTCCTCTTATAAGCATATGTATGGAAATACATATAAATATATTTAATTTATGAGTAACGATCTTTATTATAATGTAATCTTTGTTTAGTCTTGTAACTAAGCAATAAATTATTGGACATTTGCTCTCATGTTGATAAATTGCATACATAAGTAAAAATGTCTTTCAGTCTTTATTTAAAATCACATGACCGTTACTCAATGGAGTTTTGAAAGAACAACATCTTCCCCATTACTTCCTAATGGATTGTATCATTCAAAGAGGGAGGTTTGGAAATGGGCTACTACGGAGACTGAGAATTGCCATCATCCTCTATGTCTCCCACATTTTAAGTAAAAGTGACAAAGAAAAACCTTAGTTTGCTATATTATTTGCAAAAATGTCAATTCATGGATTATTAGTGTAAATGGCTACAGGCAGTTAGTACTGTAACATCTGGATCTAATGAAGAAATGCAAAGCCAAAAACATTTGGTGAGAGTTTAAATGAGGTCATTCATCTGCTTTTGAACAAAGATTTCCCCCAGACCCACATGCAAAAGTGAGCTGTGTTTGATTAAGACATTACTTTAAAATGGTATCAGTCAAACCACCAGAATATTCTGTGACCCAATAAAATAAGTGAATAAGAGACAAGATTGAATATTCAACATTTAATATAATAATGCCTGAATCTAGACTGGCTTTATTTACAATTTCTTTCTACTTATTAAAGATAGTATCCTTTTACATTATTACTAAATAATAATAATCAAAATTTGAAAATATTTCAGTTATACACAATTTCAGAACAATGCTCTCTAGTCAATAAGTATTTGCAATAGTTACTATAAATTCAATTAAAATTATAATAAAATGTGATTATTTTGGTTTTTAATAGTAAAAATGTTATTATTTTGGGCTTTTAATTAATGTGATTAATTTGGCTTTAAAAAATTAATTAGCAATTATAAAGAAGCAAACTTAAAAGTAGTCATTTATATTGAACAACTACAATGAGCTGTTCAAACATAAATTTATTATTTATATTTTCTTAGGGACACATTTTTTTTTTATGAAACTTGAATGCTCAGGGAAGTAATTTAGGCTACTGTTTGATTTTTTTCATGCAATGGAAGACTATCCAGCAGCCACAGTTAAAACACCTTTCTTGGGAACTAGGAATAACTGAAAGGACTGAATGAATGTAGCATGCAGTACTTTAGATGGCACAAGTTTTGTGAAGGAAACACTATGCCAGGTTCAAATGTATTCTCTCTCATAGAAGAGGGCAACAAGGGCATCTAATACACTAATGGATTTGTGTTAATATCGATTCACCAGCTACTATAATTTTTTAGCAATTTCTTATAAATCAAGGTAACAGATAAGTGTTACCATCATTTAGATTTCAGGAACAGGAACATCAGTGAAAAAAAGAAAGAAAGAAAGAAAAAGAAACCAAAGGGAATAAAAAGGGAGAATGATAAAAACAGAGGTTCTTTGTTGCCATTTATGTTTCCAGTCATATTACTTATAGATTATGATTTTTTTAAAGCCGTACAAATGTAAAGGGATAGATGAATGTGAATTAAAAGACCTCCAGAATTGTCACTTTTTAGTGTTCAAATTGTTACTGAGGTATTGTCACATTTAAATTTGCTACAGAAAGTTAAAAAACAAAACAAAACAACCCTCAGTAGTGCTAAGTCCACCACTGCTTTTCATTAAAATTGTTTTTAACTCTTAACATTCTTTAACAACCAAATTTTAATTTATTTATTTTGGAAACCAGCCATGGGCCATTTAAAGCTGCTTTTAAATGGTCTCTAGCATAACTGCTAAATGGTTTGCAATGTAAAATTATGCACTTGGGTAGGATTTTTTTCTATTAATATAGGGGTCTCTGCTAATTATAGCCTATATGAAGTGCCATAATGAAACCTATGAACAGTTCAGAATCCCAAAGATTTTAAAACCTATTCACCTTTAATGGTAAGATTACTTTTAACGACACAATGTTTGCAACACAGTTCTCAAACATGGGCCAATTCTTTATGGTGATGGCGGTCTGTCTGCAATGCAGAGGATGACTACTTAACATTAATGTCTACTCATTACATGGCCAACATAGACTGAAAGCCCTAATACTGAAGCAAAGAATTTCGAAAGCTTTGTAGTCCAGTTCTGTTTCTGAAAACTTAATATTATCTATAATTTGTCTCATTTTAAATTATGCTTACCTTTCCTTCTGCAACTTGAACTGAAACAGTGAATGTTTAAAAAAACTAAAATTTCCATACATTAATTTGAGAAGAATAGTGAATTTGAGTAAAGGCCCATGAGTCAATTTGATATGTTAAATATATCCATTTTTTTATAGGAATTGAGCAATAGGAAATGGCATGAAGAGTACTGGGTCCATCTAGGTTATCAAATTTGTTGGTGCCCACTTATTTATAGTCCTCTTGTATAATCCTTTTGATATATGTGGAATTGGTAATAATGTCCCCCTTTCATTTATAATTTTGAATTCAAGAGAATATTTTTGATATTTAATCATTATCAAAACCATGACATTACCATAAAGCCTATAGTAATCTATAATCCTGCCAATTCTGTACAAAATGTCCCTTTCATCTCATCTTTGCCAATAATAAATATAATAATATTTTATTTATTTTATTTTTTCTAATCTAATCATTAAAAGAAATTACATCACTAGAGAAGCTAGGTATATCACTTCACATTTTTATTGGCCATTTTAATATTTTTTTCTTCTGTGAAAGATTGTTTTAAATAAGTTCCCCATTGTTTTTATAGGTATTTACCTTTTTAATATTAATTTGTGGAAATATTTTTAGAGTATGGATATTCACTTTTTTTCTATACATAAAGCAAATATCTTCTACCAGACTGCAAAATGTCTTCATTTTATTTATGATGCTTTTGCTTAATTGTTTAAGTTGAAACATTATCTAGCCCTCATGTCTATTACTTGGATGATAATAAATGAATGGTACAAAACACCTTCCACTCCCACATATTTTCATATACTTTCATTTCATACTTTGTTAAAATTTGCAAAAATAAAAGATTTTGCAACATAGCATTACAAGCAATTGAAGAATCTATGTTAGATACTTTTTTTCCTAAAGTCTCTTTGCCATTTTCCTCGACTAGGCTTTAGCTTTGTAGAAAGTATCTTTTGTTGTCTTGGTTTCTCAAAGCCCGCGTCTCCAAACTCCTTCAGGCAATTCACAAAAGGATTTCAAGATCATTTCTCAAACAAAGACAAGTTGATTATAAAAGAAATTCAGGTTCTAGTTGTTAGGCTTGTACAATTGCAAGCCTCAACTTCTCCTAAATGACCTTCTCACCCTTGGGAATCTACATTGCATAAAACCCCTGAAATATATTTTTCACAAATGACCACTTTTATCCCATAGTCTCTTGCTCAAGAACTCTAGTGGTAAAACTAACTTCTAACAAAATAAACTGCAGTCCTTATCATTTGTAAATTTTTGTTTTACCATTCCATTGCTTTTTAGTCTTTTTTTATTCAGCCTCAGCTTCTACTGAAATCCTCCCTCAATAGCTCCAGCCCACTATTGACCTATCTCATTCTGGATCATCTTTTTTTTGTCACATAGTTCAGTACTTCCTTCTTTTCTATTGCTTTCTAATTTAACAATCAATGAGTATAAATTTTTGCTTTCCCAAATAGTAGTTTCTAGTCTCCTCATACCCTTTACCTTTTTTACCTTTTGTTTTCAAGAAGTATAAGGCTTATATTTTCACTTCACATATGTAGGTTACAAATACTACTTTAAGTATATATGTAGTACAAAGTCCAAAATTTTGGATAGTGATGCATTCATTTAAACAATTTTGTCTACTTGAAGTAAATTACAAAATCAAAAGCATAATCCAAAAAGTTTCCTTTTAAACACACACACACACACACACACACACACACTTACTTCACTTGATCACTTGGCATTCTATATGACCAGACCATAGTATGCTTATTCTCAGCCATTCTCCAGGAATACCTGGTAGTTCATAACAGATGGGGTATGAATTTTTGGCCCTTGCAATTTTACATTGTAAAATGAATGTAAGTAACATATTTTCTACAGCTGATTCAAATATGAAATATAATCCAACAGAGTGGTGTAAGCTATCTCAAATGTCAGGATTTTGAATGAATGACATTGCATAGGATTTTAATGCCATATAAAGAACGGACAAGCTTTCAACCATTCAAAAACACCCAGTTTCTGACATGTGAAACTAACCCTTGGTGACAGCAATTGCCTGAATTGACCAATCTCTGACTTCTTTCTTTAGTGAAAGGTGATTAAGAGGGTGATAGCATACTAACTCTGTGAACATCTGGAATTCGACAATAGACTGAGCCAGATCTGATCATGTTTCAGTTCTGAAAGTGGAAGAGAAATATTACAGGTTATACTAACACATAGATTCCTTCTGTCTGCTAGTTGTATCAACAGTACTTCACATTTTTGCCCATATATTCTCACTGAGGTTATCATAACATGGGGTCAACAGAACATGGAGGTCTAAATAACTGTTTTCTCTTTGACAAAGAAAACAAACAAAACTAGATAGAAATAAAAATGATACGTATCATTTTTTATTTCTATCTAGTCATTATTCAGATCTTTGTAGATCTTTGTAGCAAGAAGATCTTCAGATCTTTGTAGCAAAATACATGTAAAGATAGTGAATTGTATGTTTTATTGCTACAGATGTAGAGATGTGTAAACCTTCAGTAATAGAAATGTACATTTACCATATTTTATCTATATAATCATATGTATCTTGATATATTTTAAATTTCCAAACTTCCTAAAATTTCTTGCCCAATTAAAGTGCACACACATGAATATTCACAAAATAATTTTAAAATGTGAAAAACTTATCACACAATGAATATAGTTTATATTAATTCAAGAAGAGATATTTTGTCTTGTTTTGTAATAGCTCCATGAAAGAAAGGTTCTAATTCCACACTTCTTCACCATATTTTGAAATGTAAAAAATTTCTACCATTCAGTTACAATCACCTTTTTCCTTCAGAGAATATAGATAATGCTAAAAAGAAACTTAGACTACAGTAAAAAAATGTATACCTGCTAAAAATTTAAATGAGATGAAATCAGTGAAAATAAGCTGAAGAAAAATCAAACAACCCCGTAGTGCTGTGGTTTGTTTTCTTATATGGTCTATATATGCTTCCTTGTCACCATGTGTTCAGTAGTGATGAATGTTTCAGGAGGAGTCCTATGTGACAAAATTCACCAGTGCAGCCCTCTGAGGTGGAAATTTTTCTTATTAATTCTAACAGTTGTTATGCTATTTATTCCCATTTTCTTAATTGTTTTGGGTTTGTTATTGTAGGTCTTTTCCTTCTCTTGTGTTTCTTGCCTAGAGAAGTTCCTTTAGCCTTTGTTGTAAAGCTGGTTTGGTGGTGCTGAACTCTCTCAGCTTTTGCTTGTCTGTAAAGGTTTTAATTTCTCCATCAAATCTGAATGAGATCCTTGCTGGGTAGAGTAATCTTGGTTGTAGGTTTTTCTCCTTCATCACTTTAAATATGTCCTGCCCCTCCCTTCTGGCTTGCAGAGTTTCTGCTGAAAGATCAGCTGTTAACCTTATGGGGATTCCCTTGTGTGTTATTTGTTGTTTTTCCCTTGCTGCTTTTAATATTTTTTCTTTGTATTTAATTTTTGGTAGTTTGATTAATATGTGTCTTGGCGTGTTTCTCCTTGGGTTTATCATGTATTGGACTCTCTGTGCTTCCTGGACTTGATTAACTATTTCCTTTCCCATATTAGGGAAGTTTTCAACTATAATCTCTTCAAATATTTTCTCAGTCCCTTTCTTTTTCTCTTCTTCTTCTGGGACCCCTATAATTCGAATGTTGGTGCATTTAATGTTGTCCAGAGGTCTGTGAGACTGTCCTCAGTTCTTTTCATTCTTTTTTCTTTATTCTCCTCTGCAGTAGTTATTTCCAATATTTTATCTTCCAGGTCACTTTTCCATTCTTCTGCCTCAGTTATTCTGCTATTGATTCCTTCTAGAGAATTTTTAATTTCATTTATTGTGTTGTTCATCATTGTTTGTTTGTTCTTTAGTTCTTCTAGGTCCTTTTTAAACGTTTCTTGTATTTTGTCTATTCTATTTCCAAGATTTTGGATCATCTTTACTATCAATATTCTGAATTCTTTTTCAGGTAGACTGCCTATTTCCTCTTCATTTATTAGGTCTGGTGGGTTTGTACCTTGCTCCTTGATCTGCTGTGTGTTTTTCTGTCTTCTCATTTTGCTTAACTTACTGTGTTTGGGGTCTCCTTTTCACAGGCTACAGGTTCATAGTTCCCGTTGTTTTTGGTGTCTGTCCCCAGTGGCTAAGGTTGGTTCAGTGGGTTGTGTAGGCTTCCTGGTGGAGGAGACTAGTGCCTGTGTTCTGGTGGATGAGGCTGGATCTTGTCTTTCTGGTAGGCAGGTCCACGTCTGGTGGTGTATTTTGGGGTGTCTGTGGCCTTATTATGATTTTAGGCAACCTGTCTGCTAATGGATGGGGCTGTGTTCCTGTCTTGCTAGTTGTTTGGCATAGGGTGTCCAGCACTGTAGTTTGCTGGTCGTTGAGTGAAGCTGGGTCTTGGCGTTGAGATGGAGATCTCTGGGAGATTTTCGCCGCTTGATATTACTTGGAGCTGGGAGGTCTCTTGTGGACCAGTGTCCTGAAGTTGACTCTCCCACCTCAGAGGCACAGCACTGACTCCTGGCTGGAGCACCAAGAGCCTTTCATCCACATGGCTTTTGCGCCGCCCTAGTCTAGAAGCTCCTGCCCCTGCTCCTCAGGCCGGGCCCCCATCTGTTATGCTATTTAGAATTTTCATTTCATTTTGTGTCAGTTTCTTTGAGTTGGGTTTCCTAAAAAAATATATAGCCAATTTTAAAAATTTTAAAGTTGATTGGAATAAAGTTATAGTTAATGCATTCTTATTAAGAGTTTAATGCTTCTTGACCTTTTGTGATATACTCTTTTTAATTCAAATATACTGTATGTTTGTATTGTTAGATGTTTGTGTGTGTGTGTTATCTATATATGTGTATTATGTGCATATATATAATATTTCTATACATATTTCACATATTTATATATATATTTCATATATATTATACTTTTCAAAGGACCAGCTTTTGATGTTTTCTATCCCATGTTTGTTTTCTATTTTTATTAATTAATTGCTATTAATATTTATTGGAGGGATGCTATTGATATTAACTACAATGGAGAAATGTTGGGAGAAGCCAGTTTAGCAAGGAAAGTTTAGGAGCTGATTTTATGACATCTTAATTTTTATATGTTTTATATGACATCTGTTATACATCCAAGTGGAGATGAATATAGGAATTAGAGTTTAGGGAAGTGATCTAAATTAGGGATATACATTTTACCCTTGTCGCTCTATAGCAGGCATTTAAATTCAATGATACTGAATAAGATCAAGAGCAGGAGTTCAGATAGAAGAAAAGAGGTAAAAGAATGGAGCACTGTGACATTCCAATGTCTAAGGGCCAAAGAGATAAAAAGGATCCAGCAAACAATCATGAGAAGAAGAGCAAATGAAACAAGAGTAAAACTAGAACACAGCGTGTCCTATATGGAAAGAAAAGATTTCAGAGAGGAATAATCAACTGTATCAGAACCTACTGCTGGTATGTTAAGTAGAATGAGGATTGAGCAGTTTCAGTGGAATGGCAGGGGTGAAAGACTAATTAAAATGGGTTCTAATAATGCCATATATTAGAGATAAAATGAACAGGTTTGCTGCAAAAGAAAGGAAAGAAATGGGCAGTATCTAGAGGAAAAAGCAGAACTAAAAGTTTTTCTTAAAATGGAGACAAGCATTTTTATTTTGTTGGAAAAGATTCAGTAGAGGAAAATTACTCAATCTGAAGGAGAGAGAGGAGAAAACTGCTACAAGAATAACCTCAAGAGGTGAGAGGGTTAAGTAACAGGAGTAGAATACACATATTTCGATGCAGATGCTCACAGGTTTGTGGAAGTGAGAGGGGAACTTGTGAACTTTATCTTGGCTTGTTTCTATTAGTCAATAAAATAGAAAGCAAGGTGATCAGCTGAGATTGAGGATGAAGGAGGAAGTTTTAAAGGTTTGATAAGATAGAAGAAGATACAAAATACGTAGTCAAAAGTCTGAGCATGTGGATTGACCAAGAAAATCAGAATGAACACTAGGCACCATCGATGGCCCCACCTGAACTGAGTAATTATGACCTTAAAGTGAGACAAGTCATAATTAATTTTAGTTCTCTTCAAAAATGCTAAGCTGCATGGGTGAAGGCACAAAGTAGATGGTATTTTGAATTTAACCAGGCCTTTTATTTTGCCATAAGAATATTTTGAGCTGAGAAAGGGTTAGTTAAGAGTGTAGAGAAGATATAATTAAAATTAACCACAGAATTTACTGTTAGTGAAAAAGGAAATAAACATGAGAAATGGGTGAGAAGTTCAATGGTCCCTGTGAAAAGGAAGGGTAGGTATTAAAAGGACTGAGCTGAAAAGGCAGGAGATGGGGACCTAAGATTGGGATGATGGAAATGGCAGTTATGCAGTAGATATGCTTACTGGTAATGGTAAGGTCTAGGGTGTGGCTATGTGAGTGAATGACTGAGAGAGTTTCGAAGTTGGTATCATGGGAAGAGTTGAGGTTGATAACTGAAAGGGAAGGGCATTGGGTAGAACTTGGCTCAGGATTTTGAAATCACCAGTAGTCATAAAGGAACAGTTTGGAGAGAGTTATTATGAGTCAGGAGGTAAAATATTTAAGAAATTAAGGGAAGAGATGAGCAGGTCATTTTAAGACTGCAGCAAGGAGTGTTGGCAAAGAGTTGTCTGATGAGAAGAGATCCAACGCGAAAGGGTTTTAGGGAGAAGCAAAGGAGAATAGTCTGAAAACAGCAAAGAAAAGGAAGGAATGTGGGGTAGAAAACAAACCACTCAAGAAACTACAGAGGAAACTGTAGTGCCTTTAGGGGAGTTCCAGGTTTTAGCTAGAGAAAGTAGGAGAGAGCACACAGATAAAAGATCAAGGATCTGGGAGATATTGCTAATGAGGCACAGTGAGTTCCTAAAAAGCCTGGCGTAAAGGCTCAGGAATAGGACAAGGCTGAGTGTTGGGGTCCAAAAAAGGGGGATATAGAGAATATTGTGAAGAAAGACCTGGGAGACTTGGGCTTTTTGAGGTTAATACATGGAAACAGCACTAGGTTTAGTAATCAGTCCTCAATGTATGGAAATTCCTTTCTTCTCAATTAGTCTTTTGAGAATAGATTTCCAGGTAAGGTCCTAAAATATAAAAATCCCATGTGACTTATTAAGGGTAAACATTAGCTTTTTACTTTACAGTTGGTGCTAGTCAACTTAGAAATATAGCATGTATATAATGTATAGATAACACCTAAATATTTGGAATACAACTCCTTAAAAGCTATTGTATGGTCAAATAATCTGGTGAAATTTATTAACATCAGCTATATAAGTAATAAATAATGTGTTCCCTTTTCTTACTTTAATTAGGTTTGTGTGAGATTTTGGTATATGTGGTGGGGAGAGGGATTAACAGTTTGTAAATAAGCATGGATATATTACTTATATGATTATTTTAGTTTTCCAAAAATATTTTTCATGTAGACATAATCTGATATTTTTTGATAATAGAATACTTAAGTAAAACACCTTGTTGGTTTGAGCTACTATTTGGACTATTTAGTCAATGACAGCTGAAATGGATTTTTGCCCCTCATACATAACCCTCCTAGTTTGCAGAACTGAACTCCTTTTAAATTGTGGTATATTAAACCCAGAGGGAGGTTATCTCATGACTAGCTCACCACAGATATTTTTCTCATTAATATTATTTCTTGTGAATGCCTGATGTGAATATAATTTTTCTGTATTTATGAATTTTAGCAGAGGTTTTTCTCAATCTACTGTCGAATATGCCTCAAAGGATATGGAAAGACAGTATTTTACTCATTTTCCCGAAAAAGTACTTAGTAAGCATTTGCTTTTGGAAGAACATTGTTATAGGCTCTGACAGGCATTCCCAAGATAGCTGTATTTACTATTCCTGACTTGTAGGACATTAAAATTCACCAGAGATGTTGGATGTAGACCATGAAACATTTAATAATCAACGAGAAATAAGTATTCATATTGGTGATATAAACAGTAAGCATGATAGAATCCCAAAGATGGGAGAAGTTTAATGTTGGCTGAATTTACTAGAAAATAACTATTAAAGTGGGACTAGGCAGGATTTTGGTAGGAAAATAATAGGGCAGAAGTCATTCTAGGATGATGAGCTCCAACAAAATCGATTATTTCTTGAGGAACCTTCATTGAATCCTTGATGCAAAGCTAGACAGTAGTGTATTCCTATAGTATTTTATATATAACTTTACCATAGCAGTTATTATATTGGTGTGTCATTATTTTTTGTGTGCCTGATTTATCTATAAATTGTGAGAAATTTCAGGGTGAGGATTATGCCTTATTGAAAACTATATTCCAGTACTTCTAAGTCACTGATTAACTTGAATATCTTATTGTATTTTTAATTGATGATATTCACTTCACATGTACAATATTCAAGTTACAGAAGAGTGCATTGCAGAATGCATATTCTTATTCCACTAACCCCCTATTTCTCCTCTCCAGAGATGTGTCAGCATTTTCTTGTGTATCCTTCAGAAATATACATACCGTTCATTCTTTACATATGCTGGGTGTAATGCATATAAGTACTTACTATTTTCCTCTTTTTAAACTACACACGCTGTTCTGAATTTATTTTTTTTACTCCAAAAATATGTGTTTAATTAGTTTCATGTATTAATGATATAGTTTCTTGATTTTTCATTTCAGATGAGCAGTGTTCCATTGTTTAGGGGTATCGTATTTTTTAACCAGTCAACGGATGATGGATATTTAGGTTGTTGTCAATCTTTTTTCAATTAAAAAAATAGCTAAAATTGATATTCATGTAGATACTTCAGTTTTCACTTATGTAGGGATAACACCAGGATATATTCTTAGGACTGAAAATAATAGGTATGTACACAAATTTAGATATTGCCAAATTGCACACCAGTTATATGAGCCTACCACTTTATTTATTTCTTTGCCAATGCAGCACGTTATCAAACTTTTGCTTCTTTGCTAATCTGATAGGTGAAAATATTTCATTGCAGTTGATATTTTCCTTTCTCTTATTTTGAGTGAGGTTGAACATTATTTCATGTTTAAGAGACATTTGCATATACTATTTTCTTCAGTGTCTGATCATATCTTTTGGTTTTTTTCTATTATGTTGGTGCATTTATTGTAATTGACATGTAGAAATTCTTTCTGTGTTAGAGTTATTGGCCATTTGTCTGTGATATGAATTGCTAGTATTTTTGTGTGTCTTTGACTTTGCTTGTGGTTATTTTGCATGTATAATACTTCACTGTATATGTCAAGGTTTTCTTTTAATTTTTTGGTGTGTTTTTCTTTAAATAATTCTTAGACTGCACTCCTACACTTTGATTTCATAAAATAAATCTCCCATAATTTCTTCTAATTTTTTGATCATTTATAATTCACTGAACTCCTGTTTGTATTTGGATCTTTGGCCAATTATTATTACATTTCAGCTTCAAATCCACTCATTTTTGTGTACTTTGTGAATCATGGGCTGAACCCTGTAAGGATATCTCTTTTATCAGTTGGCTTCACGTTAGGCTCTGTCAACAAAGGGCTTGGAGAGAAACTAAATGATTGTGGAAGGGGAAGAGACTTCTGGGCATGAGTGGATCAGAAGCATGAAGCCACAGCAGGAAATTAGGGTTATATCTTCCTGTAATGTTTTCAGCCAACCAGAAGCCATTTCTACAGATCAGCTCTGTCCCACCTGCACCTTCCAGCCAGTTTCACTAAGATATGTTTAAGATATATTGTGTTCCCCAGCTATATTACTGTTTATTCTATGTTTACTAGTTATATCATTAGCTACTAAAAAATTATGTTTTATGTTAACACAGAATCATTATTTTAAAAAATCCCATAATATATTATGCAGATAATTAAACTGTTGCTTATTTTTATATGTCTTGTCCTTCAAGTTTCATATTAATTTCTGCACATTTGATAATATTTTTCAACCACTAATGAGAAAGAATAAACATGAAAGTATATACTAAAACTGCTGTAACAGACCATTTAGCCTTTTTATCATTAATATTTTTAGAAATGTGACATCAGTTTACTGAGGCAAACACATATTCAACATTCTTCATATATTTATGTTACGATAAAGAAAAATAATCTTTGAAAATAGATCAATCACTCCTTAGAAAATAATTAAATGTTGAATTCATTTGGGGCATTAGCTCAATTTCTCTTACTTGTATTTAATGAAACTCTTCAATTCTATAATTATGTTTTAATAATCAGATGTAACCACTTCACTGTTTACAATCCATTGAATGTGACAAGGTTACCTAGGAGTTGTTATTATGACATGCTTCATTAAATTTATTTAAGAGATTTCAACATTTTTCACTGAAATTCTTACTTGCAGTCATAAAAATTAACTTTGGATTAATACTTGCTGTGAAATGTTTTAGAGAAATAGGATATTTTAATAATTTTTAAGATAATAATACTATGAAAAGCTTCTTAGTGTCTCATTTTCATAAGTCTAAAAGTGTACTCAGTTATGATTGAATATACTATGAAATCTACATAACACTTTAATTTTTGAAATGTTGGGGACTATCATTAAAGTCTTTGCTCCTAAATCAGATGTTTCATGTAAAAATCACAAATGTATTAAAATCACCAAGAAAAACCATGTTTGTGAGTGGACCGGACTGTAGAAATGAATACCTAATAATAAGTTAAAGATTGTTATTTGCTCTCTTTTTGTTAGTATTAGCCTTTGTGTTCTGCAGATCAAGATCCACAATGGTCAGTTTGTTTGGGGTCACTTTATTTGTTCCTAAAAGTCATGTTACTTGTATCTGCATAGTAGTTACATTGGTGTTTCATTATGTATGTTTGTGTTTGTGTATATAAATATATGGATGTGTATACTTGAACATATTGGGAATGGGAAAGGACTCAGATTATTCACTAGCTCAAGACTGAGTTTTGTTTCTTGCTAGTGTTTAAAAACAGAGAAGAAACAGAAGTTTATTAGACAAATAAGCCTGAACAAGGTTTTGCAACCTTAGCGCTATTGACATTGTGAGGCAAGTAATTGTTTGTTGTGAGGGGCTGTCCTTTGCATTGTTAGATGTTCAGCAAGATCCCTGAATTCTACCCACTAGAAAGTAGCAGAACCTCACTCCCAGCTGTGGCAACCAACAATGTTTCCAGACAGTCTCAAATGTCTCCTGGTAGACAAAATCACAAATCCGTAGTTTTCAAAGACGGAAGATTACTTGTTCAGCACTCTATTTGTACTCATATTTGCCCTTGAGTTCAGTCTCCTCCAGACTATTCTGATAATGAAGGAAAGTGACTAGCAGAAATATTTTGTAGGGTGCCAGAACACAAATATAGTACTGCTATGAAACCCAGGTGAAAGCATGGAAATTCTGCATTATTGCAGAGAGTACAGTGAAGTTTTGAACTTGAAGATATAAATCAAAATAGTTTATTACTCCAGTGAGCCCCAGTGAGAAAAAGTGAAAAGCAGCAGAAGCATAAAAATAATGTCCCCTTAAGAGAGGTAAAGATGACTGGTGCCTTGGCACTGGTGGCATTCCACTAGGCATCACTGGAAGACGCATGTTGTGGCATCTTAACTCACAGCTCCCTACAGAGAATGTAGTATGATGAGAAAAGGAGAAAAGTAATAGGCAATGAATGCTATATTTACAGAGTCTTCCGTTTGCCAAATCTGATGCTCTTCACCACCACTCTAAGTAGAGTTTTTATTATCAGAAGAGGCTAAACGGGACTGTACTCAAGCATAAATAGAGGCCAAATAGCTTCTCCGCTTGCCTCAGTTTGTTTGCACACACAGCCTTGCCTTGATCGGCTCAAATATGCATGCTCCTCTTTATCTCATCCTTTGTTCCCCTTCCTTCCTCCTTTCCCAGTCAGCTACACTTCAGGCACATACATATCTCAGGCAAGTGCAGAATGGCAATTCTCCAAAGAAATGAGCATTTAGTTATTACCCCGTCATTGATTTAGTGGATCGTATTCATAATAAAAAATGTTTTATCAAAAGTTTATGGTAAACACTGGAAACTCCTTAGTAAAATAACCTGGAAACAGAGTTAAAACTAACAATCTGTAACTGATCAGTTTATATATCTTGGACATATCATGTTTCTTCTTATTTATACCTGAACAAAATAAATAGGAAAATTAATTTTTTCCACTTTCCTCTCGGTGATTACCAGGTTTTTTTTTTAATACAGAAATATCTCAAATGAAATCTGATATTGTATTAAAACATTTTATAGTAAAAGGAACGTTCCAAATAGCCCCTCTGAAAATTTTAGTTTTCTGTATTACCTCAGACTTTAAAACAGGCTAGTGAAACTCAAGAAACTGTTAAGTAACAGCTTGAAAATTCACAGGAGAAAGATAAAATAAAATAATGAAAATACATTTAAATTGATCTCAAATTCTGAATTGAATTGGCACTTACACTACCTCTGAAATAGCTTCAGTTTGTCCAGTGAGTGAGCCAGAGGCTTTTCTCAATTTACAGTTAAAGCAAGAATAGAAAAAAAATAACAAAAACAAGACAAAATAATATTTTGACAAGTTTCTCATCTAATCTTTATTATGCCAATCCCAAAATAACAGTATTTGCTGGACTTTTAATTATGCATATTAATTCTTCTCTATTAAAGACAGATAAGAAAAATAATTGAATCAGACTGTTTTTCCAAAAGGAAAATAACATTAAATCTCATCCTCATGTGAAACACCTAATATTTAGAATTTTAGTTTTGCAAGGAAACAAAGTTTTAAAATTTTATTTCTCAGCCAATGCTGGAATTCATTCTACTATGTATTGGTCAAATAATTACTGACTCTTCAATTGAATAGATCTATTAACAAAATTCTGATGTACTTTTAATGGAGTAAACTTTGTTAGGGTATTATTTTTTTATTTTATACAGTCTAACTCTTCCTTTCTGCCTTTATCATTCATTGGCTTCAGTTATAATCTCATAATATGTGAAGCAAAAGAGTAAATCTTGTGTGTTAATGTGTGTGTGTATTTATCAGACATTCTAAGGAATATGTGCTGTCCCATTTCTTCCTCACTTTTTTTTTTCTCACTTATTTTTGTCTCTTCATGTCTAAACATCCTTTAAATTGTATTTCCCGCTAAATATACAAAGTTCTTACAATTTTGATCAACTTTTTCTGTGTGCTTCAGTGTTGTTCATTTCCATTTTTAATTTGTAATACTGAAGACTAGTCACATGGCACAACACAGCCATGGAAAATTACCTAATATAATCCAGGCACTACACTTCTATACTTGAGACTGCCTCTATAATTTTAAACATTATATCATAATATAGACCTATAAACTATTTTGGGGAAGCAAAACCCAAGTTCTTCATCGTGTTAACTATTTCAAAAATGTTCTTCCTCATTCTTCCTTTATCTCCTTTATTCAATAACTATGTACTAAGATCCCAGTATAAATCACATATTATTCTAGAGAACGATGAAATATCACTCTCTTTTTCCGATAGTTATGGTATAGAAGGGAGATTGGAAACCAAACTATTGTAAAATAAGAAAATGTTATAAATATGGGCATAGTTTAAAAATAGCATGAGAAGATGAGGCATCAGGTCTGTCTATAGTGGAGAGTGGAGCTGGAATGGCATAGCGACTTTATTGCAACACATCACTTAAAGGATGATGCAGGACTACAGGTGTGCCCTAAAAGTGTGGATGGAGAGGAGAGGGCAGAGACATTATTGCTCAGATGGAGAGAATGTTGTGGTCACTAATTTTTGTGGGGGATAAAGAAGAGATAAAAAATAAGGATTTTCCCAAATCTCTGATCTCAAAGTAGAAAAAGAAAGTGAGGAGGGGAGAAAAAGGGATGCTCAGGTAAACATTGTGATACATGTTACCATAGAGTAAAGCAAGGCTACTTCATGAGACAAGGGGGATGTAGCCATCTATATTAAAGATATTGATTTTACACTGTAGATTACTGGCCTCGAAGTGTTTTGATCATTCAACTCTATATGTAAACATTTTCATGCACAAACTATCAAAATAATTTTATAACTTACAAAGGCAATATACGTATTGTGTTACTACTATAGTATATATTATAAAAATACACAAATAGAAAAATATAATGAAATAAAAATGAATTCAATATTTCAAATTATTATTTTACTTCATAAACATTATTTGTAATAATGTTTTTCAAAATCTTGTTAATCATGATGGCTTTGTGTCATTATTACCTTCTATTTCAAGGCCCAATATATACTTAAAGTCCGTCATTAACAATAAAGGATGTAAACCCATATTTCAAATTATTTTTAATAATTTCACATTTTTCTGACCAAAATCTTGCCGATAAGTTTAGACTATTATTAATTTTACCTATTTTAGTGACTTAAGAAGTCAAAGTGAAAAGATTATTATGACAATTTCTTATTGTTTGGTGATTCTTACATTTTATTATTTTTCCAATTGTGGTTTCTTTGAAGGAAATTGTATCAATATCTAGTTTTTTAGTTATAGTTGTTCTAGTCAAAACTAAATAATATGATAAAAAAAATCTACCTAGTTTACATAATCTAAACTATAGTGCAACGAGCTGAAAGTAATAAAATAACTGAAGACAACACAATTTAATATTTTTCTGGAACTCTCTTCTTACCCCACCCTTAGTATATTTCATATAATCTATATGATCCTTGACTATCTGATATATGGACCAAGATAGCATTCTGCTGTCAATCTAGTTGTTAAATATCATTAATATATAATCTCTTTATTAGTTTTATAAAATAAACATAAATACTGTTATAATATTTTTCACAACCTCATAAGTCATCTTGGGCACTGTTATTCACTAAATGTTTTTGTTTCCCCCGCCCCCCCCACTAGAATTCGTATGTTGAAATCCTAACCCCCCAATATGATGGTATTAGGAGGTCGGACTCTTGAGGGTGGAATCCTCATGAATGAGGCTAATGCCCTTATAAAAGAGACCCAGAGAGTTCCCTTTTTCCTTTCACCATTTGAGAACACAGCTAGAAGACAGCTGTCTATGAACCAGGAAGTGGTCCCTTACTCTGCAGCCACTTTTATCTTGGACTCCTCAGCCTCAAGAACTGTGAGAAATAAATATTTGTTGTTTAAGCCACTCACCCTATGGTATATTTGTTATAGCAGCCTGAACAAATTGATAGAGGCATGTACCAAATGTGAGATAGAAGAAAGGCATAATTAAACTTTTGTTTCAGAAAAATGTTTCTGGTTACAGTATGGAGAATTTTGAGACTGGAGGAAGAGACTATTTCATATGGAAAATAGTGAGGACTTAAGTCAGTGTCTGAAAGGATTGAGAAGTAGACTGGATTGTTGGAGATATTAAAGACATGATCTGACCAGACTTGGTTACTGGTAAGATGTCAGGCTGAGAAAAAGGGAGATATCTAGGATAGCTTCTAGATAGATCAGTTGGACAAATGCATGATGATGGTAGCATTCACTGAAATAAAAACTAGAATCTTAATAAAGTTAATGGGGTTTCCAGTCTGACATATAAGGAGATTAAAAGTTGCCACTCTGTCCTAACAAGTAAAAGACTGAACAAGCTGGAAAATCACAGGGCAAATTGCCACTTCAAAAATTGGAAAGATGGACAGGTGAGTACAGAGAATCACAACTTACCAGAGCAGAAATCTCCACAGGAACCAGTACCTGGGTAGGAAAACCTAAACCTAAACTGTAATTGAGGAATTGCTGGGGACTCCTTGTGGACAAGTCTGAGAGTTAAAAACTCTGAGGGAGGGGGGTCATAAGAGAGCACCCAAGCTTTTGTGGGTTTTACCTCTAGGAGCTCTACCAGGTGCTCACAGTGAATATCAGAGAAAAATCCCTTCATGCTTTTGGCAGTAGGAGGGGAAAAGCAACAATTTAAAAATATGTCAGAGCATTCTGTTTTTCTTAACAAAGTCTGACCTCAGCAGAAACTTTTTTACCAGAACTTTACCTGCTGGAGTTTCATCAGAGCCTAACTTACCTGGGAGGAGACAAATACTCAAGCCCTGGAAAGTTCACAATCCAAGGCACAAGCTCACCAAAAGACTGAGATCTAATCATAGGATTATAGAACACTTGCCCTCCCCTACACCTCACCACCACATTATTAAAGGCCTAGCTGTAGCAGTTCCTTTTACTGGATATATCACGTCCAGATTTCAACAAAAAATCACAAGACCTACTAAAAGTCAAAAAATACAGTTTGAAAAGACTGAAGAAGAATTAGAGCCAGAGTCAGCTATGGCAAGGATGTTGTAATTATTAGGCTGGGAATTTAAAACAACTATGATTAAAATGCCAAGGGCGCTAATAGAAAAAAAAAAAAAAATAGTAGGCAACATTCAAGAACAGACGGAATGTAATAAAAGGATGAAAATTCTAAGAAAGAATCAAAAAGAAGTGCCAGAGAGCAAGAACACTGTAACAGACATGAAGAATGCCTTTGATGGACTGATGGATAAAATTAATAAAAATCAGTTTGGGGCTTGTTCAATTTAAGGTGCCTGTGAGATGTAGAGGTGGAAACATTTAGCTGCCACAGGTGTAACTCAGGACAGAAGTCCAAGTTGAAAATAAGTGGAGAAGTTATCTACATACAAGTCGTGATTAGAACAAATGGCCAAGATTAAAATACATGGGAAGTGTTTTAGAACAATGATTCATAACCTTTACTGAGTTACTTCATGATTTTAAAATTCTATATCTCCTCTTCAGAAATAAGTTCACATATACAATATTAAATGTATAGATTCAGGAGTTTTATTGCCTCCTTAAATTCCATTTGAGCACAATAGTTTCTAATTTAAAGCAAAAAGACTTGAAGCTTAAATACAGATTCCTGAGGAAGACATGACGTTTAAATGCTGTCCTGATGTGTTTCATCATTTAAGGAAAGAAGGCACTTATAAAAGAAACTGAGAAGTGGATGAAAAAAAAAAAATGTAAAGAAATTTGGAAATAAATGGATGAGAGTCTTTTAAGAAAGTGGCTGAGTTTGCATCAAAAGTTGAACATACACATATATGTGTAAATATATACATATATATTTATGCATATACATGAGTATGTATTCAAGTTTTGATATATGTATATTTGTATGGGTGTGGCTGTGCTTGTGTGGTGTATTTGTACATAGAGGAGTCTAAAAATACAGCATAGAGTGGAAATAATTGATGGAGTAAGATGGACTCTATTGGGGCTAGGGATTTAAAGAAAATGAAGAAGGGCTGGAATAATTGCTGAGGGGAGCGGGAAATAGGCCAGATAAGAAAAATGTAATAGGATTGCCAAGCAGTTGTGGTTACCTCTGAGTTTGGATTCCATAAATTTGCTATGGTACTAATCTTCAAGATCATCTGGTTTTCTCTAGTGGTACACAATAATATGGGGCAGGTTCAGAAGCAGAGGGGGCAGATGGTTGAATTAATCCAGAGCTTCTCAGAAATTAAAGAGGAAAATATCAGAATCAGCTGGGGAACTTTTTTTAACTACACAGATCTGTCAGTCAGAAATAGGAAAATACATTTTGCAATAACGTACCAGTGAGTGGACAGAGAAGGGAAGGAAGCTAAAAAGGCTTGTATTAATGACCACATGTTACAAAGTTGGTAAAGAAGAGGGGGTAGACTAAGTGGAATTGGAGAACGATTTGTTACTGAGCTTGTAGTAATAAATGATTAAATTAGATTCAAACTTATCTTCAACATTATAAAATGTAACAGAAAACCAGATGCGTTTAGATGATAAAAACTTTAGATGTTGAAAATAAATTGGTTATCTAGAACAATCAGATTAATCAAATAGTTACTTTAAAGACAATGTCACATAATGTCTAACCATACTTTGGGGACTTTCTGGCTGTTTAATTCTCACCACTGGGTCTTTCTAATTTTCTGGCTCGAGCAAGTACTTTGCCTTGGTCTGTCTGATCTCCTCATCCTAAAATTCATATGCTTGTCATGAAAATTAAATGAGTTAGTATATTTAAAACACTTAGAACCATAGCTGGTACCTAGTGTACACTTGAAAAATGTTACCTGTTGTTATTACTAAATCTCTATTTTACCTTTATTATACAGATGTGACTTTAACAGTGAATTCTCACTCAGTGGAAAATGTGTTTTTGTTTTCATTTTTTTAAAAAAAGCTAAAATCAACATCTAATTATCTGTAGAGAGCAGTTTCCTAAAATTTTTAAGTTTTGATCAACTTGTAGACTATTGATAGATTTATCTTCCATCCCCTACTTCCCTAGAAGCTGTTAACTATAATTATCATTTAGCATTAAGTCAGATCCTTCAAACTTAATTCTGCATAACATTCTCATTTTGCTCTATTATGACATATATCAACCATGATTCTCCTTGACTGCATTCATGATATCCTTAACATAAATCCCATGACGAGTAGGCTATAAAAATTGTTTTCTGAATGAAGTGGGTTTTCTATTTGGAGAAGATTAGAAAGCAAAGAAATCATCACTAAAGTCTATAACAGAGAATGAGACACATGAGGTATGAATTTCCCACTTCATTTGGGTCTCGGTTATTCCCCTGTACCCCATGTCTATTATGTCAATTAAAACATTAATCTTATTTTCTGAGTCTCAATATCCATCAATATTAGGAATTCAAATTTATGAACCTAAATAGTCATAACCTGCAATGTTTATTCTCCAGTACTCTTGATGATACTTTTCTGAATATTGACCCTTACTTGAGGACAGTAACACTGAAGTGGTATAGCTATATTGAAGCACAAGCACATGCACAAAAAATGAAATTTTTTGTCTTTTTCATTTTACTTTCTTTGTTTTTAACTGTGTACCATGTGTAACATATGTTCCTGAATAGTAGACAAAAATGGGATGCCTATGCAACCTCTTGGATAAATGTAAATAAAGATATATGATCTTACTTTAAACTTCTGAGAAACATGAGAGCAAGGGACCTGGCAGCATGGGAGAATTCCATATGGCTCATGATGTAAAAAGCCAGAGCAGATAAAACAGTCTTTGTGATCCAGACACTAAGCAAAAAGAGATGACTTGTTTGATTCATACTGAAATTACTTTATCTCCCCATTTCTCTTGTTCTCATTTTTAGAGTGATTTCTTCTCTTCTGCTCCAGAAAATTATAGCCCTATGATATTTTTAAAATATATTTTAGCCTTCGCTTAACCAAGGAAAACCTGACTCTCAGTAATTCATCCCTTATTTGTTTGAAGAATAAAACTTCAAAGTAAATTTTCTTTTCTTTTTACAATCTCCTCTCTTGTTTGATCATTTTTCTATTAAATTTTAAGTTTTGATGGTTTACTGTTATACCTTCACAAAAGAAATTTAGAGACACTGTCCCTTAAATTTTAGATGCACTGTGTATGGTGATTGACAGATGTTAACCGGACTTATTGTGGTGATCATTTTGCAATATATACAAGTAACAAATCATTACACTGTACACCTAAAACTACTATAATGTTATATCAATTATATCCCAAAATATTAGAGAAACTTAGAGATACTCTGCCCTTAAGAATTTTAAATGCAAGGATGGCACTGGTGAACCAGAGCATTTATCCATTTCCCTTGGTAACATGCAAAAAATATACATACACCTATATACAGAGATAAAAACTGTGAGTTTCCAGTGGAATCTCAGAATCTGACCTAAGGTCACACTCCAATTAGTCAATATTCTGATGTTCATAAAATAATAATACTGGACTCATAAAAAGGAGGAATAAGCAATGTGAGATATTTTTGAGAAATGGTTTTGATAGATTATTTCTCCTCATGTACATTTTAAAAAAATTAAGTATAGTGTCATAGAAAATAAAAACAGAAACTACATAGGTTGAAACAACACAGACACTATTTTTCCTGGACAAGATGCCTCTTCAGCAATAACTATTAATTTGCTCACCAGACTGCCAACATGGCAGGTCTTGGTGCCTTCCATGGAACTCAAAGAAATATGTCTCTATGAACAAAAGAGCAAACATCCTTCTGAACATTCAAAGTCAGCAATGCTTAAGACAACCAACTTGACTAAAAATACATATAGTTATTTACATATATGTTAGCTCACTTAATTGTCACAAAACCCAGCCAAGGCTGACTTAATTATCTCCATTTTACAGATTAGACAACTAGGACACTCAAATTTAGGAGATTTGCCATGTCCAGATAGCTAATGAGAAACACAAATAGAACTTAATACAATTTTACAAATGTAATAACTGCTAATTAAATTTTTGAAATAATAGAAAGGTATATAAACAATTAAATCCTCTTTAATTGCTTGAATTTACATATATATTCAAAAATATGTGTATATATAAATAAGAATATATTAATATACATGCATATAATTTTATTTAAACAAATAAATTAATGCCATACATACCATTTGGAAATTTGCTTTATTACCCTGTTACTTTAATGGCTTATACTGAACATTATTTCTCAGTATATACCACATATTTAAGCATTTCCATATGAGTTTTTACCAAAATGTCAATATTACAGGTTATGCATATGTATATGTTCTTGGTGTTACTTTTAAGAAAAGCTATCAATAAATGGAAATTCTTAATCAAAAATATTTTATAACTATTATTAGATTTGGTAGTTATTATTAAATTACTCTCCACAAATCTGTTTAAAACTTATATGTACATCAATAGTGTATGACAGTTCTACTTCCTGCACATTTTCTTAAAAAATAAAAGTATTCTCAATGTTTCAAAATTTTTTTTCTTGATCAATAGGAAAAAAGAAAAAATATGGTAAAATATTGTTAAAAATTCAATTACCTTATTACCTAGGAGATCAGGGATCTTTTTAAGTGCACCTGCTCATAACTTTGCTCATGCCCTTCCCCTTTATTTCTAATGGGTTACATGTCATGTTCATATTGATTTGTAGGATCATTCCTTTTTATATTAAATATTTTGGTCCATTTCAGTTACATACTTTACAAAAATGTCTTCCCAATATGTCAATTTTTAAAAAATTTTGTTCATTCATAATTCATAGCTTTGTATTTATTTTAAATAATCATCAGTGTTTTTATTTATGTTTTATATTTTACATCTTACTGAAGAAATTTTCCCCATTATAAGATGATTACAAAACAATAGCATCTTAAATTATATTCTAGAATTCATTTAAAATTGTTTGTGGGTAATAACTAATTTATAAAAAGGTAAACCTCATATTTGCTGTAATGTGAGGTAGAGCTAAGTTTATCGTAAGATGTACAATCAATTATCCTAGTATCACTTTGTCCCTCTTTACTGTTAAAAGGTTAAAGGGTGATCAAATATATTCATGTCTGTTTCTGGACATTTTCTTTTGTTCCATTGATCTATTTATTTCTATGCTAGAACTTTATTGCCTTCATTACTGCAAATGCATGTGTTTTTTTAAAATAACATTTAATAAGAGGCCCACGGGACTTTGGGCCAGCAGGCACTGACATGGTCATTGAGAGGACAGAGAAGCAAGTTTCATACACTAGGATAAAGTGCATTAGTGAAATAAAACATACCATTGGTAAAGGCTTGCGGCCACATGGGCTAGAGGCAGAATTCTACATAGCACTAAAAACCTGTTTAAAGACCCTCATTTTAATATATAAAAACACTATAAACAAACAAAGAATAAGGCAATGCAAAGCTTGTATTTCAGCTTGAGTCCAAAGAAATAATATTTTCTAACTATGATGCTAATTATTGTAGACTACCTGCAAAAATGGCCATTCCTATAAGCATATGCTTCTTCCATTAAGAATGAAGTCTAATCTCTCCCATGTATATTCTCTAACCATGTGACTTTTATTTTTAGCAATTTTATGAAATAAATGTGATTATCTTGAACTTCTGAACTCATGCCTTAAGAGACCTTCCTTGTAGTTTCTAATTTTATCCTTGGAAGGCAATAGCCAGGTTAAGAATTCCAACTACACTGCTTTAGAGAATGGCAACATTTAGAAAGAAAGATGCTGAAGCTTAAGAAATTACAAAAAGAGAGACAGGGACCCCCAGATGCACCAAATATGCAAGACAGTACAACAGATATGTGAGTGAAGCCATCTCATATCTTCCAGCTCTAGTGGAACTACCCCAGCAAATACCACGTGAAGAAAATATAAGCTGAACTGTCTCATTGAGCCCTGCACAAACTGTAGAATCCAATAATATCCAAATAAATGGATATTGTTGCTTTAAGCAGAAAAGTCTTGAGAAGATTTTGTACATAGGATTATACAACTGAAAAAATACTAGGACTCCACAAAGAAGAAACTCCAAGAATATCTGAAAGGATTTTCCTTGGTCCTTGGCCAACTCCTAGGCTATGGATGCACCGGATGACATCAAAGGAGACCTGGCATAGAACATCTGTTGCGATCTGGGAACTGAAAAGTGATTCAAGAATTTGTACAGAGCTGGAGAAATGTTATAGTTCTGGTCCAGCCACAGCAGAAGGACATTGCCGACTCTTCAGGTGATTTATTTAAAATCAGCAAAGGAGAGCAAAGCATGCCTCAAAAGGAAAGGGAGTACACAGTAACAGCAAAGGCAAAACTGAATTAGATCCTCCTTACCAAAACTTTAAACCAAGTCTCAGCAGGATAAATAATCTCCCAGTAATTTTATTGCTGGACGAACAAAACTAAATATGTGTTACAGGGAAATAACAAATCCAAAGTCTCTACAATGTATTATACAAAATATTAACATACATTTAAATATTACTAGATATATGGAGAAGCATGAATAATTAAGGATGATTAAAAAATAAAATAGTCATTAAAAGCAGATACAGAAATGTTTAAATACTGAAATTAACAGACAAGAACTTCAAAATAATTATAATTGCTATGTTTTTAAATATAGAAGATATAGATAAAATGAATGAAAGTACAGAACATTCAACAAATATTTAGAATCAGCACAAAATAATTAACTACACACTCCCTGAATTCAAATGCAATATCTCAAATTAGTCATTATGTGAATTTAACAGCAGACTAGACACTGCAGAATACAAGACTCATAAAGTCAAAAACTGGTCAAGAGAAAATACACAAACTAAAGTGCTGAGAGAAAGATAATGAAAAAAAAAAAAAAGATCAGAAATTAAAGAAATGTGGGATATCATCAATAAGTTTAACCTACCTGTACTTGGAATGCCAGACAAAGAGAATGACATGGAAGTAATATTTTTAATAAAAGAATGGTGAGGTTTTTCTAATTTGATAAAAATACCAGCTCATGAATTAAAAAAAAAAAAAAAAATTAAGATAAACTCAAGCAGGGTAAATACAAAGAAAACAGCCTCTCACATCATAGTCAAACTGAAGAAAAACAAAGATAATGAAACAATCTTAAGAGTAACCAGAGAAGGAAGACACATTTCCTGCAGTAAGATAACTGTGGAAGTCATAAAATACTGAATTTTTTTTTTTTTTTTTTTAATTTTGAACCCACAGAATTATGCTCCACTCAGGCTGGCTCCTTCTTCTTTCCACAACAGCCACTCAGGGCTCCTGGTTGTGGCCAAGGTCAACTAGATCACTGCCATCTGAAATGTATTCTTAATGTATTGAAAAAACAAAATACCAACCTCAGGGACAATAATCTTCCAAAATGAAGTTAAATCACAAGTGTTTTCAAGACCTAGTGAATAAACAGCAAATGGCCAGCATATCTGAATTACAAGAAATATTAAAGGAAGTTAATCAGGCTGAAGGAAAATGATTACAGATGGAAGAAAGAGTAAGAATAAATGAATAACTCAAGAAAAAGTAAATATAAAGTTAATTATAAAAGACTATTGATTGCTTAAGCTACAATAAAGACAGTGCATTTTGGGTTTTTACCAGATGTAAAAGTAGAGTACATGATAACAGTAAAAAAGGGCAAGAATAGAATAAATTAACTGTTAAAATATTCTTGCACTGTTTTGGATATATAACCCTAAAAATTTGAGGTAGACTGTAATAAAGATGTGTTCATTCCTAGGGTAATCAGTGAAAAAAGAATCCTAAGAGTCAGACAAATGCGAATTAAAAGATAAAGTGCAATAAAATTGTACTTGTTCATACAATAGTAATTAGATGAGGAAGAATAAAGAAATAAAAAGCCTTGATGGGGCAAATATAAAACTAATATCAAGGTGCTTACTTAAACCCAAATATATAAGTAATTTTTAAAAGACCCAACTCTATGCTGTTTATAAAAAATATCTTTCTAAATCACCTAGAGGTTCAAATTATGGGAAAATATGCCATGCAAATCCTAACCAAAATAAAATCTGGGTGGCTATGCTAAAATTGGGAGGAAAAAGATCTTACATCGAGGAGTATTTTGATGATAAAAAGGGACATTTTTTGTTGATAAAAGAATCAGTATATCAAGAAAAAACAACAATCCAAATCCACTAAAAGGAACATATACCTACCCTATTTCCCAGAAATTCTACTCCTAGATTTATGTGATGCATGAGAATTGAGTGCATACTTCCACCAAAATACACAGTTGAAAACATTCATAACAATTTTATTCTTATAACTGAGAACTGGACACTACGCAAACTGAGATATATTCGTACAGTGTAATACTCTACTGCCACAAAAACATGAACTACTGATCCATGCACTAACATAGATGATTCTCAAAAACATTATGTTAAGCAAAGGAAGTTCCTCACCATACACCTCAAGGGCCCACGTGTTTACCTGAGCTAAAATTCTCCTCATTCACTGCAGACATTAACTGAAGATCCCAGGAGGGTTTGCAGAATTGTCCTTTTTACCTCCTCACCACTGAATTTATTCAAATGAATTGGGAGTAACAAGTAACTAGTCCCTCTAAAAGCTACTTTATATAATCAATTTTTTTGCAAATAAATTTCTTATGAATAAATTCAGTCTGGGTGATGTACAGAAATTAAAAGGTAGTTTAACCTGAAGAAGTTCTACAGGACTCTTTAACTCAGGCAATTTCTAAACAACATTATTTTTTCTTCTAGTATAATATTAGACAAAGAATTTCCTGCTTTTTCTTTTATGTTTCAAGACCCCAGAGACTGCAATTAATTTTGTCATGAGATACTATTCAATATTAATTAAATTCTTTCAAGTGGATATGTGCTATTAAGAAATAGTCTTTTCTAGGTTAATGTGGTTCTTAAATTTAATTTGAAACTTATTTAGTCAGTATGTTTTAAAACGTTATGAAGACTAACCTTCCCTTATTTCTTTGTTGTTATTGTTTTTCTAAATGCACAATTAACCTGAAGACAAATGCTAATTAATAGATGACATTATAATTTGACTCCATTTATTATGTGAGCCATTTATATCAGTTCAGGAGGGGTAAAGAGGTGGATTGAGGAGTTTTCCTGTTTTGAAATTTAAAGACCCTTATAGTTGTGTTTCGTGTTTACATTTCATTACCATCCTACTTTATTTACTTAGTCATTTGTACTATTTAGTATGTTTTCTTTTTGATGAAGCAATAAAATGTCATGTAATTGGGTAATAGTAATTTAATACCTAAATACAAGCTTTTAAAATCCCAAGAAATTTGCGTGACAGGTTTATAGTTGGTACATTACTGGCGACGAAATTTCTTCCTGTAGGCAATTTTGAAACTTAACAAAATTAGGTTCCCTTAATCATCACCATTTCTAACACTAAAAAAATTAGTAACATAATTTGTTTTCAGAATTTAGTTTTATTATTATGTTTTCTAATTGTATAAACATAAACTTAAACACACATTTCTTCCCTAAAACCACATTTTGTTCCCTCCACACCACCCCCAGATTATGTCATTTACCTCTTCTCTGGATATCATGCATAAATGCTTTTCTGTAACATGTTGATTAGAGAGGATACTAACTCACAGGAATGTCATTTCAGGCACCACTGGCAGAGAACAATGGGGGGTCCCAGCAACACCAGAGAAACCAGGCAGACCAAAATCATACTGCAAAAATTCCAAAACTTTAACTGTCATTAGAACAACCCACAAAAGAAGGCTAGGATCTGCAGATTAAATCTAAAGAAGGTGACTGCCTGATAAAATAAAATAATTTAAATGGACTCTGAGTATCCAATCAGAATAGACAAAATGTCCAGGAAACAATAAAAAGATCTTACAAAGTCCTTATACAACTAAATATACCCTTACCATAAGATCTAGCAATTGTGATCCTTTTACCCAAACGAGTTGAAAACTTACATCCATACAAAAACCTGCACATGGATGTCTATAGCAACTCTGTTCACAATTGCCAAAACTGGAAGCAACTAAGATGTCCTTGAGTAGGTAAATGGATAAGTAAACGGTGGTACATCCATACAATGGAATATTAATTGGTGCTAAAAAGTAATGTGCTATCAAGCCATGAAAATACATGGAGGAAAAAAAGAAAAAAAAAAGAAAATACATGGAGGAACATTAAATGCATATTGTTAAGTGAAAGAAGCTGATAATAAGAAGGCTATGTACTGTATGATTCTAACTATATAACATTCTGGAAAAGGCAAAATTATGAAGATAGTAAAAAGATGAGTGGTTGTCAGGGGTTGAGGAGTGGGAGGTTGATGAATAGGTAGAGCGTGGAAGTTGTCTAGGGCAGTAAAAATATTCTGTGTGATACCATAATGATGGATACATGTTATAAATTTTTCAAACCCATGGAATGTACAGCACTGAGTGAACCTTAATGTATACTGTGAAATCTGGGTGATGATGATGTGTCAATGTAGGTTCATCAATAGTAGAAAATGTACCACTCTGGTGGGGGATGCTGATAATGGGAGAGGTTATGCACGTGTGGAAGCAGAGGGTATATGGGAAATCTCTGTACTGTCCCTCAATTTTGTTGTGAATCTTAGAATGTTCTAAAAACAAGTCATTTAAAAAAATAAGATGAATTGCATTTGTGTATGTTGATTAGACATGATGTATAATTAACATGTATTGAGCCCTGAATAAATAGGGTTGTTATTATCAGTGTTAGTAATGATTAAATAAATGGCCAAATTGATATATTAAAGCACCATAGGCAAATTTGTCCTCTACTCTAAACCACTATCAGGCTTTGTCTAAAGACGTCTGTGACTGTTCCAACTTACGTGGTGCTATTGACACCTAGTGGGTTGAACCCAAGGATGCTTCTAAATATCCTATAATGCACAGTATAACCACCACCACACTCCGGAAATGATCTGACTCAAAATGTCACAAGTACCAAGTTTATGAAACCCTGCTTTAGACCATACATTATTTTTAAATGTAAATGAAATAGCATCTCTTGCTCTCTCTCCTTTTCTCTTTCTGAATGTGTGAGTGTGTTAGTCTTAGAAGACACAAAGAAAAATGTTAAGTTGTAATTTGTTGATGCCTTAAGATGCATTACATGCTTAGGTCTAGAGAGGTTGCTTAGTGAATATGAAATAATATATCTAAATTTAAAAAAAGTAGAACCAATTTTCTGTATGGCTTTCTCAGTACAATAGCTTCAGATTGAAACAAAATTAACATAAATATTCCCTTTTGAGCATTAGCAAATAAACATAGCAGCTGTATTTTTGGCTTTTTAAAAAATACTTATAATTACTTGTAAACTCTGTCATCAGCAATTTCAGAGTCTTTGACCTGTTTGTAGCATCTGTATTTATAAACAGTAATTCAATTAATGTTTCCAAATGCCATAATCGATAAAGAAAAATGGTCGGTTAATAAGTAAAGAATATTTGAATGTAAAAAGGCATCCAGTCGTTTATAAGCAAATGACATTTCTCTAGAAACTAAATTCTTAGCAAATAACTCACCCTCTATTTGACCAATTAATTATTCTTGTTAACATCATATTAAACTGGTAGTTAAAACGGTTGACATATGTGAAATATTCAGAAAATACATAAGGGCTAATATATAAATAAATGTTCTCCTTGATATTCTATTTGTGATGTAAGAATATAACCATCTCTTACTTGAGTTTTTGACTTGAAATTAGTTTTGTTTTTAGATAATAGTATGAATTTTATTTTTAAATGACAGCATTTAAATTGCCCACCCATATTTCAGTCATCCTGTATTTGTTAATTTATTTAGCATTTTAAATTTCTATTTCCTTTTATTCTATTTCCTTGAAAAATTGTTTCAAGAATAAATGCCAGATTTAGCAAACAAAAATACAGGATGCCTAGTTAAATTTGTATTTAAGAAAAACCAAAAGAAGGAGCTTCAAGATGGCGGAAGAGTAAGACAAGGAGATCACCTTCCTCCCCACAGATACAACAGAAACACATCTACACGTGGAACTGCTCCTACAGAACACCTACTGAACGGTGGCAGAAGACCTCAGACCTCCCAAAAGGCAAGAAACTCCCCACGTACCTGGGTAGGGCAAAAGAAAAAAGAAAAAACAGAGACAAAGAATAGGGACGGGACCTGCACCAGTGGGAGGGAGCTGTGAAGGAGGAAAGGTTTCCACACACTAGGAAGCCCCTTCACGGGTGGAGACTGTGGGTGGTGGAGGGGGAAGCTTTGGAGCCACGAAGGAGAGCACAGCCACAGGGGTGCGGAGGGCAAAGCGGAGAGATTCCCGCACGGAGGATTGGTGCCAACCAGCACTCACCAGCCCGAGAGGCTTGTCTGCTCCCCCGCCGGGGCGGGCGGGGCTGGGAGCTGAGGCTCGGGCTTCAGTCGGATCGAGGGAGAGGACTGGGGTTGGCGGCGTGAACACAGCCTGAAGGGGCTAGTGCACCACGGCTAGCCGGGAGGGAGTCCGGGAAAAGCTCTGGAGCTGCCAAAGAGACAAGAGACTTTTTCTTGCCTCTTTGTTTCCTGGTGCGCGAGGAGAGGGGATTAAGAGCGCCTCTTAAAGGAGCTCCAGAGACGGGCACGAGCCGCGGCTATCAGTGTGGACCCCAGAGACGGGCATGGGACACTAAGGCTGCTGCTGCCGCCACCAAGAAGCCTGTGTGCAAGCACAGGTCACTATCCACACCTCCCCTCCCGGGAGCCTGTGCAGCCCGCCACTGCCAGGGTCCCGTGATCCAGGGACAACTTCCCCGGGAGAACGCACGGCGCCTCAGGCTGGTGCAACGTCACGCCAGCCTCTGCCGCCGCAGGCTCGCCCCGCATCCATACCCCTCGCTCCCGCCGGCCTGAGTGAGCCAGAGCCCCTGAATCAGCTGCTACGTTAACACAATCCTGTCTGAGTGAAGAACAGACGCCCTCAGATGACCTACATTCAGAGGTGGGTCTAAATCCAAAGCTGAATCCCAGGAGCTGTGGGAACAAAGAAGAGACAGGGAAATTTCTCCCAGCAGCCTCAGGAGCAGAGGATTAAATCTCCACAATCAACTTGATGTACCTGCATCTGTGGAACACCTGAATAGGCAAGGAATCATCCCAAATTGAGGAGGTAGACTTTGGGAGAAACGATATATATATATTTTCCCCCTTTTTCTCTTTTTGTGAATGTGTATGTGTATACTTCTCTGTGTGATTTTGTCTGTATAGCTTTGCTTTTACCAATTGTCCTAGGGTTCTGTCTGTCCGTTTTTTTTTGTTGTTGTTTTTTTTAATTACTTAAAAAAATTTTATTTTCTTAATAATTGCTATTTTTTATTTTAATAAATTTATTTTATTTTATTTTACTTTTTTATTTTATTTTATTTTATTTATCTTCTTCTTTCTTTCTTTCTTTCTTTTCCTTCTCCCTCTTATTCTGAGCCGTGTGGAGGACAGGCTCTTGGTGCTCCAGCCAGGCATCAGGGCTGTGCCACTGAGGTGGGAGAGCCAAGTTCAGGACACTGGTCCACAAGAGACCTCCCAGCTCCACGTAATATCAAACACCGAAAATCTCCCAGAGATCTCCATCTCAACGTCAAGACCCAGCCACTCAAAGATGAGCAAGGTACAGTGCAGGACACCCTATGCCAAACAACTAGCAAGACAGGAAGAAAACCCCATCCATTAGCACAGAGGCTGCCTAAAATCATAATAAGGCCACAGACAAACCAAAACACACCCCCAAACGTGGACCTACCCACCAGAAAGACAAGATCCAGCCACATCCAGCAGAACACAAGTACTAGTCCCATCCACCAGGAAGCCAACACAACCCACTGAACCAACATAGCCGCTGGGGACAGACACCAAAAACAAGGGGAACTACAAACCTGCAGCCTGCGAAAAGGAGACCCCAAACACAGTAAGTTAAGCAAAATGAGAAGACAGAAACACACATCAGATGAAGGAGCAAGGCAAAAACCCACCAGACCTAACAAATGAAGAGGAAATAGGCAGTCTACCTGAAAAAGAATTCAGAATAATGATAGTAAAGATGATCCAAAATCTTGGAAATAGAATGGAGAAAATACAAGAAACGTTTAACAAGGACCTAGAAAAACTAAAGAGCAAACTAACAGAGATGAACAACACAATAAATGAAATTAAAAATTCTCTAGAAGGAATCAATAGCAGAATAACTGAGGCAGAAGAATGGAAAAGTGACCTGGAAGATAAAATATTGGAAATAACTACTGCAGAGGAGAATAAAGAAAAAAGAATGAAAAGAACTGAGGACAGTCTCACAGACCTCTGGACAACATTAAATGCACCAACATTCGAATTATAGGGGTCCCAGAAGAAGAAGAGAAAAAGAAAGGGACTGAGAAAATATTTGAAGAGATTATAGTTGAAAACTTCCCTAACATGGGAAAGGAAATAGTTAATCAAGTCCAGGAAGCACAGAGAGTCCCATACAGGATAAATGCAAGGAGAAACACGCCAAGACACATATTAATCAAACTATCAAGAATTAAATACAAAGAACAAATATTAAAAGCAGCAAGGGGAAAACAACAAGAAACACATAAGGGAATACCCATAAGGTAAACAGCTGATCTTTCAGCAGAAACTCTGCAAGCCAGAAGGGAGTGGCAGGACATATTTAAAGTGATGAAAGAGAAAAACCTACAACCAAGATTACTCTACCCAGCAATGATCTCATTCAGAGTTGACGGAGAAATAAAAAGCTTTACAGACAAGCAAAAGCTAAGAGAATTCAGCACCACCAAAACAGCATTACAACAAATGCTAAAGGAACTTCTCTAGGCAGGAAACACAAGAGAAGGAAAAGACCTACGATAGTAAACCCCAAACAGTTAAGAAAATGGTAATAGGAACATACATATCGATAATTAACCTTAAAAGTAAATGGATCAAATGCTCCAACCAAAAGACGTAGACTGGCTGAATGGATCCAAAAACAAGACCTGTATATATGTGGTCTACAAGAGACCCACTTCAGACCTAGGGACACATACAGACTGAAAGTGAGGGGATGGAAAAAGATATTCCATGCAAATGGAAATCAAAAGAAAGCTGGAGTAGCAATTCTCATATCAGACAAAATAGACTTTAAAACGAAGACTATTACAAGAGATAAAGAAGGACACTACGTAATGATCAAGGGATCAATCCAAGAAGAAGATATAACAATTGTAAATATTTATGCACCCAACATAGGAGCACCTAAATACATAAGGCGAATGCTAACAACCAAAAAAGGGGAAATCAACAGTAACACAATAATAGTAGGGGACTTTAACACCCCACTTTCACCAATGGACAGATCATCCAAAATGAAAATAAATAAGGAAACACAAGCTTTAAATGATACATTAAACATGGTGGACTTAATTGATATTTATAGGGCATTCCATCCAAAAACATCAGAATACACCTTCTTCACAAGTGCTCATGGAACATTCTCTAGGATAGATCATATCTTGGGTCACAAATCAAGCCTTGGTAAATTTAAGAAAATTGAAACCGTATCAAGTATCTTTTCTGACCACAACACTATGAGACTACATATCAATTACAGGAAAAAATCTGTAAGAAATACAAACACATGGAGGCTAAAAAACACACTACTTAATAACCAAGAGGTCACTGAAGAAATCAAAGAGGAAATCAGAAAGTACCTAGAAACAAATGACAATGACAACACAATGACCCAAAACCTATGGGATGCAGCAAAAGCAGTTCTAAGAAGAAAGTTTATAGCTATAAAAGCCTACTTAAGAAACAAGAAACATCTCAACTAAACAACCTAACCTTACACCTAAAGCAATTAGAGAAAGAAGAACACAAACACCCCAAAATTAGCAGAAGGAAAGAAATCATAAAGATCAGATCAGAAATAAATGAAAAAGAATTGAAGGAAACGATAGCAAAGATCAAAAAAACTAAAATCTGGTTCTTTTAGGAGATAAACAAAATTGATAAACCATTAGCCAGCCTATCAAGAAAAAAAGGGAGAAGACTCAAATCAATAGAATTAGAAATTAAAAAAGAGAAGTAACAACTGACACTGCAGAAATACGAAGGATCATGAGAGATTACTACAAGCAAATATATGCCAATAAAATGGACAACCTGGAAAAAATGGACAAATTCTTAGAAACTCATAACCTTCTGACACTGAAGCAGGAAGAAATAGAAAATGTGAACAGACCAATCACAAGCACTGAAATTGAAACTGTGATTAAAAATCTTCCAACAAACAAAAGCCCAGGACCAGATGACTTCACAGGTGAATTCTATCAAACATTTAGAGAAGAGCTAACACCTATGCTTCTCAAATTCTTCCAAAATATAGCAGAGGGAGGAACACTCCCAAGCTCATTCTACGAGGCCACCATCACTCATACCAAAACCAGGCAAAGATGTCACAAAGAAAGAAAACTACCAGCCAATATCACTGATGAACATAGATGCAAAAATCCTCAACAAAATACTAACAAACAGAATCCAACAGCACATTAAAAGGATCATACATTATGAGCAAGTGGGGTTTATCCCAGGAATGCAAGGATTCTTCATACATTATGAGCAAGTGGGGTTTATCCCAGGAATGCAAGGATTCTTCAATATACGCAAATCAATCAATGTGATACACCATATTAACAAATTGAAGGAGAAAATCCATATGATCATCTCAATAGATGCAGAGAAACTTTTTGACAAAATTCAACACATATATATGATAAAAACCCTCCAGAAAGTAGGCATAGAGAGAACTTTCCTCAACATAATAAAGGCCATATATGACAAACCCACAACCAACATCATCCTCAGTGGTGAAAAACTGAAACCATTTCCACTAAGATCAGGAACAACACAAGGTTGCCCAGTCTCACCACTATTATTCAACATAGTTGTGGAAGTTTTAGCCACAGCAATCAGAGAAGAAAAAGAAAGAAAAGGAATCCAAATTGGAAAAGAAGAAGTAAAGCTGTCACTGCTTGCAGATGATATGATACTACACCTAGAGAATCCTAAAGATGCTACCAGAAAACTAGTAGAGCTAATCAATGAATTTGGTAAAGCTGCAGGATACAAAATTAATGTACAAAAATCTCTTGCATTCCTATACACTAATGATGAAAAATCTGAAAGTGAAATTAAGAAAACACTCCCATTTACCATTGCAACAAAAAGAATAAAATATCGAGGAATAAACCTACCTAAGGAGGCAAAACATCTGTATGCAGAAAATTATAAGACACTGATGAAAGAAATTAAAGATGATACAAACAGATGGAGAGATATACCATGTTCTTGGATTGGAAGAATCAACATTGTGAAAATGACTCTACTACCCAAAGCAATCTACAGATTCAATGCAATCCCTATCAAACTACCACTGGCATTTTTCACAGAACTAGAACAAAAAATTTCACAATTTGTATGGAAACACAAAAGACCCTGAGTAGCCAAAGCAATCTTGAGAAAGAAAAACAGAGCTGGAGGAATCAGGCTCCCTGACTTCAGACTAGACTACAAAGCTACAGTAATCAAGACAGTATGGTACTGGCACAAAAACAGAAATATAGATCAATGGAACAGGATAGAAAGCCCAGAGATAAACCCACGCACATATGGTCACCTTATCTTTGATAAAGGAGGCAAGAATATACAGTGGAGAAAAGACAGCCTCTTCTATAAGTGGTGCTGGGAAAACTGGACAGCTACATGTAAAAGAATGAAATTAGAACACTCCCTAACACCATACACAAAAATAAACTCAAAATGGATTAAAGCTCTAAATGTAAAGCCAGACACCATCAAACTCTTAGAGGAAAACATAGGCAGAACACTCTAGGACATAAATCACAGCAAGGTCCTTTTTGACCCACCTCCTAGAGAAATGGAAATAAAAACAAAAATAAACAAATGGGACCTAATGAAACTTAAAAAGCTTTTGCACAGCAAAGGAAACCATAAACAAGATGAAAAGACAACCCTCAGAATGGGAGAAAATATTTGCAAATGAAGCAACTGACAAAAGATTAATCTCCAAAACATACAAGCAACTCATGCAGCTCAATAGCAAAAAACAAACAACCCAATCCAAAAATGGGCAGGAGACCTAAATAGACATTTCTCCAAAGAAGATATAGAGCTTGCCAACAAACACATGAAAGAATGCTCAACATCATTAATCATTAGAGAAATGCAAATCCAAACTACAGTGAGATATCATCTCACACCAGTCAGAATGGACATCATCAAAAAATCTACAAACAATAAATGCTGGAGAGGATGTGGAGAAAAGGGAACACTCTTGCACTGTTGGTGGGAATGTAAATTGATACAGCCACTATGGAGAACAGTATGGAGGTTCCTTAAAAAATGAAAAATAGAACTACCATACGACCCAGCAATCCCACTACTGGGAATATACCCTGCGAAAACCATAATTCAAAAAGAGGCATGTACCAAAATGTTCATTGCAGCTCTATTTACAATAGCCAGGACATGGAAGCAACCTAAGTGTCCATCAACAGATGAATGGATAAAGAAGATGTGGCACATATTTACAATGGAATATTACTCAGCCATAAAAAGGAATGAAACTGAGTTATTTGTAGCGAGGTGGATGGACCTAGAGACTGTCATACAGAGTGAAATAAGTCAGAAGGAGAAAAACAAATACCATATGCTAACACATTTATATGGAATCTGAAAAAAAAAAAAAAATGGTCATGAAGAACCTAGGGGCAAGACGGGAATAAAGATGCAGACCTACTAGAGAATGGACTTGAGGATACAGGGAGGGGGAAGGGTAAGCTGGGACAAAGTGAGAGAGTGGCATGGACATATATACACTACCAAACGTAGAATAGATAGCTAGTGGGAAGCAGTCGCATAGCACACGGAGATCAGCTCGGTGCTTTGTGACCACCTAGAGGGGTGGGATAGGTAGGGTGGAAGGGAGGGAGATGCAAGAGGGAAGAGATATGGGGACATATGTATATGTATAACTGATTCACTTTGTTATAAAGCAGAAACTGACACACCATTGTAAAGCAATTATACTCAAAGATGTTAAAAAAAAAAAAACAAAAATCTTTTAATATAAGTATGTCACAGACATTGCATGGGACATTCTTATAATAAAAATATTATTTAATTATCTGAAATTCAAATTTAACTGGGCATTTTTATTTTATTTGGAAACTCTATTTTGAATCCTTCTAGAGCATGTCCCCTTGTGTCCCTTCTTATTGTGATGTTTCCCTGTTATTTACCATTCTGTAACTTATGTTCTCTCTCCAAAGTTTTTGCTTGTAATTCCTTGATAATTATAATTTCCCTGCTATATTTTAAATACTTAGTATATAAAAAACACACTTAACAGTTAAATTTTTCATATAAATTTTAAAAATCTTCAATATATATTTTGTATATAAAATCATATAAATTTAAAGTCTTCATATAAATTATATAACTTGACTTTTTGGATATATTTTTATAATTTTTTTTATTGAGTAGGAAATTATTTATAATTATATTTATATAAGATACAAATATAGTGCAGAAAATATTGACCCTGAATTGAGGCAGACTTCGACCAAACAAATAAGATTGTTTCTTCCACAGCTTGTAAAATAGTATCTATGATTTGCAGACTAATGTCTTGATCATTCGGGTTTAATTTAGGATAGAAACAATTGGAGATTGGAATGAATTCTTGTATTTATCATTAAATCTAGACTTTATTCTGTGGATTATGCCAATTAATCAACACATAATCTTTTTTCCTATTGCTAGCAAGATATATGATTCCCGGGATCTTTTGCTCTATTAAATTGTTCACAGACTTAAAGCACATGAGGAGCACTGTTTTATATAGCCTTGGATTGGATATTTTATAACTGGTACATCAAGTCATTTTCTACAAATTAATCTTGTGTTTACTAAAGACAATATTAATGGTAGCTACTCCTTCACATATATTTGAGAGCACATCACTGTGGTTACAATATCATGTTTCAAAGTATTTTATCACCCACATACTCCTTAATGGTCATCCAGCCTATGAATGGATTGCCAATTTTAGGTAAATTACAAAAACATTTATGTAAAACGTAGCCATTTTTTTCCCTTGCCAATCAGAGGGAAGATATTGGTCATATTTCACCAATAACTTAACTCAGTTTAATAAAAATAGTTTTAAAAATTTGGTGAACTTACACATCTACTCATTTTCTTTATTACATTTAATTTCTACTGAATTAAATACTACTAATTCAAAATCAAGGGTATTAGAAATGATCAAAACTGTAATAGGGCCACTATTATTATAGCATTAGATAGGAAGCTCCCAGATGTAATTAATGTATATTAATACTTATGGCAGATAATTTTCTACAAATTAATCTTGTGTTTTATAATGAAGATACTAATAATAGCTAACTTTTCAAACACTTGTCGCATGTTTTATGTACATTATTTCACATAATCCTTTTTAAAATCCCTCCAAATTTAGCTATCAAGGAAGTCACACAGCAGAGCTGGGCTTCACCATGGCTTTTATGTGTAATGCTCATCCTTTGAGATGCTATAACCTCTGCTCTTCTGGAAGAAAGAACCTGGAATCAGTCAATAGTCTATCAATTAAGACCCTGTGTGCTGCAACTAAGACCCTAAGCAGCCAAAAAAAAAAGAAAAGAAATAAGTATTTTAAAAAAAGAAATTTATAAAAAAAAGAAATTCACCTCTCTTTAAAATGAAATTCTATCAATTAATTAAACTGTGCAATCTGTTTTGTGTGTGTCTTTGTCTTATAACTGAGGACATGTGTAGCTTTTTTTTTTTTAATCACATGTTCCTTGGAAAGAGCAATTTCCCAAGTAACATAAATTTTCTTTTTGCTTTGGTTCAGATCAGGTCAGGATGTAAAGCTTGAAATCTTGCAGATGAAAATCAGTTGAGATGAGACAAATCCTTGAGCTTCTCTAAAAGCAAAAATATCTCCCCACCAAGCCCTCTAACCTTATTTACATTTTCTTTACTTTATCTATATCTCATATTGGTCATGTCTATAACAAAACTATAAGTTGATCAATAGGAGAAATGCTTACTCTTGATTTAGTGATCACAATGACAGAATTATTTGAATTATAACATCAATGAAACAAACACTTGGCTTTTGGTTTTTGGTTTTTACTATCTGATAATATCTCATCTGTTCACTTGAAGATGATTGATATAATTCAATATCATCACAGCCTTTTTGTGTTTTAGGACTTCCTTAAGTGGCTGACCTTGTTACACATAATTCATAAAAAGTTTCTGCCTCTATAGTACACTACTAATCCTACAATTTAATATACTGGAAGTAACCAAATTGTAGTATGTGCACAAATTAGAAATAGAATTTCTGGGACTTTGAATTACAACATATGTTGCTATATATAATCACATTGAATCTGTGTCTTTTAATACATAGCATTAAGCAGAAAACATAAAATAATTTTCCCTATATTTGGAAACTTTCACATTTCAGTCACGTATATGCTGCCAATGTTTTTTAAGAACAAAGAATAAGTTAAACTCTTGGCATTAACTTAGACTTTTATTTATATAAGGCATGCTTTCAAGTTTAATTTTATGTTAATCCATATAGATTAGCTAATTGCTTAAATTTTAAATGTTTTATTACGGGCTTTATACTTCTAATATAGGAAAATTTTTATACATGTATGTTTTAAGACTCTCCTCTTAAATTAAATTTCAAATGAATATGGGGGTTTGAGGCAGAAGGCCATAAATCTGCACTTGTCTCATTATCTTACTCTTTGCGCCAACTCAAAAAATTCCAAATGGAGTTATGTTTCTGAGCATTTGCTAGCGTGCCAGTTGAATCTACACTACATTTAGTAAAATTAGATGAGAGTTAAAAGTGCTCCTGCGAAGCAACATGATGAATAACAGATAAGACATACTTTAAACAGATCAAGAATTATGAGTTTAAGGGCAAACTACTGACCTCTACATTAGAAAATATTTCTGAAAGTATTTCTAAATTGACTGTTATTATTATTATTTTTTTAGCTTTAGTCACTTTCTGCAGGAGGGTCAATTCATCCTGACACACACCACCACCCAGTATGAAATCACAGGCTAAATGTGTGGTCCAGACAAGCACTAACCAGTGCAAATATGAGTCAGCACCTTTACCTCCATGCCACGCTGTCTCTATCTTTATACTACGTTTACATTGCACCAAGAAAATTATGAACAAATATAGATAGATAGATAGATAGATAGATAGATAGATAGATAGATAGATAGATAGATAGATATAGATATGTATGTATATACATGCATACATATTTGGACCCAAAAATGAAATAACTTGCCCTGGCACAAACATCTTGGAAAGTATTGATTCTCAATTTGGTTTTGTTTTTGTTTTTTACCATTGAATCTATCTTTACAGTTGAGCATAATGTCTGGCACTCAGAAAGAATTAAATAAATATTTTTTGAGTGAATGCTGAATAAACTATAAAACTATTCTGTTTTCTTTATCTAAATATAGTTGACTTACAATATTATATTACTTTCAGGTGTACAATAGTGATTCGATATTTTTATAGATTATATACCTTACAAAGTTATAAAATATTAACTATATTCCTTGTGCTTTACCTTACATCCCTGTGACTTCTTTATTTTATAACTGGTAGTTTGTACCTCTTAATCCCCTTCCCCTATTTCATCCCTCCCCCCATCCCCTCCTTTCTGGTAACCAATAGTTTGTTCTCTATATCTGTGAGGCTGTTTCTGTATTGCTATATTTTATTTGAATATGTGTAAAAGAGAAAGTAGTTTTTTTCTGTACAATGGGAAATTATAGTTAAATGTAATTGACATAATTTAGGATATTATACTCTTGTAATATTCTGAGCAAAACAATCAAATGATGCATGTTTTGAAAAGTCACTATTTGCTCCTTTTGTTGTGTGTTGACAGGTAGAATACAAAAAAAAGAATAAATTATATCATATTCAAAGATAACATAACTTTACAGATTCACAGCTTTAGGATAAAGTCAACTTTTGTCTATGTTAATGTAAGATATAAAAAATACAGACTACTGAAAACAGATGACAAAAATGATTTATATCACTCGTTAGGAAACAGAAATATACACAAAAGCATATAAACAAGCAAATGTTTAGACAAAAACTTACTGTAATTCATGACTTACTAGCTTGATTCTACAGGCTTTCTCTAAAATGTCTGAAAAGGAAAATATTTAAAGCACTGGAGCTAATCCACTGGCAAGGAATCAGAATTAGATCATATTTCAATAATTAAATAAACTGAACAAGCAAGGATGTCTCAGCAGCAGAGATTCCTAGTTACTGACCCAATATCTGCTTCTGCTCTTATGTCCCACCGACATCTAGCTTTCCCCTCCTTCTCTGAAAGTAGGTGATACACAGGTGTATGATTCGATGTAGTTTCTGGAAAAAAAATTTTAAATAGTGACAGAATTGACATGCCCCTTATCTCTTATGCTTCTTCCTTTTTACCCTTCCTCCTGTCTGGAATTTTGATATGAAGGCTGGGGTTCTAAAAGCCACCTTGAAAACATGAGAGGGGGAATCAAAGTTTAAGAATGACAGAGCAAAGTAGCGGATGAGCCCTGAGAAGCCAGAATGCCTGTTAATATTTGCCCACTACAAGGCAGCGCTGTCCCAACTTCTGTCCCACTCATACCTCTGTTTTCCAGGTCTGTGCAACTACTTTCTGAATTCAGTATCTAACTGACACACTCGACTAATCTTAAGTCCAATATATCAAAATATAACTATTTTCTCCTTTGTATCTCATCCAAATAAACTTAAAAATGTCGACAATACATTATCAAGTGAACTATTTTTTTCTCACTCAAATTTGGAATACCATGGTTAACTGTGCCCTTTTTTATTTCCTAAATTAATGTAAATATGTATATTTTGTGCATAAATTTTATCAATTCTTCTTTTAAAATTAGTCTCAAATCCAATTTTTGCCATTCTTATTTCCAATTTCATCATCATCATTTCTTTACATCTTATTACTATTTATTTGGGAAACTTCCTTCATTTCTTCATTCTTTTCATCACTTGTATTATATGTTCCTTCCTTTTTCCTTCCTTCTATTCCTTTCACAATGTATCTAGTTCTACTTAATTAATCTATTTTAAAGTCCCAAACAGTTTCAAACATATATCTAAAACACCAAGGTTATCATGTCAATTCCTGTTTAAAAACACTCAGTGGCTTGCAGCACCTATCTTATGTTAGGAGTTCACAAATCTATTACCACTTTTTTTATATTTCTGTTTGAAATTAATTTATTTGGAGGAAATAAACAGTTAGTGCTTTGGAAATTTTTTTAGAATAGTATATTTATTTCCAAAAGCTGTTGTAACAAAGTACCAAAAATTGGGTGGCTTAAAACAGCACATGTTTATTGTGTCATAGTTTTGGAGGCTAGAAGTTCAAAATCAAGGTGTCAGTAGGGCCACACTCCCTTTGAAATCTGCAGGGAAGAATACCTCCTTACCTCTTTTAGCTTCTGGTGTTGCAGACAATCCTTGGCATTCCTTGGCGTGTACATGTGCATCATTCCAATTTGCCTCCACGTCACATGGCTGTCTGTGTCTTCACATGGAATTCTGCTCCCTACAACTGTCTGTGGCCCAATTTCCCTCTTCTTATTAAGTTACCAGTCATATTGGGTTAGAGACCTCCCTAATGACCTCATAATAACTTGATTACATTGCCAAGACTACTTCCAAATGAGGTTACCTTGGAGGAACAAGAAGTTAGGACTTCCAACATCTATTTTCGGGGGACACAATTCAGCCAATAACAAAATGTATTTATGCATTTCTTCCTTTGAAAAAAAGACACAAAAATCAAACCTTGTTAAGGTTTTTACTGTGAATGGATTTGCATCAAAAAATAAATAAATAAAATATAAAAAACAAAACAAAATGAAACAAAAGCAACCCACAACGAGATACTATCAATACTTCACAAGATGGCTATAATAAAAAAGAAAGACAATAACAAATATTGGTGAGGATGTGGAGAAATTAGAACACTCATTCATTGCTGGTGGGAGTAAAATATGGCAGACACTTTAGAGAAGAGTTTAGAAGCTCCTTGAAATTGATAAACATAACTACCATATAACCCAGCAAGTTCATTCCTAGGTAACTACCCAAGAAAAATAAAAACGTACCTTCACACACAAACACACACACACACACACACACACACACACACACACAAAGTATAAAGAGTTAAGAATTACTTTGCATTGGCCAGAGAGGTCAAGCTAAAAGACTTCTGAATTTTGACATTTTTCTCTTAAGCAAAAGCTTTGGATTCAATGACTTTATATCTCCCATTCTTCTGTCAAGTTCTTAATGGTAAATAAGTCAATGATAATAATATTTTGCTTTAATTTAATGGTCCTGTTACAGTTGGATCAATCAGAAGCAGCTTGTTTCTAATGAATTGGAGAGAGTCAGGCAGTGTTCTAGGGTGCTGAGTCCCACCCAGAGCATGGTGTGCTGCAGTACATAGTTTATTGGTCCAGAAGATGCTTTGAAACCCAACACAGTTTCAACTCTTCCCCTGTGAACAAGCCAAGTAATGAAAACTGGGCATGACAGCTTAGCCACAACTCAAGTAAGGGATTAAAACCCCCTCTGTCATCCAACCACATCTGTTTGAAAAGTGAGAATATGAAGAATATGAGTGGTTTCTCAGTGGTTTCTCTTCTTAGGAGTCTCTGATCCTTAAGTAAACAGGCTCCGTTTCCATTTCTAAATGTTTTATGGAAAATGCAATGAATCCCATTGAAATTGGCTATGGGCAAGAGGTTATCAATATAAGCTAGTTAGTAGTCAGATATATAAAAAAGCAAAGCGTTTTCTGGTTGTTTATAGCAAAAGCATGTAAGGAACTGGAGACCTATGGCAGAACAAGTGTTTGTGGAGATTCCTAATAGTAGTTACTGAAAGGATATTAAGTCTCATATAAATTCCATTGCCAGTGGGTTGGTATTCCTGACCAAGACAATGTAGCTTACATCCCAAGAAAAGGGTACACAGAAATGGGGAATAAGCCATATAAAAAATAAAATTTAGGCTTGCGGGTTGGGTCATTTTTGCCATCTAATTTGATCAGCATAGCCTTAGTCATTTGAGCTCAGGCTTAAAATCAAAGCTAAAATTCTTAGAGAAGACACTAGCAAGAGCAATGTAGCTTCTGGTCTTAAAGAAGATCTGAGGTATCAGACATATCGATAAAGTAGAGTCCCAGAAAATTAACTAAAGTCCCAGTTTTAAGAAACAAATCAGGAGCAACCAACTTGGTTAGTGAAATCACTGGTAAAAAACCAATATTTAAAATCAATCACAAAGTTCGGGATTGGCGTGTGACTACAGTTGTGATAAAAGCCAGTGGTCCCAGTTTACTGGGGAAAAGATTAGACCATGGCATCAGTTATAGGTTAAAATCTGAAATTATTAATCTTGCATTCAAGGTTTTCATTAATTGATTATAACTTATTACCCTAATACTGCTTTCAAACATATCTAACACATACCAAAATTATTCCAGCTACACGAATGTCCTCATGGTTCTCAGAATAAATTGTGTTCCTTATTAACTCTATATATTTACTTTCTTTTTCCCAGTGGAGTGCTGCCACCTCTACTTGCCTACTTCCAACCTACTCCCAAGATAATGTTCTATCACTCAGTTTTATCAGTAATCATAGGATGCTATGCTTGTTTTGTTAATTATTCCATGTATGAATGCTTTATCTCTATAATTCAATTACAAACCCCTGGAGAGTATTATTTGCTTGCTACTTCTGTTTGCTTTTATTTCCTTAGGTTTCAACTTTCTATCAGTAGGGGAAAAAATCAATGAAGAACTATTATAGAATTTTTTTAAAAATCTATTCCTCATATTTTTAAAAAGAACGTCATCTACTTTAACACTAGACAGATGTTAGAAAAAATAAAAACTCTTGACTAATATCATCCTTTGCTTATTTATTTTGATATGATGTATACAGATGCCATTGTGGATTGACTTGCATCTCCCCCAATTATATATTCTAATCCTAACCCCTGGTACCAGTGAATGTGACCTTATTTGGAAATAGCAGCTTTGTAGATGTAATTAAGTTAAGATGAAATTGTACTGAATGAGAGTGAACCCCAATATAGTGATTAGAGGCTTTATAAGAAGAGGGAAATTTGAACACACAAGGTAGAAAGCCATGAAGACAGAGGCAGAAATAGAACGGATACAACTACAAGCCAAGTAATGCCAAAGATTTCAGGCAAACACCAAAAGCTAGAAGAAGCAAGGAAGGATTCTCCCATAGAACCTTCAGAGAGAGCATGGTTCTTCCCACCCCTGGTACCTGAGTCAGTTCAGCCTGCTATAACAAAAATTCCATGAACTGGGTGATTTGATGTTGTGATTTTTTAAATCAACCTTTGTTAAGTAGAGTCTTAGGGTGTCAGATGATGAGCAGTTCAATGAAGACCACAAGGGAAAGTGAAATAGTGTTTATTACTCACAGGTCCTGGAGGAGCACAGCAGGCCTTGAGGGGCCACATGGGAGGTGGAACCAGGCTGCAGGCAAAGTGTGACCAGCAAGACCTGCAGCACATGGCTTTCTTAAGGTCCAAGGGTGGAGTACTTTGAGGTTCCCAGGCTGAAGCCGAATTGGTCAATTCAAACCAAGAAAAACAGAGTTTTGGTAAGCTTTTTGGGGATATTATATAAAAGGTGTACAAGCAGAAGGAGTTAGGACGCAAGGGAGACTTTATCACCAGGTGCACTGAGGGTGTCATATAAGGAACTTACACGTACTTGTGACTCTGTAGGCTGTTATCTAGGGCATGCGCTTGAGGGAGGGGCTAGTGACAGTTCATGGCCCCTACAACTGCTTAGCTACACAAAATGAATGCTGAGGCAGCACTATTATGGAGTAGGTTAGCTAAACCCTCAACATTCATAAACAACAGAGATTTACGTCTTACAGTTCTGGAGGCTGGAAGCTCAAAATCAGAGTGCTAACATGGACAGGTTCTGGTGTAGACCCCCTTCTGGGTTGAAGACTGCTGACTTCACATTGTATCCTCATAAGGAGAGGAGAGAGGAAGCAAACTCTCTCATGACACTTACAAGGGCACTAGTCCCATTCATAAGAGCTCCACCCTTATGACCTCATCTAATCCTAATTACTTTCCAAAGGAAGCAATACTATCACATTGGGTGGTAGGGTTTCAAAATATGAATTGTGGCGTGCCACAAACATTAGACTTGAAAGCGAAGAATGTTGCTCATCATTTGGTTCTACAAGGATTAAGTCATTAGCCTTTGCAGTCATTGACCGACAGTGCACCCTGAAAGGAATTTAGGATGAAAACCTGGATGAGGCACCATGTGCTTTAGAAAAACAGACCCCTTAGATAGTTATAGATATCTCAGCAAAAAAGAAAAAAAAAAGAATTGGTGAATCCAGATTCTTGCATCTTCCCATGCATAAAAAAGCACTAAAATCATCAACTGAGATCTCTGTTGCTTGTGACTAGCAGTAACTCAGTAACTTTTTAACTGAGATGTATGCTTGACTGCACGGATTCCTTAGACAAAATCATATATACTGGTTTTATATATACCGGCATCTCCCCCTACCTCTCTAGAGCAGTTCCTCAGAACTATCCGAGAGGCTATTTCCTGGGCTGTTGTCTTCAGATCCCCAATAAAACTGAAACTCACAACTCGTAGGTCGTACATTTTTTCTTTCAGTTGACAAGACCATAAGACCTTGATCTTTGTATTTCTACCTCCAAAACTGTAAGAGAATAAATTTCTGTTGTTTAAGCCACCAAGTTATTGGTACTTTGTTGCAGCAACCCTAGGAAACTAATACAGACTCCAACTAACCCTACAATGAATGGTTTTTAACATCAGTAATCAGTGGTTATGAGACATCCTCTCAGGTCTCTTGGTTAATATAAAGTTAATTGAAAATGGCAAGCATTACTGAAATGCTTATATAATATTTATGAAATCAAATGCAAAGTAATAATTCAACTACAAGTCACATATATATCTGTAAATGTATATAGTTGTATATAATATATATAAGAAAAGATATATTTTTATATATTAAGAAAAGTTATATATAAGATTATATTCATCTCAATTATATATATATATATATATATATATATATATATATATATATATATATATATATATATATATACAGAGAGAGAGAGAGTGCGTGCGCACAAAAGAATCACATTACTTTTGTAAGAGAAAATTTCTCAGTCAGAACCCACAATTTAATTTACGGCTTGGGGCTGACAGGATAGAAATCTGCATATTTCCAACCACTCCAGGAACTTCTGCTACTGGTAGATGATCCACAAACCACCAGAGATGAACAACTTAAAGAGCCCCAGATAAGGTCAGCTAATTTAGAAATATAAGTAAAATTTATGGCACATACCATAAATGAAAAAATGATACGATTAATAAAACATGACATTATTTTCGAGGGATCTATACTCAGGGGAAAATTGGTGAGAAGAAAAATCAGAAACTCAAGCTCTAGCTGCAGATAAGTAAAAATTACAAATCTTTTTTGGTCGGCTGGGAAAGTTCACATCTCAGTACTCTATTCGTACTTTTGTTCTGACTAATTACTGCCGTCTATGTCAGTGGGAATACCAGCCATAAAACAGCAGGAAGGAACACTTGCCTCCCATCCCACTGGAGATAAAAAAGAAAAAAAAATCATGTAAGGCTAAGACTTAAGAAAATCAACTGAAAACAGGCAAACAAATTCCGTGGTCAAATGGCTTGTTTTTCTGGAAAATAAATAAATAAAAACATAATTTTCTTCATTTTTCTTATACTATTTAATAAGGAACCAATGTTAAAAACCAACCAGTAGTCACAAATACCATTGAAAACAAGCTCTTTAAATTTGCTTTAATTTCAGTCTATTCAAAAAATGCATGATTGTCTGCTACCTTATTTTATTTTTGAAAAAAGCCTTCTTACATTTTCCAACTGAGTTCTACTAAGCCAGCCAACATCTTACTGATATCTGGTGTATATTTTGGAATTTAAAGCATAAAGTCAGCAGTGACTTGCTGTGGGGTTAAGGAAAATAAGTTATTTCAGATTAAGACTAATTAGATAAAAATCACTAAGAAAATAAGTAATTTGGTAATGTCAGCTAAATTTACAAAAGCTCATATTCATCTTAAAGTCAAAGGTTGTGTGTACAATGGCAAGCTAAAATGAAAAATTGAGTCAATTATTTAGATAATTCAGGTCTAAAATTGCTGCCATTTAGGAAGAGAATATTTAGTTAATGGGGTCATGATTTATGTAAATAAACTATCAACACTGGCCAATTAACAACCTTTCCCATTTCACTGGAAATATACAGAACTATCTTAATGATTTTCATGGGAATATGCTACACAAGAAATCCTCTATGTGAAATGAAAACCACAACAGGTTTCATCAATCAAGCAAAGTAAAACTAAATATCTTGGTGCATACCTTCTCCTTGTCCCTAATAAGATATTTAAAAAACAACAACAAACAAAACAAAAGAAAACAAACAAACAAAAAAAGGGCCCAACAGGAATTATGTTCAATTCTGAACATTTACTTTTTTCCATATCTTTTTTTTTTTGAAACCTTGAATGGACTTCTCTTTCCTCTATCATTTCTTAAAGTGAACTGTAAAGCTTCCAGTAAAAGGTTTTTCAACACAACTACTTTTTAAAATAAGAGAAGTGAGCTTGTAAAACAAATATTACCATTCTTTGCTCATTGTGTTTCTCTCAATGATTACCTCTTTTATTCACTGATCACCACTTTTCGAAATTGGGACAGAGCTAATAAACATTTAGTAATAATACCTTTATTGAAATGTATTGACAGTAATATCACCACCACCAGATATTTGCATTTTATTTTAACATATAGCTACCAGAGTGGCTAATATGTCCCTAATACTGAGATAAGAAAATGTCCTTGCCTTATCTTCAAATTTTCCTAATTTCAATTAGTTTCATACCTATCCTGTGACCTAAATACTTCAACTTTTCAGATTAAATTATCAGAATTTAGAAAGATTAGGTAACTCCCTCCTTGGTCAGATGGCTACTGATGTTAGAGCTTGGATTTAAATTCTAACAAGCTTATGATTGTGCTTGTTATTTCTAATTGTTAAATGAACAAATTTTAAATAACAAGCTAAGCAGTTACCAAAAAAAAAAAAAAAAAGTGATTTTGTGTGTGTGTTTGTGTGTCTACTGGGAGGGTGGCTAGCTGAATCCTGAAGACATTCTGAGCCATTGCTAGCTTCAGGTTGAAACTCACCGAATTCTTTAAATATTTTAGGGCTGTGGTTCACAAACTCATTTGTATTTGAATTACCTGGGCAGCTTAAATAAAACGTCAGTATTTTGAAAAAGAGACAGATTGTAAAACTACCTTTTAGAGACTTAGGACCATATTATCTGCTTTCTACTATTTAGGAGCTAAAGACTTGCATGATGTTGTCATCTGCGCATCCTGGAGGCGCTCACCAAACTGGACTTTCAGCTCTTCTTAGAGCTTCTACGTTTGTTGTGTTTTCCTTAAGTGCTGTTCTCCCTGATCTTTGCATGGATGCACCTGGTCCTTCCCTTCATCCTTCTATTCCAGTCTCTGATCCTTCCTCCTCTCCCCCTCCCTCTCCACTTCTTCCCACTGCTCTTTTCCTTTCCTCCTTCCCCTTCCTCATCATAGTGCCCTTCCCGTTTCTTCCCCCCACCCCCGTGCTCCTCCATCTTCTCTTTCTCCCCCTTTCCTCTCCTTCTCACTCTTTGCCTTCTAACTCTACTCCTTCCAACTCCTTTTCCCATAGCACCCCCTCACATCCTTTACTACTCCTGGACCTTCTTCTCTAGCATATTCCAATTTTTTTACAAAATGATGAAATGGCCAGCTAAGAAGTGTAATTTCTGGGTTCTTCCTACAAGGTTATCTGAAAGGAGAAAGGCACATTTTCAGAACCTGGTTTATACACTGGGAGATATGTTTGGTTACAAGTGAATTGATAATTTTCTATCTTATACTTCATAAGATCTTACAGTTAACATTGGAAACTGTCCTTTTTATTACCTTATATTCCTTACATGTTTATTATCTGTCCCACTTAGGTAATCTATCAGCCAGAAACCTGGGGAATTCACCAAGTTTAAATTGAACTTCTATATTTCCACTACCAGGAAATGTACTTCTTAAGAGTGGCTAATAAATGTTATTATGTATCTTTTATAGTACGTTTAAGTATTTATAGAACTTTTGTAGAGATGTTGTCAGTGCACTGCCCATATTCAGCTGGCCTTTACCACATGGGTGCATGCCAGTTGAGGTTCCCACCACCATCACCAGCATCTCCTTGCTGAGGCCTTTGTCTGGCCACCAGCACTGGTTCTCTACGTGAGCATAGCAAGCTGGGAGAGACAGAAAATTCGATGGGGGATGGGCATTCCTTGACCAATGACTGATGGGGCTTAGGATAGAAATATCCAGCTCTTGCCTCTAGGATAGGATAACTGTCAGTTGCTCTTTCTATACCGGTTATCTGAATATCCTCAAGGGATTAAACTTTAGATGCCCACAAAGAGAAGTAGAGAATACTTGACAAAGTAAATAGCAATATGTCATCAGGAATCTGATTTTTCCATTTTTCCACAAGTAGTTTTCTTCCTCTTCCTTCTTCCCTCTTTCCCTCCCTCCTTCCCTCCCTCTCTTTCTTCTTTCTTTTTTGTTTTTCTCTTCTCTCTATCTCTCTTTCTTTCTTCCTAATTCCCTTTTTGGGCAGAGGTGATTTTCACCCTTCTGTGTGTGTGTGTGTGCGTGTGTAATCAAGAATGGATAGGAATTACCATTAAGTTTTAAGTTGCAAATCCTCCCCTCCCTAGTCCTAATTGTTTACACAGAAAGGCCATTAAACCCATGTAATGCCTATTTGTTCCATTGCATTACTGAGTAGGAGACAATATAGAAAAGGAAAAATTACCTTTTAGCAAATATCACAGCATGCTTTGAAAGCTTTCTTCATGTTTGTGCTGTCTGAAGTTTAGCATGATCTTAATTACTATAAAAGAGTTTTCATCATTCAAAGAATAAAAACATATGCATTAAATAAGCATAAAGAAAATTTTAGAAGACAAATGCGTAATGCAAAGCATTATGCTGCTCTGTTACTGCCTTAAAAGTCCACACACACGCATATGCACATAACCAGAGCCTTGTCTTAGCAGTTCTTAACAGTTTCCCAATAGAGAATGGACGGAAACAAATGTCATTTTTGTATAAGTTTATATATTTTCAAATTTTATTTGCCTGGTTTTAAAATCTTTCACTTATTTCTTAATCTTTGCCTTAACCATTGCATTGTTAAGATAAATGAATTAAGCAAATGCTATCTTATAACTAGCATAAAAGTTAAAATGTGACTGTCTTCCAAAAGCTAATTGCTGAGCTTGCTTTTCAAAGAGAACCAAGCAGATTGGAATGCATCTTCTACCTCCATATCTAGCTCTTCTTTCTGATTTTCTTGATTCTAACCTTATATTGGTTTTGTCAATCACTCAAGTTCAACTTCTTAGGATCAATATCTTCTGAATTATCAAAGGCTGCCATATATATATATATTTTTTTTCCAAATGCAACACCTCTGACATCCATTTAGTCTCCATCTGTGTTTCTGAAATCCTGTTCATTGAGCACTGTCCTGTTCAAATATCACTCTGACTAATTGGATTCTACACAATTTAATTAATTCCAAAACACTCAATCCAACAAACATGTAATGCATGCCTAAAATATGCTAAGTACTATACTGTACACAAGGAGATTACAGTCTCCTGAGTGAAGCACATGTAAACAATGACTCCAGAGTTTGTTCAATGAAACTACAGAATTATGCGCAAATGTGCAAGTGGCAGTCCAGGGAGTGATGTAGAGGAAGGGAACAGAGAAAATTTCACAGGATGAATGACAAATAAGCTGAATTTTAAAGGTCACAAGGAAAGGTCTCCAAAATGATAAGGCAGAAATGTTCAGAGAGGAAAAAAAAAATTTTTTAATTAAAAAAAAAAACTGAAAATAGTTATGTCACTTAGCAAGATTTTTGGCTGAAAACAACATAATAGTTAATTACAATTATTTAAATAAATAGATATTGCCCCTATCCTCACTTAAGGAGGCCAGAAATAGTTGCTAGTGTTGATTCTGTCCCTCATATTGAACTCAGGCTGGATGTAGCAAACCAAAAGCTTCAGTGCACATCTTCATGAAGTTGACTAAGATATATGGGAAAGGAATACACAAAACCAATATGGCAGCCTAAATACAATATAAAAGCCAAAGGAGCCAGAACTAGTTCTCAAAGAGGGAGTATCAAATTCGGAATCTCAGAGTCAGAAAAGTTCTTGTACCAGAATTTTTGAGTGAGTAAAAAAATTTGAGTAAGTAAAGTGAAGCTAGGAAGCACCTACACTTTGCATCAGGCTCTGTGTTTCAGCCTAGGTGATAAGTGAGGGTGGCTTATATGACTAGTAAGATCCAACAACCAGGCACATTCCAGGAGCATTGAAGGATTTGAAGGTAATTGATCATATTACATTTTAGAATTACTGTGATAGTTAAGGTACAAAGATTGGCTTGCAAAAGGGTATTCAGGAAAACAAATCAGTTCAGAAACCATATGATGACCCATGTAAGCATTTTCTCTAATTCTTCCAACCAATTCTCTTTTAACCACTCAAAAGAATATTACTATGCTTCTTCCTCCATCACAGTACTCATACATTGTGCCATGTAAGTAAGACTTATGTCTTCTTTACCTTTTTTGTTTTATAAATTTATTTATTTATTTATTCAATACTCTAGTACTTACTATGTGCCAATCCCTGTTGTATGTGCTAGGGAGGTAAAAATAAACAAGAATCCTTTTCTGTTTCTGTTAATGTGTTTGCATTCTAGTGAGAGAGAGAGAGAGAAAAAGAGAGAGTTAATAAACTTATAAATAAACAATATGTCATATCAGGTTGCTGTGATATGTAAAGAAAATTCAAGGTAGGTTAGGAAAATGAGTAATGGGGAAACTCTTATTTTATATTAGGATAATAAGGGAAAGTCTCACTGATAATCTGAGACTCAAAGGAAGCGAGGCAGGCAGCCATTTGTATATACTGAGGAAGAGGAATTCATGCAGATGATACAAATGCAGCAGCTCCTAAGGTGAAGCAGTGTAATGGTTTTAATTAAAAAAGAAGCCAGAGTAATCGGCGCATAATGAGTAATGGAAGAGTAGTAAGTTACAATGTGAGAGAATCAGTTATGAGCCAAATTGTAGAAACTCAGAGGCCTTAATAAGGATGTTGCCAGTAAGCTTGGAAACGTGATAATATTTAGCAGAAAGGGGACATGATTAGATTTAGGCTATAGGATCACACTGGCTGCCATGTGGAAAATAATCTGTAGGGGGACAAGCATGGAAGCAAGTAAACCAGTTATGAGGGCACTGCAATAAACTGGGAGAGAGATGGTGGGGTTCTGGATGTATTTTGAAAATATAAGTAAGCGATTGACTAATGGAGTAGAAATGGAGTGAGAACAAAAAAAGTTAGTCAAGGATAACTTTAAAATTTTATGCCTGAGCAACTGAAAGAATGGAATTTCCATTAACTTAATGGGCAAGGTGGTCAAAGGAAGATTGGTAAAATTAGGAATTGTTTTGGTCATATTTCTTTTGAGATATCTATTAAATGCCCATAATGTTTAACCTCAAACAGTTTTTTTCCATCTCAGATATTGTCGTTTATCCTTTATAAGTTTCTGCTTAACATCCTCAGTCTTTAGCTTCTTAAACATATGAAATATAATTATTTAAATGTGCTTGTCTACTAATTCTATCAACTGTGTTATTTTTTAATTGATTGATTTTTATTCAATGTTGTATTTTCCTGCTTCTTTATGCCTGATAATCTTTTGTTGGATGTCTGATATTGTGAATTTTACTTTGTCAGATGCTGTTTTTCATAGTCCCATAAATATTATTGAGCATAGCACTTGGGTGCAATTTCATTATTTGGAAACAATTTAATCCTTTTGGGGTCTTGCTTTGTTAGTATCAAAGCAATGTTTCATCTCAGGTAAATTTTTTCCTATACTAAAGCAAGACTCTTCTTGATAGATACCTGATGCCTTGGGAATTACAAAATTTTCACTCTGACTCTTAGGAACTGTCACTCAGGTAGTTTCCTCACGTATATTTGCGGATCAGACTCAACCAAATACTAAAGGGGACCCTCTGTGGATCTCCAGAGTTTTCTTTGCTCAGTTTTCTCCTCTCTGATACTCTGCTATGAACTCAAACCACCTTGCCCTCCGCAGACACACAGCTCTGTCTCCATCACTCAGGGAAAGCATTAGTTCTCCCTCACTGCTCTGTGGTCTGCCAACTTTCTGTAAACAATAAGTAGGGCAGTTTTAGAGCTTATCTTGTTTGTTTCCCATTTTTCAGTGATCATTGTCTGTTGTTGTCTGATGCCCAGTAACTTGAGTCATTGCTTTATATATTTTGTTCATTTTCTTTGTTGTCTTAGGCAAGAGGCTAAATGCAGTCCCTTTTACAATATCTTGTTTAGAAATGGAAGTCCATTAGGTCTTTAATTCTTTTTATCTTGTCTTTTTGAATTAGCATTATTAAGGAAAATATATGAACATATTACAGAACATATTTTACATTTACAGTTCAACGAGTTTTGACAAATGCATGCACACATAAGCATCACCAAAATAAACACACAAACCATTTTCATCACTCACAGATTTTCTCTTTCCTTACTGTAGTTAACTATCCCTCCAGCCCAACCATATGCAACCACTCATCTGCTATCTATAGTGTAGATTAGTTTATATAGTTTGGAATATCACACGAATGGTATCATAGTATACATTCTTGTGTTTTGATCCCTTCAGTCAGCATAACGGTATAACATTTATCCTTGTTGTATATTCATTCTGCTTTACTGCTGAGTATTATTGCATTGAATGACTATAACAATTGTTGATAAACATTTGACTGTTTCCAGTCTAGGGCACAACACTATTATGAAAATTTGTACATAGATTTTTGTATGAATATTTTATGTTAAGCTTACTCCTTTCCAGTTATAGTTTTTATTCAGGAACAAATTCTCCTCTGTTATTAGTCTGATTGGAACACTTTTTAATACCTTTAAGTGTTTTTTTTCTTGGTACAGATTTTACATTATCACTGATAGTGTTTCTGTAACCATTTCACTTTGATGTAACTAATAGAAGTTCCTCAGTTATAATTCCCCCATGTAATTTAAACTAAATTGAATTGTAACACCTAATTACATCTCTTTCTCTCATTTTAGGCACAAGAGAGTTTATTTTTCAATATTTTTTCTTTTTCTGAATCATTACTTAAAATATAGAAAATAAGCTAGGAAGATCTATAAAGCTTTTCTATTAATTCTACCTTTTCTTTTTATTCTTATGAGAAAGGTTGCTTAGAGTTGGGGGCATTTTACAAACAGTAGTCATTAGTCATACCCTGTTAATTCCTTCTGCTTTCCCACTAATATATATAATTACATAGTAAGGTCAAAGTTCTTTTCTTTTTTTAAACACAATTGTTTTTTAGGTTTTTTTTTTTTTCTGATTAGTCATCAATTTTATACACATCAGTGTGTACATGTCAATCCCAATCGCCCAATTCATCCCACCCCCACCCCCACCCCCCGCCACTTTCCCCCTTGGTGTCCATACGTTTGTTCTCTACTTCTGTGTCTCAATTTCTACTCTGCAAACTGGTTCATCTGTACCATTGTCTAGGTTCCACATATATGCATTAATATACGATATTTGTTTTTCTCTTTCTGACTTATTTCACTCTGTATGACAGTCTCTAGATGCATCCACATCTCTACAAATGACCCAATTTCATTCCTTTTTAAGCTGAGTAATATTCCATTGTATATATATACCACATCTTCTTTATCCATTCGTCTGTTGATGGGCATTTAGGTTGCTTCCATGACCTGGTTATTGTAAATAGTGCTGCAATGAACATTGGGGTGCATGTGTCTTTTTGAATTATGTTTTTCCCTGGGTATATGCCCAGTAGTGGGATTGCTGTGTCATATGGTAATTCTATTTTTAGTTCTTTAAGGAACCTCCATAATGTTCTCCATAGTGGCTGTATCAATTTACATTCCCACCAACAGTCCAAGAGGGTTCCCTTTTCTCCACACCCTCTCCAGCATATGTTGTTTGTAGATTTTCTGATAATTCCCATTCTAACTGGTGTGAGGTGATACCTCATTGTAGATTTGATTTGCATTTCTCTAATAATTAGTGATGTGAGAAGCTTTTCATGTGCTTCTTGGCCATCTGTATGTCTTCTTTGGAGAAATGTTTATTTAGGTCTTCTGCCCATTTTTGGATTGGGTTGTTTGTTTTTTTAATATTGAACTGCATGAGCTGTTTATATATTTTGGAAATTAATCCTTTGTCCGATGATTCATTTGCAAATATTTTCTCCCATTCTGAGGGCTGTCTTTTTGTCTTGTTTATGGTTTCCTTTGCTGTGCAAAAGCTTTTAAGTTTCATTAGGTCCCATTTGTTTATTTTTGTTTTTATTTCCATTACTCTAGGAGGTGGATCAAAAAAGATCTTGCTGTGATTTATGTCAAAGACTGTTCTTCCTATGTTTTCCTCTAAGAGTTTTATAGTGCCCAGTCTTAAATTTAGGTCTCTAATCCATTTTGAGTTTATTTTTGTGTATGATGTTAGAGAGTGTTCTCATTTCATTCTTTTACATGTAGCTGTCCAGTTTACCCAGCACCACTTATTGAAGAGACTGTCTTTTCTCCATTGTATATCATTGCCTCCTTTGTCATAAATTAGTTGACCATAGGTGCATGGGTTTATCTCTGGGCTTTCTATCCTGTTCCATTTATCTATATTTCTGTTTTTGTGCCAGTACCATATTGTCTTGATTACTGTAGCTTTGTAGTATAGTCTGAAGTCAGGGAGTCTGATTCCTCCAGCTCCGTTTTTTCCCCTCAAGACTGCGTTGGCTATTTGGAGTCTTTTGTGTCTACATACAAATTTTAAGATTTTTTGTTCTAGTTCCATAAAAAATGCCATTGGTAATTTGGTAGGGATTGCATTGAATCTGTAGATTGCTTTGGTTATAGAGTCATTTTCACAATGTTGATTCTTCCAATCCAAGAACATGGTATATCTCTCCATCTGTTGGTATCATCTTTAATTTCTTTCATCAGTGTCTTATAGTTTTCTGCATACAGGTCTATTTTCTCCCGAGGTAGGTTTACTCCTAGGTATTTTATTCTTTTTGTTGCAATGGTAAATAAGAGTGTTTCCTTTATTTCTCTTTCAGATTTTTCATCACTAGTGTATAGGAATGCAAGAGATTTCTGTTCATTAATTTTGTATCCTGCAACTTTTCCAAATTCATTGATTAGCTCTAGTAGTTTTCTGGTGGCATCTTTAGGATTCTCTATGTATAGTATCATGTCATCCACAAACAGTGACAGTTTTACTTCCTCTTTTCCAATTTGTATTCCTTTTATTTCTTTTTCTTCTCTGATTGCCGTGGCTAGGACTTCCAAAACTATGTTGAATAATAGTGGTGAGAGTGGACATCCTTGTCTTGTTCCTGATTTAGGGGAAACGTTTTCAATTTTTCACCATTGAGAGTGACGTTTGCTGTGGGTTTGTCATATATGGCCTTTATTACATTGAGGTAGGTTCCCTCTATGCCCACTTTCTGGAGCGTTTTTATCATAAATGGGTGTTGAATTTTGTCAAAAGCTTTTTTTGCATCTATTGAGATGATCATATGGTTTTTATTCTTCAAATTGTTAATATGGTGTATCACATTCATTAGTTTGCGTATACTGAAGAATCCTTGCATCTCTGGGTTAAATCCCACTTGATCTTGGTGTATGATCCTTATAATGTGTTGTTGGACTCTGTTTGCTAGTATTTTGTTAAGGATTTTTTTCATTTATATTCATCAGTGATATTGGTCTGTAATTTTCTTTTTTTGTAGTATCTTTGTCTGGTTTTGGTATCAGGGTGATGGTGGCCTCATAGAACGAGTTTGGGAGTTTTACTTCCTCTGCAATTTTTTGGAAGAGTCTGAGAAGAATGGGTGTTAGCTCTTCTGTAAATGTTTGATAGAACTCATGTGTGAAGCCATCTGGTCCTGGACTTTTGTTTGTTGGAAGATTTTTAATCACAGTTTAATTTCATTACTTGTGATTGGTCTGTTCATATTTTGTATTTCTTCCTGGTTCAGTCTTGGAAGGTTATAGCTTTCTAAGAATTTGTCCATTTCTTCCAGGTTGTCCATTTTATTGGCATAGAGTTGCCTGTAGTAGTCTCTTAGGATGCTTTGTATTTCTGCGGTGTCTGTTGTAACTTCTCCTTTTTCATTTCTAATTTTATTGATTTGAGTCCTCTCCCTCTTTTTCTTGATGAGTCTGGCTAATGGTTTATCAATTTTGTTTATCTTCTCAAGGAACCAGCTTTTAGTTTTATTGATCTTTGCTATTGTTTTCTTTGTTTCTATTTCATTTATTTCTGCTCTGATCTTTATGATTTCTTTCCTTCTGCTAACTTCAGGTTTTGTTTGTTCTTCTTTCTCTAGTTCCTTTAGGTGTAACGTTAGATTGTTTATTTGAGATTTTTCTTGTTTCTTGAGGTAGGCTTGTATAGCTATAAACTTCCCTCTTAAAACTGCTTTTGCTGCATCCCATAGGTTTGGATCATCGTGCTTCATTGTCATCTGTCTCTAGATATTTTTTGATTTCCTCTTTGATTTCTTCAGTGATCTCTTGATTATTTAGTAACATATTGTTTAGCCTCCATGTGTTTGTGTTTTTTACATTTTTTTCCCTGTAATTGATTTCTAATCTCATAGCCTTGTGGTCAGAAAAGATGCTTGACATGATTTCAATTTTCTTAACTTTACTGAGGCCTGATTTGTGACCCGAGATGTGATCAATCCTGGAGAATGTTCCGTGCTCACTTGAGAAGAAAGTGTAATCTGCTGTTTTTGGATGGAATGTCCTATAAATATCAATTAAATCTATCTGGTCTATTGTGTCATTTGAAGCTTGTGTTTCCTTATTAATTTTCTGTTTAGATGATCTGTCCATTGGTGTAAATGAGGTGTTGAAGTCCCCTACTATTATTGTGTTACTGTCAATTTCCTGTTTTAGAGCTGTTAGCCATTGCCTTATGTATTGAGGTGCTCCTATGTTGGGTGCCTATATATTTATAATTGTTATATCTTCTTCTTGGATTGATCCCTTGCTCATTATGTAGTGTCCTTCCTTGTCTCTTGTAACATTCTTTATTTTAAAGTCTATTTTATCTGATATGAGTATTGCTACTCCAGCTTTCTTTTGATTTCCATTTGCATGGAATATCTTTTTCCATCCCCTCATTTTCAATCTGTATGTGTCCCTAGGTCTGAAGTGGGTCTCTTGTAGATAGCATATATATGGGTCTTGTTTTTTTGTCCATTCAGCAAGCCTGTGTCTTTTGGTTGGAACCTTTAATCTATTCACATTTAAGGTAATTATTGATATGTATGTTCCTATTACCATTTTCTTAATTGTTTTGGCTTTGTTTTTGTAGGCCCTTTTCTTCTCTTGTGTTTCCCACTCAGAGAAGTTCCTTTAGCATTTGTTGTAGAGCTGGTTTGGTGGTGCTGAATTCTCTTAGCTTTTGCTTTTCTGTAAAGCTTTTGATTTCTCCATCGAATCTGAATGAGATCCTTGCTGGGTAGAGTAATCTTGGTTGTAGGTTCTTCCCTTTCATCAATTTAAGTATATCGTACCACTCCCTTCTGGCTTGTAGAGTTTCTGCTGAGAAATCAGCTGTGAACCTTATGGGAGTTCCCTTGTATGTTATTTGTCATTTTTCCCTTGCTGATTTCAGTAATTTTTCTTTGTCTTTAACTTTTGCCAATTTGATTACTATGTGTCTTAGCGTGTTTCTCCTTGTGTTTATCCTGTATAAGACTCTCTGTGCTTCCTGGACTTGGGTGGCTATTTCCTTTCCCATGTTAAGGAAGTTTTCGACTATAATCCCTTCATATATTTTCTCGGTTCCTTTCTCTTGTCTTCTCCTTCTGGGACCCCTATTATGCGAATGTTGTTGCGTTTAATGTTGCCCCAGAGGTCTCTTAGGCTGTCTTCATTTCTTTTCATTCTTTTTTCTTTATTCTGTTCCGAAGCAGTGAATTCCACCATTCTGTCTTCCAGATCAGTTGTGCATTCTTCTGCCTCAGTTACTCTGCTATTTATTCCTTCTAGTGTATTTTTCATTTCAGTTATTGTATTGGTCATCTCTGTTTGTTTATTCTTTATTTCTTCTAGATCTTTGTTAAACATTTCTTGCATCTTCTCGATCTTCACCTCCATTCTTTTTCCGAGGTCCTGGATCATCTTCACTATCATTATTCTGAGTTCTTTTCCTGGAAGATTGCCTATCTCCATTTCATTTAGTTGTTTTTCTGGGGTTTTATCTTGTTCCTTCATCTGGTACATAGCCCTCTGCCTTTTCATCTTGTCTATCTTTCTGTGAATGTGGGGTCAAAATTCTTTATCATCTTTCCTGTTGGTCCCTTGAACTTTTCTTTCCATACATTTATCACAATTACAAGCATATCTTTAATATGACTTCTTACAAAATGTATGTATTTCTCACAAAAGCACTTTAAATTCCACAATTATAAGAACTATTTTCTTCACTGCTATATTTCTCATTGCCTAGCACAAAGGCCAGCCCATATAGAAGCACTGCTATATTTCTCATTGCCTAGAACAAAGGCTAGCACATAATTAGTGAGTAGCTAATTTAAAAAAATAGAGAATTATCTGAACATCTTGTTAAAAAATGGCATTAACCATATTTTGCATGTCATAGCATGTTTCCTTGGTAATATATCCATGACCTCTTAAAATAGAAGGATGTTTTCTAGTCCTATCTTAAATATTCTCTTTCCTTAGTTAATATTGTATTCAAATTCTCACTCACCTTCTCAGGGTCAATCATACTATAAATTTACCCCCGATATGCTTTTACATGCCAAATCTTCCTCAAGACAGGTAGAAGTGTATTTTGGTGTTGATGAAAGACGCAAAGTGCACATCATCAAAAGGGAAATTTCCAAAAAGAAAGTAAGAGAAAATACAGCAAGAGCCAGGTGTGCGTCTGTAAGTGTAACTGTGACTGACCCTCTGCTGCTGGCCTCTGCTACTCTCTCTTACACATCATCATTCCATTCTTTGTAAAGGCAATGTCACCCGACTCATAATATTCAGTGAATGGTGGTGACTGCAGATGAGTTTTCTTCTTTATACTGCAGAAATGAAAATGGCCTTTTGGCTGAGTAATATTCCATTGTATATATGTACCACATCTTCTTTATCCATTCCTCTGTCGATGGACATTTAGATTGCTTCCATGTCTTGGCTATTGTAAACAGTGCTGCAATGAACATTGGAGTACATGTATCTTTTTGGACCATGTTTTTCTCCAGATATATGCCCAGGAGTGGAATTGCAGGGCATATGGTAGCTTTATTTTTAGTTTTTTAAGGAAGCTCCATAGTGGTTGTACCAATTTACATTCCCACCAACAGTGTAGGAGGGTTCCCTTCTCTCCACACCCTCTCCAGCATTTATTGTTTGTATTGAATGAAATAATGCCATTTACAGCAACATGGTTGGACCTAGAGATTATCATACTGAATGAAGAAAGTCAGACAGAGAAAGAGAAATATCATATGTTATCCCTTATGTATGGAATCTAAAAAGAAATGATGCAAATGAATTCACTTACAAAACAGAAACAGACTCATAGACTTAGAGACGAACTTATGGTTACCAGGGGGAAGGATAGGGAGAAGGGATAATTAGGGAGTTTGGGATCCACATGTACACACGGCTATATTTAAAATGGGCAACCAACAAGGACCTACTATATAGCACAGGGAACTCTGCTCAATGTTATGTGACAGCCTGGATGGGAGGGGAGTTTAGGGGTGAACGGATACATGTATATATATGGCTGAGTCCCTTTGCTGTACACCTGAAACTCTCACAACACACATAAGCCAGCTCTACCTCAATATAAAATAAAAAGTTTAAAAAAAGAGAGAGAATAGTAAAATTGAGAAAAGAAGAAAAAGGCCTTTTGCTATTCTTGTTGGTATTGTTGGTGAGTTTGGAAGAGGAGATTGGGAGGAGAAGGGGATGGACTGAAGAGAGGATTGCTGGTATCATCTAGATTGCAGGTAAGAAGAATTTACAAATAATTTAACATGAATTTTAAGGAAACTTTTAATAAGTTGGTGAAGAGAACAATTTTTTATAAAGATCGTGAATTCACTATGAACTGCTTTAGTCTCATTTTTAAAAATCACATGTGAGTATTAAATTATGTTTTCTGGCTTAAGAAAAATCCCTGCAGGCCATCAGTCACATAATATAATCCTATTTGTAATGAAACATTAAATATATCACATTGCACATATCACAAAAAAAGTATTAAATGATCTTAGTCCTCTTACCCAAATTAACAGTGTGAATACATAAAAGAGAAGCAGTGTGTGCAGTTATGTTTTTCACCTGATTTATAACTCCTTTACATTCAACTGAGTGTTTAATGTGTTTTTTAGGTCAGGTACTCTGTATGCAAAATTTGAAATCTTTGATGTTTCAGTGTATTTTAAATGAAATCGATCCCCACTGTGACTAATTTTGAAAACAAAGCCAAAAGAAAATGTTCACTTACTTTTGTGAAAAGCCACTTTGGCCATTTTCTCAAGCAAGTTATGTAATGTATGTAATAACAAAAACCCTGCCAATAGTGAGAGATGCAAATAGTTACTTTCAACTGAAGATGGCTTTAAAAATTACCACTGGCTCAGCCCAGGCTGTAAGAATGCTCTTTCAGAGAATTCAAAGAGTGATTCTGCAAAAAATATGTTGATCTGTATATTATTAATTTAGAGCTGAGACTTCAAGCAAAGAAAAAAACTAAAGATAATATAATCAAAATTAATAAGTTACTCTCATTTATAGGTTGGTAACCATTTCATTTTTCACTGACTTCTTGGGTACTGAATATTGGGCCTAATGAAAATTGAAGGGGGTAGTTTTAGGCTAAATAGAACAAATTACCATATGTTATGTTATAGAGAGCACATGGATTTTTACAAGATTATTAGATAGTATACATATGCTATTGTGGGATACTTCTAAATTTCTTCGGGTAATATCTAAAGTGAAAAAATTTGCTCCTGCCCCAAATAGATTCCTTGAATAATAGTCTGTGCTTATTTGTAGTGATCAGTTAGCTACCTGTTGAATCATAAAAGTTATCTTCATATAAAAATTATTTTCAAAGTAACCTAGGTTAAATTCTGTATTTTATTCATCTAATGTCTTGAATTATTTTTGAATGTTTTGTTATTTATACTGTTCTCTTATATATTTTTTCAACTGATCTTCCAAATAGGCCTGTGAGTTTTTCAGACAATATAATTATTCACATTCTGCTAAGGTGAAAGCAGTCTTAGAATGATTGAAATTTAAAATTATAAAGTCCAGATAATTGTCTAGGGTAGTGCTATACAATAGATATACAATGCTTGCCAAAATGGGAGTCGTGTGCGCAATCTTTAAATTACAAGTAGCCACATTAAAAGAAGTAAAAAGGAACAGGTGAAATTCATTTTAATGATTTTTTTCCCAACATATCCAACAGTTTATTTAAACATGTTATCAATAGAAAACTATTAATAAGATATTTTACATTCATTTTTCTTATTAAATTTTCAAAACCTGATGTGTGTTTTGCACATAAAACATCTCAATTCAGACTAGTCACATCATACATGCTCAATAAACTACATGTGACTACTAGTGGACAACACATATCTATCTAATGTTTCAGATTCTTAAGCAATTTCTTTTCCTCTATACAATGAATTTCCTCTCTTCTTTTTATACTCTATATCCATACAATCATCTTTGCTCTCTCTTGAGTCTCTCAAGCTCCACATCTACAACCTTAATTCATGCACCATCAACTACACCCAAATTACTGCATTAGGTTCCCCAGTGGAATACTTCCTTCCTATATCACCCCATCCAATTTTATTCTGATGCCCCAGTGACCTTCTTTGTTGGTATATATCAGAGGTCCCCAAACTTTTTGGCACCAGGGACCGGTTTCGTGGAAGACAATTTTTCCACGAACTGGGGGAGGTGGGGGATGGTTTTGGGATGATTCAAGCTCATTACGTTTATTGTGTACTTTATTTCTGTTATTATTACATTGTAATATATAATGAAATAATTATACAACTCACCATAATGCAGAATCAGTGGGAGCCCTGAGCTTGTTTTCACTTGCCACTCACTGATAGGGTTTTGATATGAGTCTGCAAGCAATTGATTTATTAATAGTCTCTGTGCAGTCAAACCTCTCTGCTAATGATAATCTGTATTTGCCACCACTCCCCAGTGCTAGCATCACCTCAGTTCCATCTCAGATCATCAGGCATTAGATTCTCATAAGGAGTGCACAACCTAGATCCCTCACATGCTCAGTTCACAGTAGGGTTTGCGCTCCTGTGAGAATCTAATGCCTCCGCTGATCTGACAGGAGGTGGAGCTCAGGTGGTAATGTGAGCGATGGGGAGCAGCTGCAAATACAGATGAAGCTTCACTCGTTCACCCGCCGCTCACCTCCTGCTGTATGGCTCAGTTCCTAACAGGCCACGGACCAGTACTGGCCCATGGCCCGGGGGTTGGGGACCCCTGGTATATATGATCACATGACTCTCTTGTTTATAGGAGAGACACTCTCCCCATTTTGTCAGGTTATGAGGTAGGGCCAAGGCTTATGTGTTTTAAAAATGTTCTCTAAGTAATTTTGTTATGTACTACTGGATAAATTACAAGAATAATACTATTTCCTCTCCATGGCTACAGACTGTGCTAAGTGCCATTATTCTGACCTATCTCAATACCCTATACTTTCCCAGTAAGTATTGGTTTGCAGTGGCTGGGACTGGCCCTTGAACTGAGTGTGAGCTTTGTCACATTGTGGTATTACATTTGGTAACAAATAAAATATACATTTAAAAATATAATAGTATATTTCATCTACCAAAATTATTTCAGTTAATAGTGAAAGAGCTGCTAAATGCCTCCTTCAGTTTGTTTGTTTCTGAATTGTTTGATGTTTTTTCCTATAAAAACATTTTTCTTCTTCAAAAGCATATTATATTAGAGTAAGAAAATTTGAATTACCCAAGTCTGAACTTGAATTCATAATTTATGTTACTTTTAAAGTATGACACTTAGACAAAATAGGTCAACTTATCTATGTTTTTATAATAAAATGCAGAAAATGAGATTGCTAGAAAAAAAGTCAGAGAGCTACTATATGTTAATAAATCACTGTTTATGTATTGTAAATTCTTTATGGTGTGGCTAAAAATTTTTATTTCTCAATTTGTATTCTAAAACAGAAATATATCCCTATAGGCTATATTTTTATGTGATAAAGGGATTTCCAACTCACTCTTATTGGAAGACACATACATTTATACATCAAAATTAGATTATTCTTTGGTAAAAATAAAAAAACTATTTTATTTCCTAAGAAAAATATATGTTTAAAAAACACTATTAAGTTTTCAGCTATCATCAAAGTTAAAATAAATAAAATGTTTCTTTGCAGGCATTAAACTGTATCTTCAAACTGCATAAAAATGAGAGCAACCTTAGGGATTTTTTTCAATGAAAAAGACCCCATTAATAGGATAAAAATGGAAATGGATTTTATACATACATCCCAGGGCTTATATTTGATAAGACTTTATAAGGAATTTAATAAGATGAAATAAAATGGCAAGATCAAAACACACACACACACAGAAACAGATTTCCTGCTATGAAGCATATAAATTGGGATGATGTAGCTAATGAAATGTCTTATTTCTTAGATTCTTTAGATCGTGCCTAGAGACACAAAAATTAAACATTGGATTAATATCAAATAATTCAAGCCTTTTGATTAAACTAGGCAAATACTTGCTTTAAGTCATCTTTATAAAGCTTCCCTAAATATTCTGTCTTTTCCACATAATTTATTGGAGTTATGTAAAAGTGCCCCTATGTGTTAGGAACTACAGACGTTATTTGTTCAGTGGGATTGGGATCTTCTTCTCCACTCTATTCCTTCATGATTGTGCTCCTGCAAAGTTGGCTTTTAAGTTCCTCAAACACACCAAAGATACTCTTATTTCAGGGGCTTTACCTGTGCTCTCCCTACTGTCCATCATAGATTTCCTTCTGTTCCTTGCAAAATTGGCTGCATCTTATTTTTAGATTTTAGTTTAAATATTACTTCTCTAGAAAATCCTTCTTTTATCATCCAAATTAAAATAGGTCTCCATTATTTTTATCTTGGTAGCTTATTTGTTTCCTTTTACAGCTTTTCACAGTTTGTAATTGTATTTTTGTTTAATTACTTGCTTATTTGTTCTTGCCTCTCTCTTTACCTATATTACAGCCTTGTATGAGGAAAAGACATGTCTGTTCATTCATCATTTCACATTAGTGCATAGGATAGTGTCTGTCGCAAAGTTAGTGCCCAATAAATATTTGTTGTCTGAAAAGAATGTCACAATATTAAGTTAATTTAATGTTAATTACATGTAATTTTTAAAATCTTTGTTAGGATTAGTTTTTTAAAATGGTGTATAATTTCACTTTAATAATGTGAGGATTGCTTATTACAAGCTCAGTGATTCAGATAAGAAAGTTTTAATTGCAATGGAGCTTAAAAGTTAGTATTAGTGCAAATTTACCATAATAACCAAAAGAAATATTCAGATACAGCAAAAGTAATCTTTATGAGAGTAACCAGGGCACCTATGACATTAAAGACTTGTTCAAAGTGAAAATAGAATAGAAACTAAAAATTTTCTCTTAGGAAAATGAGACACTAGAGATACTGACAATATGTAATGTAAAAAGATAGTGTATATGATTTTTTTAAAATTTATACCAAAATTAAATGTAAAATCGTACATTCCTCTATTTCAAGTAGACCACTCCTATGATTACCTATGGTGACTAATTACTTAATTATGTAAATTAACAATATGGTTTATGTATATTGGCATATTATGACACCTCCTAACTGGTTTTCCTCCTTCTACACGTAACTCCGTACAGTCTATTCTTTATATAACAGAGTAATCTTTTTAAAACATTAGTCAGGTCACATGTCTGTTTGCATCCCATATGGTTATAGTGACAGCTGTTCAACTCTGTGCTTGTAGTGTGAAAGCAGATATAGAAAATATACAAATAAATGGGCATGTCTGTAGTCCATGAAATTTTATTTAGAAAAACAGGCACCAAGTTGGATTTAGCTTTTGAGGTCATGGTTTGCCATCCATGGCCTACAAGGTCTCACTTCTGCTGTCTCCCACCCCACCCCGAATTCATCTATCACTCCTGTTTTTCTCATTCACTCTGATCTGGCCATTCTGGGCTTCTTGCTGTTCCTTAAATGTGCAAATTACATTCTTCTTCCATCTCATGGCCTTTGCAATTGCTGATCATTTTGTCTTGGGCACTGTGTCTATAGATCTCTAAAGGGCTCATTTCTTGTTTCTTAAAGACTCTGCTCAAATATTATCTCCACAGAGAGACTTCTCTGACCTTAGATAAAATGAGGATAAAATGATATCCAGTCAAGTACTTCCATCTGATGTATTCTCTCTATATATTTCTATTAAATATTTTTTAAATTTGGTTATTTTCTGTCTCTTCCCTTTAGAAAGTAAACACTGTGGCAGCAAAGAATTTATCTAAGCATTTTCCTGCTCTAGCATCAATGCCCAGAATAGGGTTTGACACATAATAGTCATTCAATAAATAGTTGCTGAGTATGTTGATTGAATTAATTTAATTTTTTCAATACTCCTCATCTGTAAATATTTGTTTAAAATATAAACCTTATCCCTAAATCTCATACTAGGAAGAATATGGCTTATTTTTTTCTTTTGACTTAACATCAGTATTCATTTTTGTAATTTATAGGAGCTTGAGAACGTTTAGTTATCACAGACTCCTACTTCCACCCTAATGTCTTCCTTGTTGATTCTACTTCCCTCCACAATTCATAAAGTTAACACCTCTCGTTTAGGAGTATAGTTAATCGTTGAAAATAGACAATAAATATACAGCATGCAGGTGGTGATACATACTGTAAAGAAATAAAAGGGAGCACAGGGTGGCAGCAGGTGGTCATGGAAGGGCTTTCTAATAAGGTCATTCAAGCATAGTCCTGAAGGAGTCAAAGAACATGACAGACACAAGGCAATCAAGTGCAAGGCCACAGGGTACAAATAGACTTGGTGTGCTCAAGAAAGAACAGTGTTATGGGTTGAATTGTGTCCCCCCCCACACCAAATATGTTGAAGTCCTAAGTCCCTGTACTTCATACTGTGACCTTATTTGAAAATAGAGTCAATGCAGATGTAATTAGTTAAGTCAGGATGAAAACATACTACAGTAGGGTGGGTCTTTAATCTAATATGACCGGTGTCCTTATAAAAAGAGGGAAGATGATGTGAAGGCAGACACACAGGGAGAAGTTGGCCATGTGAAGGTGGATTCAGAGACTGAAACTATACTTCCACAAGCCAAAGAACACTTGGGACTGCCAGAAGCTAAGGAGGATTCTTCCCCTAAAGTTTACAGAGGGAGCATGGCCCTGAAGATACCTTGCTTTTGGCCCTCTAGCCTTCAGAACTGTGAGACAACAAATTGTTGCTTTAAGCTACATCATTTATGGTACTTTGTTATTGCAGCCGTGGGAAATTAATACCAGTAGGTGGGCTAACATATCTGCAGAGGAGTAAGTAAATGGGAAATAATTTGGAAATGTTGTTTATAAGTATAGTTTTGCAGGTGATTTAAATCCAGGGCAAAAATTATTTGCATTATTAAGAACATGCTATTCTTTTTTGTAAATTGCTAAAACTTATGACAAAGTAGGAATTCAGATAACCATGCTAATATAAGTTGAACATAAAGACTATATTAAAGTTATTTTTCTCTGAAGTTAAATGCAAAGGAACCCAAAACAGAGCAGATATGTGGGGAGACGCAACAGGTAGAGAGAATATGATAGGACTCACATTCTGAGTAGAAGTTTCAACATCTAGAACATATGATTTAGTCTTCTGCGTAACAGTAGGTCTCATGGGAAAATAACATAAAAAGGAATAAAATGTTAAATATTTGGTTAAAGGAAATAGGAAGAAAACCAAGGAAGAACAAGGAAGTAGCACCCTTTTTCCAGTGGAGTATTCTCATTTAAAATTTAAACACACGCACTCATAAAATTCTTCACTTTTAGACAAGCTTCTCGAAACAACCTATAGTCTATCTCTAGTAGTCAGGGTTCTTCAGAGACAGAACCAATATATATATATATATATAAAGAGATTTATTTCAAGGAGTTGGCTCACATGATTATGGATGTTGAGAAACCCCAAGATCTGCAATTAATAAGCTGGGGACCCAGGATAGCCAATATGTAGATCCAGTCCTTGTTGGAAGGCCTGAGACCCAGGAGAGCTGATGGTGTACATTCTAGTCTGCAAGCACGTGGGCTTGAGACCCAAGGAGAACCAACGTTCCAGTTGGAGTCCAAAGGCCAGAAAATAGCAATGTCTCTGCTCATGCAGACAGGCCAGAGGAGTTCCTTCTTACTCAGCCTTTTTGTTCTATTCAAGTCTTCAGTTGACTGCATGAGGCCCATCCATATCAGAGAGGGCGACCTGCTTTACAAAGTCTACTGATCCAAATGTTAATCTATCTCATCAAGAAATACCCTCACACCCAGAATAATGCTTGACCAATTGTCTGGGCATTAATAGCGCAGTCAAGTTGACACATAAAATTAATAAAATTAGCCATTACACACTTTTGTTTTTATTCTTTTTTAAAATTTAATTTGTGTTTTTCAATTTTCTATTCAACCCATCCTATTCCAGCTCCTTTGTTATGATTCCACTGAAATGACTTCTCCCATAATAAGCAATGAATATTAGAGCTAAAACAACATTTATCAGTCATTTTTCTATTCTCTTCCTTTACATCTCAGGATTATCTGATCATGAGACCATTTCCTTGTTTTTTTTAAACTTTTTTTTTTTTAATATAGCAGGTTCTTATTAGTCATCTATTTTATACATATTAGTGTATACATGTCAATCCCAATCTCCCAATTCATCCCACCACCACCCCCCACCCCCACCTCAGTTTCCCCCCTTGGTGTCCATACTTTTGTTCTCTACATCTGTGTCTCTAATTCTGCCTTGCAAACTTGTTCATTTGTACCATTTTTCTAGATTCCACATATATGCACTAATACACGATATTTGTTTTTCTCTTTCTGACTTATTTCACTCTGTATGACAGACTCTAGGTCCAACCACGTCTCTACAAATGACCCAATTTCATTCCTTTTTATGGCTGAGTAATATTCCATTGTATATATGTACCACAACTTCTTTACCCATTCAACTGTCGATGGGCATTTAGGTTGCTTCCATGACCTGGCTATTGTAAATAATGCTGCAACAAACATTGGTGTGCGTGTGTTTTTTTGAATTATGGTTCTCTCTAGGTATATGCCCAGTAGTGGGATTACTGGGTCATATGGTAATTCTATTTTTAGTTTTTTAAGGAACCTCCACACTTTCCTCCTAGTGGCTGTATCAATTTACATTCCCACGAACAGTACAAGAGGGTTCCCTTTTCTCCACACCCTCTCCAGCATTTGTTGTTTGTAGATTTTCTGATGATGCCCATTCTAAATGGTGTGAGGTGATACCTCATGCATTGATTTGCATTTCTCTAATAATTAGTGATGCTGAGCAGCTTTTTATATGCCTCTTGGCCATCTGTATATCTTCTTTGGAGAAATGTCTATTTAGGTCTTCTGCCCATTTTTTGATTGGGCTGTTTGTTTTTTTAATATTGAGCTGCATGAGCTGTTTATATATTTTGGAGATTAATCCTTTGTCAGTTGCTTCATTTGCAAATATTTTCTCCCATTCTGAGGGTTGTCTTTTCATCTTGTTTATAGTTTCCTTTGTTGTACAAAAGCTTTTAAGTTTCATTAGATCCCATTTGTTTTTTGTTTTTTTTTTTTTTAATTACCATTACTCTAGTAGGTGGGTCAAAAAAGATATAGCTGTGATTTATGTCAAAGAGAGTTCTGCCTCTGTTTTCCTCTAAGGCTTTTATAGTGTCTGGTCTTACATTTAGGTCTTTAATCCATTTTGAGTTTATTTTTGTGAATAGTGTTAGGGAGTGTTCTAATTTCATTCTTTTACATGTAGCTGTCCAGTTTTTTCAGCACCACTTATTGAAGAGACTTTCTTTTCCTCATTGTATATCCTTGCCTCCTTTGTCATAGATTAATTGACCATAGGTGCGTGGGTCTATCTGTGGGCTTTCTATCCTGTTCCATTGATCTATATTTCTGTTTTGGTGCCAGTACCATACTGTCTTGATTACTGTAGCTTTGTAGTATAGTCTGAAGTCAGGGAGTCTGATTCCTCCAGCTCTGTTTTTCTTTCTCAAGATTGCTCTGGCTATTCGGGGTCTTTTGTGTCTCCATACAAATTTTAAGACTTTTTGTTCTAGTCTGTAAAAAATGTCTTTGGTAATTGATAGGGATTGCATTGAATCTGTAGATTAGTTTGGGTAGTATAGTCATTTTCACAATATTGATTCTTCCTCTCCAAGAACATGTATATCTCTCCATTTGTTCATGTCATCTTTGATTTCTTTCATCAGTGTCTTATAATTTTCTGAGTACAGGTCTTTTACCTCCTTAGGTAGATGTACTCCTAGGTATTTTATTCCTTTGTTGCAGTGGTGAATGAGATTGTTTCCTTAATTTCTCTTTCTGATCTTTCATTGTTAATGTATAGGAATGCAAGAGATTTCTGTGCATTAATTTTGTATCGTGCAACTTTACCAAATTCATTGATTAGTTTTCTGGCATTAGTTTTCTGGCATCATCTTTAGGATTCTCTATGTATACTATCATGTCATCTGCAAAGAGTGACAGTTTTATGTCTTCTTTCCAATTTGTATTCATTTTATTTCTTTTTCTTCTCAGATTGCCGTGGCTAGGACTTCCAAAACTATGTTGAATAATAGTGGTGACAGTAGACATCCTTGTCTTGTTCCTGATCTTCGAGGAAGTGCTTTCAGTTTTTCACCATTGAGAATGATGTTTGCTGTGGGTTTGTCGTATATGGCCTTTATGATGTTGAGGTAGGTTCCCTCTATGACCACTTTCTGGAGGGTTTTTTATCATAAATGGGTGTTGAAATTTGTCAACAGCTTTTTCTGCATCTAATGAGATGATCATTTGGTTTTATTCTTCAATTTGTTAATATGGTGTATCACATTGATTGATTTGCATATATTGAAGAATCCTTGAATCCCTGGGATAAATCCCAGGGATTGATATTGATATTGGTGTACTTGATATTGGTGTATGATCCTCTTAATGTGTTATTGGATTCTGTTTACTAGTATCTTGTTGAGGATTTTTGCATTTATATTCATCAGTGATATTAGTCTGTAATTTTCTTATTTTGTAGTATCTTTGTCTGGTTTTGGTATCAGGGTGATGGTGGCCTCATAGGATGAATTTGGGAGTGTTACTTCCTCTGCAATTTTTTGGAAGAGTTTGAGAAGGATGGGTGTTAGCTCTTCTCTAAATGTTTGATAGAATTCGCCTGTGAAGCCATCTGGTCCTGGACTTCTGTTTATTGGAAAATTTTTAATCACATTTTCAATTTCATTACTTGTATTGGTCTGTTCATATTTTCTATTTCTTCCTGGTTAAGTCTTGGAAGGTTATACCTTTCTAAGAATTTTTCCATTTCTTCCAGGTTGCCAATTTTATTGGCATGGAGTTGCTTGTAGTAGTCTCTTAGGATGCTTTGTATTTTTGCAGTGTCCATTGTAACTTCTCCTTTTTCATTTCTAATTTTATTGATTTGAGTCCTCTCCCTTTTTTTCTTGATGAGTCTGGATAAAGGTTTATCAATTTCGTTTATCTTCTCAAAGAACCAGCTTTTAGTTTTATTGATCTATGCTATTGTTTTCTTTGTTTCTATTTCATTTTTCTGCTCTGATGTTTATGATTTCTTCCCTTCTACTAACTTTGGGTTTGTTTTGTCTTCTTTCTTTAGTTCTTTTAGGTGTAAGGTTAGATTGTTTATTTGAGATTTTTCTTGTTTCTTGAGGTAGGATTGTATTGCTATAAACTTCCTTCTTAGACCTGTTTTTAATGCATCCCATAGGATTTGGATCATCGTGTTTTCGTTGTCATTTGTCTCTAAGTATTTTTTGATTCCCTCTTTGCTTTCTTCAGTGATCTCTTGGTTATTTAGTAACGTATTGTTAGCCTCCACGTGTTTATGTTTTTAGCGGTTTTTTCCCTGTAATTGATTTCTAATCTCATAGTACTGTGGTCGGAAAAGATGCTTGTTATGATTTCAGTTTTCTTAAATTTACTGAGGCTTGATCTGTGACCCAAGATGTGATCTATCCTGGAGAATGTTCCATGTACACTTGCGAAGAAAGTGTATTCTGCTGCTTTTGGATGGAATGTGCTATGAATATCAATTAAATCTATCTGGTCTATTGTGTCATTTATAGCTTGTGTTTCCCTATTAATTTTCTGTCTGGATGATCTTTCCATTGGTGTAAGTGAGGTGTTAAAGTCCCCCAGTATTATTGTGTTACTGTCAATTTCCACTTTTATAGCTGTTAGCAGTTGCCTTATGTATTGAGGTGCTCCTATATTGGGTGCATATATATTTACAACTGTTATATCTTCTTCTTGGATTGAGCCCTTGATCATAATGTAGTGTCCTTCCTTGTCTCTTGTAACATTCTTTATTTTAAAATATATATTATCTGATATGAGTATTGCTGCTGCAGCTTTCTTTTGATTTCCATTTGCATGGAATATCTTTTTCCATCCCCTCATTTTCAGTCTGTATGTGTCCCTAGATCTGAAGTGGGTCTCTTGTAGACAGCATATATATGAGTCTTGTTTTTGTATCCATTCATTGAGCCTGTGTCTTTTGGTTGGAACATTTAATCCATTCACATTTAAGGTAATTATCAATATGTATGTTCCTGTTACCATTTTCTTAATTGTTTTGGCTTTGTTTTTGTAGGTCCTTTTCTTCTCTTGTGTTTCCCACTCAGAGAAGTTCCTTTAGCATTTGTTGTAGAGCTGGTTTGGTGGTGCTGAATTCTCTTAGCTTTTGCTTTTCTGTAAAGCTTTTGATTTCTCCATCGAATCTGAATGAGATCCTCACTGGGTAGAGTAATCTTGGTTGTAGGTTCTTCCCTTTCATCACTTTAAATATATTGTGCCATTCCGTTCTGGCTGTGTAGTCTCTGCTGAGAAATCAGCTGTGAACCTTATGGGAGTTCCCTTGTATATTATTTGTTGTTTTTCCCTTGTTGCTTTTAATAATTTTTCTTTGTCTTTAGTTTTTGTCAATTTCATTACTATGTGTCACGGTGTGTTTCTCTTTGGGGTAATCCTGCCTGGGATGCTCTGCGCTTCCTGGACTTGGGTGGCTATTTCCTTTCCCATGTTAGGGAAGTTTTTGACTATAATCTCTTCAAATATTTTCTCGGGTTCTTTCTCTCTCTCTTCTCCTTCTGGAGCTCTATAATGTGAATTTTGGTGCATTTAATGTTTTCCCAGAGGCCTCTTAGGCTGTCTTAATTTCTTTCTTCTTTCTTCTGTTCTGCAGCAGTGAATTCCACTATTCTGTCTTCCAGGTCTCTTATGCATTCTTCTGCCTCAGGTATTTTGCTATTGATTCCTTCCAGTGTATTTTTCATTTCAGTTATTATATTGTTCATCTTTGTTTGTTTGTTCTTTAATTTTTCTAGGTCTTTGTTAGACATTTCATGCATCTTCTTGATCTTTGTCTCCATTCTTTTTCTGATGTCCTGGATCATCTTCACTGTCATTATTCTGAATTCTTTTCCCAGAAGGTTTCCTGTCTCCGCTTCATTAAGTTGTTTTTCTGGAGTTTTATCTTGTTCCTTCATCTGATACATAGTCCTCTGCCTTTTCATTTTGTCTATCTGTGAATGTGGTTTTTGTTCCACAGGTTGCAGGATTTTAGTTCTTCTTGCTTCTGCTTTCTGCCTTCTGGTGTATGAGGCTATCTAAGTGACTTGTGCAAGCTTCCTGATGGGAGGGACTGGTGGTGGGTAGGGCTGGATGTTGCTCTGGTGAGCAGAGCTCCATAAAACTTTAATCCTCTTGTCTGCTAATGGGTGGGGCTGAGTTACCTCCCTGTTGGTGTTTGGCCTGAGGTGACCCAGCACTGGAGGCTACAGGGTCTTTGATGGGGCTAATGGTGGACTCCAGGAGGGCTCATGCCAAGGAGCACTTCCCAGAATTTCTGCTACCAGTGTCCTCCTCCCCAAAGTGAGCCACAGCCACCCTCCCCACCCCCGCTTCTGCAGGAGCCCCACCAACACTAGCAGGTAGGTCTGGTTCAGCCTCCTATGGGGTCTCTTCTCCTTGCCCCTGGGTCCTGATACACACACTACTTTGTGTGTGCCCTCCAAGAATGGAGTCTCTTTCCCCCAATCCTGTCAAAGTCATGCAATGAAATCCCACTAGGCTTCAAAGTCTGATTCTCTGAGAATTCCTCCTCCCATTGCCAGACCCCCAGGTTGGGAAGCCTGACATGGGGCTCAGAACCTTCACTCCAGTGGGTGGACTTCTGTGGTATAATTGTTGTCCAGTTTGTGAGTCACCTATCCAATGGATATGGGATTTGATTTCATTGTGATTGCACCCCTCCTACCATCTCATTGCGGATTCTCCTTTGTCTTTGAATGGGGGGGTGGGTTTGGTGAGTTCCAGTGTCTTCCTGTCGATGATTGTTCAACAGTTAGTTGTGATTGTGGTGCTGTCACAAGAGGGAGTGAGCACATGTCCTTCTACTCTGCCATCTTGACCCAATCTCCCATTCCTTCCTTCTTAAAATGGTACCTTGCCTTGGCTTCTGTGGCTCATTATTTCCATGGTTTTTCTCTTATCTCTCCATCTTTTCTCTTTTTCGGATTCTTCTCTCCTGGTTTCTTTTCTTCTGTCCAAATTAAAAAAATATTTGTATACCCAAGTATTTTTCCTTGTCCCACTTCTTTCTGATCATAAATTTTCCATGAATTATGTTATTTATAACTATGGCTTTTAATGCCCTTTGACTCAAATACTTTATCTCATTCAGGGCACTATCTTAAGTTCTAGATTTACCTTAAACACAATGCCTATAAAACTAAACTAAGAGATGCTGAGATAGAGTTTGAGAGGAAGAAATTTATGAGGAGTGCTCTAGGTACCAGCAATTGCGTGGGGCAAAGGAAGCATGAAAGACAGAAGAAGTTAAGCTGTGATGCAGTCCTAGGACAAGCCTCAGCTGACTCCACAGCAAGTTCTGGAGCTAACATTATCCAGAACAAGGTCAAGGAGTTAGGGCATGTACACCCTGGTATCAACCAGTCATTGGACTCAGGCTGCCCTAAAGAAAAGGATGTGACTGTGGGCAAGATGGCTCTCTTCAGACTAGGGCAATCTCTGGCAGGAATCTTGATTATAATTTGTCAATTGTCAACTTTTCAACCACTAGGTTAATGAGTTCTTCTTTCCTCAAGGGGATGGGAGTGATCTGCACAAATTGGTCTCTCTAAGGCAATCCCTGCCTCAGTTAATAGTAATATCATGATACCAAGTGTTACAAATGAGAAAGTTTCCCCCTCTCTCAACTTTCCCCTCTCCTTCCAGTTGGAAACAAAATTGCTTCAACTTTATCCTTCAGAATTTACTTGGGAGAGTGTCTCTCTACTATACAAATTCCTCTAATATGTCTATCCCGTTAAGAATCCTCTTTTATCAGGATCATAGTTTTATTGTGTTTCGATCATGTGATTTTCTAATTGGTCTACCCTCCAGGTTGCAACTAACTAATTATTGAGATGTATAAGAAAGAATTTATCTTTTATAAATACAGTGTATAATGGTGTCCTTATTCATATACTACAGATACTTATTTACATGCCTGCTTTTTAAAAAGCACAATATTTACATTGTACTTGAAGAAAACCTTGTAGTAATAAGCAAGATGTATGATAGCCATCCGTTAATTTTTCTGGTTAACTTGTGTTCATGTCTTTTAAGAAAATAACAGAGGAAACTACAGACAACAAATAATTGTAGCATTTTACTCTTATGAAATATAGGAAATATCTTCACACTAGAGGCTTCCTACAAAAATTGATCACAATCGCTAAAGCATATTCCAGACCTGCCTGGATGATGGTCTGATTTGATTAGTCCACAAGAAACTAATTTACTTGAGAGAACTAAGAGCCTTCTGGAGAAAAAAAAAGAAGGGGAAAAGACTCCCTTATAAATGTTTGGCCTAAAATAACGTTTAGTGGCTGTATGAGTGATTCAAGATGGGAAGGATATAGAAGGGGGAAAAGTGAAACAGAAAAGGTATTTTTGTATCTCATTAAATTTGTCCTCCAGTCCTTCCTTATGGAATTCTGACTAAGTTCAAGGGAGAGAGATCAAGTAAAATAAAAAAGACCAATTGTTTGTTCAGAATTGTTTGTTGCAGTGAAATGAATGTTATCTAACTAGTTTAAACACAAATAAGTTGTATTTTTTATTACACCAAAATAAACACAAAGGGAGTAGGGACAGATTTGTGTAGTTTAAAGAAATGTTCAGAGAACTAAAGAAACAGACTCTAAGCATCCAAAATGACTCCCAAAATCACACCACAGAACTAAGTTGCCAACAGAGTGGCTTACTCTGCCACAATTTGGAAATTGCCAGACAACTTCAGCCTTGAGGATCATGCTACTTCTGCTGCCATCTCTGCCAATATACTTGAGGTCTCATGTTCTGCCTCTCTCCCAATTTAATTTATTTACAAACCGTTGTCTCCCATGACTGACCCAAGCTAAGTCCAATCTGAAACTGTGTCTGCAGGGATTTCTGAGTGGTGTCATTCTTAGCTTTCTAGTCTCTGAAATTCAGAAGGCACCCTAGGAGGAAGTCAGAGAGTGTGTGATGAGCCTCCCCATCATATCTGTTACAGTAATTTTAACTCATACAAAAAAATCTGTGTGATTCTGGAAACATAAAAGAGCATAGCTTTTGGGCCAGTGTGACAGAGACAGCACACAGCTGGAGGAAAGAGATTCTCACGCTTCAGTGGAGAACAACATGGAAGTTAAAGGGAATGAAGAAACAGTGGCATCAGCACCCACACCAGCAAGATGTTGCACAAGTGTCCTCAAAAGCACAGAAGCACCAAAGTATCATCGACAGATGTAGTGAACCCTATCAGAGTTAGAAGCAGAGAGAGGCAATGCCAGTTGTGGGAGTATTCTGGTGTCCGATGGTGGTTGTAGGGGCAGAAGTAGGTGTATTTACATGATTTCCTCTAGCAGATAACACATTTGTTAAGAAAGGCTAAAATGACTAGCTTTTGAACATATGTAAGGTAGCAAATGGAGAGTCCCATTTTAAATTATAAAAATAAAAAATAAGGGGAACTTCTATAATAGTTTGTGAGGACCCGACTGAAAGAAAAACTGCTTATTATTGTTAACTTGACCTCATTTACCCTCTAGGCTTGAGATCATTCTCCTCAAGTCTCAGTTCCTTTCTTGGTAGAGGGGAGGGTTTGTGTATATCGGTTTCTTACCAGGGAATCTGCAGAATCAGATCAAGAGAGGTTTCATGAGAGAGTAGGATAAGAGAAAGTATAGACAGTTTCATTCTAAAGAAAGAATTATTATGCATCATGACTCAGCTGCTCCCCTACAACCTTGACTTTGTTTTAAACATTGCAAAATGTGAAACGTATAGGTTATATTACATATATTTTCTTGCATAATGGTTACATACTGCATAGATGTAAATCTTCGTTTGACATTTTACTAGCATTTGTGTCTTGCAAGCATGTCTAATGGTGGTGATTTTTGAAGTAGATATGTGGGCTGGAAGATAGTCTAAGTCTAGGTCTATGGGGTACCTGATAAGGTTAATAATAAAGAAAAAACAAATTCTCAGCGGTTTTTACATAGGCTGGTATTTGTTCAGTGCCTCGTGGCAAACAATTTACAAATGAAGCAGTTTCTCCAAAAATCATTTTGAAAAGACTTTAAAAACAAATCAGTTATTTGACAAGTAAAAGTACTGGTTATTTTAAACTATTGTACTCTCATATCAAAACTGAATTAAGGTTAAAAAAGAAAGGAAGAAAGAGAGAGAGAGGGAAAGAAAGAAAGAAAGAAAGAAAGAAAGAAAGGAAGAAAAATGGGAAGTGAGGGGGAGGAAAGAAGGAAGGAAGGAAGGAAAGAACAATGAAAAGGCTACAAAATCTCAGAAAAGGAAAAATCACACAGTTGGTAGGTAACTAATAGTACTCCACATGAAAATATAGTGAGTAAAAGGCTAAGAAATATGTCAGTACAATAAACAAAAGGGTTCTATGCTCAAATAGTACAATAAGTTGATGTATTGATAGCATGTAACATATGTGAAAGAGATTTATGTAAAAAACTTCTATTTTCAGACTGAGTGAATGGATTTCCCCAGGAAATGTATTGCATTTTCAAGATTTGTAAATCATGGTTAAATTCAATGAAATATTTCCTGGTGTGAAAAGCCAGTGGAAATAAATAATGACCAACATGTATTTAAAACGTGTTTTTCATATCTGGAAATAAAGATGTGTGTCAGCATCGGTGATTGGCTTCATGAGGGGTTTCACTTGTGCAAAAAAAAATTCCTCACATCACATTTTTTTTCAGAGAGGCGCTGGTATCAAAAATTCTTGGAAATGAAATTATTTCTTAAGAATGTTACAAATTTTTTTTTAAAGAACACCAATCATTTTACTCAAGAGCATTTAAAGAAGTATGTGAAAACCTGGACCAAGAGTATATAAATCTTGTGCAACATGCAGAAACTTGGTGGCTTAACCAAAGAGTTCTCAGTAGAGTGAGCGAAAAGGTGAATTGGAGAAATCACCTTCAAGAAAATAGTGTCAGGGTTTAGTGAGTATTTTGAGGATGAGGCAGGTCTACAGAAACTGGCTACTGTAAGACATTTTTCATCACATGAACCTATAAAACAAGAAACCATAGTGCCCTGTAGAAAATGCCTTCAAGTGACTACAGTCTTGGTTTTAAAAGGAAACCAAATCTTTGGAAAAATCATACTGCAAAAGGAAATGCTGAAGGGTTTCCAAGCTGCTTGGTTTTGACAGGGAGGAAGAATATCAGAATATCCTAAATCTTATTGAAAACCACCTGAAGGAACTGCACATCAAAACTGAAGGGAATTCCCCCATCCCTACCCTTTTTCAACACAAGTGAATGACTGGGTGAGGGAACACCGTTTATCTGAATCTTCTATTCAGCGGAAGAGCTTGACTTCAGCAAAGAGGAAGGACTTTGTGAGCTGCAGAATAGCCATTTACTCAAGATGAGATTTACTGAGTCCATGAGACAAGTCTGAAAGTCTCTCCTGCCATTAGTAGGAAAGCAATAAACATTTTGCCGCAGTTTCCCACATCTTATGTGAGTGAGCAGGTTTTTTTTGGTTTGGTAAGCATCATGAGCAAGCACAGAAGTCATCTCATTGAAGCTGAAAATGAAATCTGTGTGTGTTTAGTCAAATCTGACCCCAGTTGAGTGTTTGTAGAAGAAATGTAAAGGCAGGTTTCATATTAAAGAGGTATATTTCATTTTTAGTTTTAGTTTCAAAAATAATACCTTTAATTCATACATATGCCTATGAAAGGCTGTATACATATATATACATATATAATTACTATAAATAGTAATTTTGTACTGTTAAATCTCTATTTGAGCTTGAAAATATAATTTAGTATGAAAATATTGTTTTGAATGCCTTGTGTAAAATTTATCATAGGCCATATTTTAATTCAAATTGTTTTTGCTTAAGTAGTTCTGCTATTCAACATGATCAAAAATATGTTGTAAGTAAAATTCATAAAATCCATTTACAATTTTTATTTAAATTTACTCTACTGAGTCTATCTTTCAAAAAATTAAATCTTGTTTTGACTTAAGATGCCATTTAACCAAAATATATTTGTTGCCTTATGCATTTATAAAATTTATGAAAAGGAAAGAAAACAATTAATTAAAAACAATTAACTATGAGTTCTGTGTGTGTGCATGTTTTTTTTTTTTTTCCTGAAAGATTGGCTAAAACCCCATTTTTTGTTTTAAATTAAAAAAATGCTCTAGCAGATACCATATAATGTATACCATATACATAATTATCTTTTTTAGTAAAAATTTTGATATGACAATTAGACTTATTTGAATTAGAAAAATATATATAATAGGAAAGTTATTTTAAAAAAAAAATTAAGAAAGAAGAAACTTGAAGTCTCTTTTACCTACATGTTTGACTCCTTAGAGTTGATGTCTGTAGTGGGAAAAGCAAATTATATAAATAGAGTAGGCCAATTCATTGGCAAAATAAACAGATCTACACACAAAAAATATTATTTTCACAAAAACACATTGAAAATTATTATTTTTTACAATTTATTTTATTGAAATATAGTTGATTTATAATGTGTTAATTTCTACTGTACAGCAGAGTGATTCAGTTATACATACATATACATTCTTTTTTATATTCTTTACCATTAAGGTTTATCACAGGATATTGAATACAGTTCCCTGTGCTATACAGTAAGACCTTGTTGTTTATCCATTATATACATATAATAGTTTGCAACTGCTAATCCCAAACTCCCAATCCTTCCCTCCCCAACCTCCCGCCCCTGGAAACCACAGGCCTGTTCTCTATGTCTGTGAGTTTGTTTCTCACAAACTAGATAGATAGGTTCATTTGTGCCGTATTTTAGATTCCACATATAAGTGATATCATATGATATTTCTCTTTCTCTTTCTGACTTACTTCACTTAGTATGATAATCTCCAGGCCCATCCATGTTGCTGCAAATGGCATTATTTCATTCTTTCTTATGGCTGAGTAGTATTCCATTGTATATGTGTACCACATCTTCTTTATCCATTCATCTGTTGATGAACATTTAGGTTGTTCCCATATCTTGGCTATTGTAGATAGCACTGCAATGAACACTGGGGTGCATGTATCTTTTCAAATTAGAGTTTTCTCCAGATATATGCCCAAGAGTGGGATTGTGGGATCATATGGCAAATATATTCTAACTTTTTGAGGAACTGCCATACTGTTTTCCATAGTAGCTACACCAATTTACATTATTGGATTATAATCTCTATAATTTACTGATTATGCAAATGTATAGTTATTATATAGGTAGGGACTGAAAATATTTAGACCATTCCTCCAGGGTAAAATTATTAAAGAAAGATAATATATAATAGCTAATATGTATTTTGAGCTTTAGTAATCTATGATTTTTTTTAAGTTGAAAATGTTAGTAACTGAAAGAACAAAACTTGTGAATATATGATCAATATAAATAAATATATTTCAGTGGGTTGTTTTAAAATATACACTTTTCTGCTGTGTAACAAATGGATTTGAAACAACCTTATATGGAAGACTTGTTAACATTTCATTAGTCTGTAATTTTTTAATGAGAAGTGGATAGATAATCTGGTGTCACAAAGATGAAAAACTCCAGAATCTCTTGTGTTAAAAATACATATATACATAAATGTAAATAAACAGTACTCCATAGTGTGAAAATAGCCCCCAAATAAATACAAGCACATATGTTATTTTTGATCCATGAAATTAGAGGAAGAAATGCCAGTAGAAATGAAATCATGTTTGAAGGACAAATATTGCCTAAGATTTCACAAGGTTTAAAAATAAAAACAAAAATTAAAGAAGTCCAGACAGAAAGGGAGTGCGTTGTCTGAAATGACATAGCTGCCTGCAAAGCTGCAAGTGTTTCATTATCACACACTCTGCAACAGTCAAAATATGCATCTCAACATGAAAATCACACAGCCCTCTAAATACAGATGAAAAACAGTTTCTCTCTCCAAAGCTGTGCCTTTGAAAAGGTACCTATAAAACTATTTGAGTTCTGGAAATAGAGAATGTGTGTTTACTGTTGACTTAGGCTCTACTATATTTTGCCAAGGTCTTGAGGAAAATAGTACATGAAAGAGAATCCTCATATATAAATTAACATCAATTCTATTAAAATATGTATTGAGCACTTACATATTATGTAATTTTAGAAGTTATTTTAGAACCTATTTAATTTCCTTTTCTGTTAATTAATTCCTTGGAAGTACTACAGTCAGTCTTTACCTTAGTAAGGAAAGGCTTATAACATGCATACATACCCTCTACCTTTCCATTCTCACGGCTCCAGCTTTGTGACCATAAAAATCACATATTGCTACTCCTGTAGGATTATAGTATGAAAAAAGGTAGATAAAATTTTCTCAGCCACATAGTTAATGAAACCTCCTTTATGAAATTGAAATTATACCCTCCTCCAATTGCATTTATTTGTCAGGTTGATGTAAGTGATTATCAGTCACTAAAAGTTTGCACTCAGAATGTGCTGATTATGTGGACCGACAGAATTAAAGGCCAATAGGAGTTAAAGAGTGAGGAGTTTGAAGAGAAAGGATAAAGAAAAAGGGAGGAGGAAAAAAAGTGAGGAATATTTGCCTTTGTATAGCAAATTTCAACTAACAAGACTCTTTCCCTCTAGGATTACGAGCAACTATTCTTCATTTTTATTTTAGATGCTGTTTATTACCAGCATCCTGGTGACATGGTAATGCTGAAACTTCAAGAAATAATCTTTAAAATGCTGAATATGTCTTGAATTAGCAAGTAAAACCAAATGCTATGAATGTGTAGTTCACTGCCATGTAATTTGGCTAATACTGAATTCAAATCTTGATGACATTTCCACATACCATCGAAATCTGTTATTTAAATATCAGAAATAATTTTAGTCTCATTTCATACCCATAGGACTATAAAGATGACCATAACTTATAAATGTAATCCATTCACTCTTTTAATGCCCTAATTAGAGTAATAAAAATAACCCAAACTTAGTAGATTTAAATTGGGGAATCAGAGAAAACATTGAAAACTCTCCAGCAATAACAGTGCATCTTTTTTAAAAACATTTTATTGAGATATAATTTAAGTACCATAATATTCACGCACCCACTTAGCTGAACATTTCAATGGCTTTTAGTGTATTTACAGAGCTATACAACCATAATCATAATCTAATATTAGAGCATTTTCTTTACTGCACAAAGAAATCCAATACCAATTAGCTGTCACTCCCCCTTTTCCTCCCCACTGAAACCCCAGGCAAGTGCTAATCTACTTTCTATCTCTATAGTTTTGTCTATTCTGGACACTTCTCATAAATGGGATATATAATAGGCAATTTTCTGTCACTCGCTTTTTTCACTTAGTGTAAACTTTTTTGAGGTTTATCCATGATGTAGACTGTATCTGTACTATATTCCTTGTTATTACTGAATAATGTTCTACACAATTTCTTAATTTCTTTTTTTGAATTATTTCTACTTTGGGGCTGTCATGCATAATGTGGATTACCAGTGTATCTTGAAGAATGAAACACCGATAAACTTGCCATGTGTTGCTGACTCTAGAGCAGAACCTTGTTTCCCCTGATGAAACTGTTACCAAGATACAAATCAGGGTTTTTTTAGGATATAGTTTAACTTCCACTTGATACAATCCATCTGGTTTCTCATTTTGTATAGCATAGGGACATCATGTCACTCTTCAAAGACTTTATTTTGACCAAGAATTTTGTTATATTCTAGACGTCTGAGAGTATTTTATAGGGGTGGGATCTAATATGTTTCTGAATCCTAGGTTTAATTAATATAGTGTCAAGGTATAATTTTCAAAAAGTTAAAAACAATAATCTCACACAAATATACATCTAGCATGTGTCAGAATTTTATTTAACTCATGAATGAGGAGATAATAAAACAGTAAACATGGTTCCAAGGACACTTTAGAAACTAAGAATTTATAGGTATTAAAAAAAAGAATAAGATTCTGTCAGATACTAAACTAGGTAAGGGCAATAAAATCATAATCGGGATGATCTTTTCTCCTCAACACAAATATTCAAGTTAACATATAAGAACAGTATATCTTGACTTTAATCAGCATGTAAATAAAGTTAAGCACAAGTAAAATTTCCTAGGGAATAAAATAATTCATGAAAATATCCTTGTATGACATTGAAGAAACATCCTGATGCTACTTATCCCTTATCTTTTTTCTCACATTTGGGTATTTTTCCTCAATAATATAATGCTGCAGGAAGTAAGCAGATGTAACTAATGTTAAGAGCTTTGTTACTATTTAAAATATTTTTCATTTTTATGTTGTATTTTTATTTGTTTTGGTAATCATTGAAACAGTAATACCATATTAACTTGAAGAAACACGCTGACTTTTTAAAATTAATTTTTATTGAAGTGTAGTTGCTTTACAATGTTGTGTTAGTTTCTGCTGTACAGCAAAATGAATCAGCTATACGTATACATATATCCCCTCTTTTTTGGATTTCCTTCCCATTTAGGTCACCACGGAGCCCCAAGAAGAGTTCCCTGTGCTATACAGTAGGTTCTCATTAGTTTTCTGTTTTACACATAGTAATGTATATATGTCAATCCCAATCTCCCAATTCATCACAGCCCTCCTTCCCCCCTGGTATCCTTACATTCATTTTCTATTTCTGCTTTGCAAATAAGTTCATCTGTATCATTTTTCTAGATTCCACATATAAGCGATATTATATATTTGTTTCTCTTTCTGACTTACTTCACTGTGTATGAGAGTCTCTAGGTCCATCCACGTCTCTGCAAATGGCACAATTTCATTCCCTTTTATGGCTGAGTAATATGCCATTGTATACATATGTATCACATCTTTTTTATCCATTCCTCTGTTGGTGGACAATTTAGGTTGCTTCCATGTCCTGGCTATCATAAATAGTGCTGCAATGAACATTGGGGTGCATGTATCTTTTTGAATTATGGTTTTCTCAGGGTATATGCCCAGTAGTGGGATTGCTGGGTCATATGGTAGTTCTATTTTTAGTTTTTTAAGGAACCTCCGTACTGTTCTCCATAGTGGTTGTATCAATTTACATTCCCACCAACAGTGTAAGTGGGTTCCCTTTTCTCCACACTCTCTCCAGCATTTATTGTTTGTAGATTTTTTGATGATGGCCATTCTGACCAGTGTGAGGTGATACCTCATGGTAGTTTTGATTTGCATATCTCTAATAATTAGTGATGTTGAGCATCTTTTCATGTGCCTCTTGGCCATCTGTATGTCTTCTTTGGAAAAGTTTCTAAGTCTTCTGCCCATTTTTTGATTGGGTTGTTTGTTTTTTTTATATTGAGCTGCATGAACTGTTTGTATATTTTGGAGATTAATCCTTTGTCAGTTGCTTCATTTGCAAATATTTTCTCCCATTCTGAGGGCTGTCTTTTCGTCTTGTTTATGGTTTCCTTTGCTGTGCAAAAGCTTTTAAGTTTCATTAGGTCCCATTTGTTTATTTTTTTTTTAATTTTCATTACTCTAGGAGGTGAGTCAAAAAAGATCTTGCTGTGATATATGTCAAAGAGAGTTCTGCCTATGTTTTCCTCTAAGACTTTTATAGTGTCTGGCTTTACACTTAGGTCTTTAATCCATTTTGAGTTTATTTTTGGTTTGGTGTTAGGGAGTGTTCTAATTTCATTCTTTTACATGTAGCTGTCCAGTTTTCCCAGCACCACTTGTTGAAGAGACTGTCTTTTCTCCATTGTATATTCTTGCCTCCTTTGTCATATATTAGGTGACCATAGGTGCATGGGTTTATCTGTGGGCTTTCTATCCTGTTCCATTGATCTATATTTCTGTTTTTGTGCCAGTACCATATTGTTTTGATTACTGTAGCTTTGTAGTATAGTCTGAAGTCAGGGAGCCGGATTCCTCCAACTCTGTTTTTCTTTCTCAAGATTGCTTTGGCTACTTGCGGTCTTTTCTGTTTCCATACAGATTGTAAAATTTTTGTTCTAATTCTGTGAAAAATGCCCTTGGCATTTTGATAGGGATTGCATTGAATATGTAGATTGCTTTGGTCACACTGGCTTTATTTGCTAAGTTTCCATCACCTTTTTTATTTTCTAACTTTGTCTGCTTCCATGTTTTCCTTTTTACATTCAACTTTAGTTGATATAAACAATCTTTTCATATTTTTATCTAAGCAGCAAATCTTAGCATAAAAAGAATGTGTGAAACTATTATGAGTAAATTGGACCATGGCATGGGGAAGTCTCAATATATATTTGTTAATTGATCTCTCCATTTTCCAGAGCTTGCTTGCTTGCTTGCTTTTTTTTTGTCTTTCCTTCTTTCCCTTTCTTTCTTTCTTTCTTTCTTTCTTTCTTTCTTTCTTTCTTTCTTTCTTTCTTTCTTTCTTTCTTTTTCTCTTTCTTTCTTTCCTTCTTTCTTCCTTTCTTTCTTTCTTTCTTTCTTTCTTTCTTTCTTTCTTTCTTTCTTTCTTTCTTATTGTAGTAATTTTGGTTTATAATGTTATGCAGGTTTCATGTGTACAGCATTGTGTTTCTACTTCCCTGTACCCTTTAGTGTGCTCACCACCAAAACTTTAATTTCCATGCTTCACCATGCAGCTGTTCCCTTTTATACATTTCACCCTCCTCCAGCCCCTTCCCCTCAGGTAACTACTACTCTGTTCTCTCTATCTGTGTTTCCTTTTGTTTGGTTTGGTTTGTTCATTTATTTATTTTTATTAGTTTTTTTTTTTTTTTTATTTCACATAAAAGTGAAATCATGCAGTATTTGTCTTTCTCTCTCTGATTTTTCTCACTTAGCGCAATACCCTCAAGGTCATCCATGTTGTCATAAATGGCAAGATTTCATCTTTTTTGTGGCTGAGTAGTATTTCATTATGTGTGTATATGTGTGTGTGTGTGTGCGTATGTATGTTATCCATTCATTTATTGGTGGGCAGTTAGGTTGCTTCCATATCTTTGCTATTGCAAATAATGTTGCTATGAATGTTGGGGTCCATGTATCTTTTTGATTTATTTAATTTTTATTTATTTTTTTAACATCTTTATTGGAGTATAATTACTTTTCAATAGTGTGTTAGTTTCTGCTGTATAGCATAGTGAATCAGCTATACATATACATATATCCCCATATCTCCTCCCTCTTGTGTCTCCCTCCCACCCTCCCTATCCCACCCCTCTAGGTGGACACAAAGCACTGACCTGATCTCCCTGTGCCATGTGGCTGCTTCCCACTAGCTATCTATTTTACATTTGGTAGTATATATAAGTCCATGCCACTCTCTCACTTTGTCCCAGCTTACCCTTTTTGTTTTCTTTGGATATGTACCCAGCAGTGGAATTGTTGGATCATATGGTAGCCCTATTTTTAGATTTTTGAGGCACGCCCATACTGTTTTCCATAGTGGCTGTATCAATTTACAATCCCACCAACAGTGTAGTAGGATTCCCTTTTCTCCACATACGCACCAACATTTGCTATTTGTAGAATTTTTTATAATAGCTATTTTGACAGATATGTGGTGATATTTTGCTGTGATTTTGATTTACGTTTCCCTAAGAAGTAGTGATGTTGAATATCTTTTCATATGCCTGTTGGTCATCTGTATATCTTCTTGGGAAAAACATCTATTCATATCCTCTGCCATTTTTTAATCAGGTTTTTTTGTTCTTGTTGAGTTCTATGAGTTCTTTATATGTTTTGGACATCAACACCTTATTGGATGTATCACTTGCAAATATCTTCTCTCCAAGGCATTATTAAAAGTTTATCCTAGCATATCTAAATAACAGGAGAATGAGACAAAAATTAACAATAACCTGTAAAAAGAAAATCCCAGGATATTTATTAAAGCAATATATTATGTGGGGTTACTTTCATATTTTTGCCCTGAAGAATTATATGAAAAATTGGAAGAGAATTTTGCAAATATTGATTTGGATAATATACCTGATGAGTCACAGTTTATAAGTCATATGGAGTCACATAAAGTCATTTGGCAGTAAGCAACAGACACTTGCATAGAGGCACACTTCTCCACACAGCCTATGCTCTAAAACTGATAGAAGATCCAAATACTGACCCTGATTCATTCTCCACTTATCCTCAAATGAACAAGAATATAATCAATAGCAGTGAGATCCAATGATTTAGCTAGTTTTCTTTTTTTAAATTGAAAAAGAAATACCCAACTACATTTGGAAGAGGAAGTAAACTTAATTATCCTCTTTAAACCCATCAGCTACTCTGACAGTGACTTACGAGACTTCATTAATTTGTCTACAACCTTCCTATAAGTAATCCTGAAGCAAAAGCCCAATTCCTCCATGAAAAGGACTACAAAAGAAAGGCTTGGAGGAAAACATGTAACCTTCTCTCTCTTAGCAGCCGGGCAAGTAGACACAGCCCAGTTAGTCCCCAAAGAAATAAGACATTATGTAGGGGTTGCCGAAATACCATTAAGAATAGACAGTAGGAGCCTGTGCCTAAATTTATATGTTATTTCATGAAAGATCATATATTTAACAAGGAGATACACTGTGTCAGAGAATTAAATAGAAGCTATAATTTTATTACTTCATTTTCCCCCTTTTATAGTGGATTTAGGGAATTATAATTTCCTCAGCTCTTTTTTTTTTTTTTCTGAAAACTAATACATTTATATTAAGATTGAAAAAAGTTGGGAAAGGTTACATTGTTCTCCCTTTGGTGCCACCGTGTTGTTGCTACTTAAGGAGTACAGAAGTGGTGGCCCCTACTGCTTCATTAAACCAGGATCTCTGTGAAGTTCAGCTGCAGAACATGTGTTCTGCTTTTGTTTTGAAAATGTACTCCATTAAAACCACATTTCTCTGCCAGTCCAAATTCACGAATGTCTACATGTCTCTGTTCAAATTATCCAAATTCTGCCTCTGAGGCAAGGGATATAAAGTGAAAATGATGAAGCCACAACATAACAATCTTAAAGGTGCCAATTGCTATATGGCTGATTGAGATTCACCAATTGGCACCGGTTGTGAAAAGAGCCAAGTGCATGAGAATGACCAGAATATACCTGCATGAAGATAGCTCTAATAGACTGGTTTATGTTAAAGGCTTAAAGGAGTCTTTAGATATTTTTAATAGCCTCAAAATTGGAGTGTCACCTTTTACTCCTCAATTTAATCAGAGCTTGAGGTCTGATTAAGGGATTATTAAAATAATTTAAATTGTTTTGTTCCTGCTATAAGTAATCATTATAATTCCCCAGAATGAATGGGAAGAGAAACAAACACTCATCTCTAATCAAAAATCATTTACAATTTAGAGCAAATATTTATTATAACATCTTGAAAAGAAGAGATTCCAAGATACTGGAAACTCATACAGGATGGAATGAGAGAGCATCTGGACTACTTTCTGATAGAGGTTACACAGGTAGAATAAAATTGAGTTGTTTTTTTCAATTATATAAAATATGTTTGGTCAAGAATGTGAAGTGGTTGTGCATAGTTGAGGCAGGAAATAAAAGAGAAAATGTTGATTGCTGCCAAGTCACAGGTTATCTTTTTGTTTTCCTGAAAACTTTGGAATTATTTCTGGGAATTCAGAAGAATTTTGAAGAGGGGAAATAACATTATCTAAACTTTATTTTAAGAGCATAACTGCTCTGCAGGGAAAAGTAAAGCAGTACCAATAATTCAGTCAAATGGGGCAACCGGGTTGAAAATTGTTAAGAAGGCCTAGTTTACTAAACTTAGCACTCCTGAAAATAAGGAAAACGTTAAAAATTTATATGTAGATCTCATTTGAAAAAAGGATTAGACTATTAAAGGAAGGCAAAAGGTTCTAAAAGCTCTGATCTAAAGAATTTTAGAATTCACCATCTCACAATGTCCCAGAGATTAATGCAATTCCCCAAGAGAACACAGGATGGACCTGGTAATCTCTGAGGAGCTCTGGAACTTTCATCTTTTTGGATGGAAGACAATCAGATTAAAATACATACCCGTGCATATTGGCATCAGTGATACCAAATTCACAAATGCAGCTTACCCATACATTTTCACATTCTTCAAGCTTAAAAACTAGTAAAAATATAAAGTTTACAGACAATGCCTCTCCAAAGTCACATTTAATTGTTAGACATTTATGTAAGCTGGGAATTGAATAGGCCACCTGGCAATTTTACAGGGTGAAAAAATGCTTTACTCAAAATGACAGTTTTTGCTTCTACTTCCCTGGTGTGAAATTTCACTAATTATTTGCTGCTGTGAGCGAGTTTCACAGTATTAAGAAACTGTCTGAACTTACATTATTATTGTTCATTAGGACTTTCAGAATCATCCCTAAAGTATTCATAATTTTAAACACATTTATTATTACCAGAATGAAGCATTAAATTCATTTATGGGGCTATATGTATTATCTAGGTAATCTTTAATTTTAGATGAAAAAGCTGAAAAAGCATATAAAAAAAAAGTTCATTTTAGAAGCCACGGGGACAACGACCTGGAAGGAAGTAATTTCAAAGATTTCAAGTAAATTAACAACTACGAAAAAATTAGAAATGCTAACTAAAACAGAGAGATAACACTTTTGTTCTAAACATAGAATTATAAAACCAAAATTGATCCTTGAAATAGATGGCACAATTTGAAACAATAAAGTAAACAACATGGATTTATGGAAATATTAAAATGTTCTAAATTCTAGCTATGACAGTGAGAAACAGGATGGTAATGAATCTCAGCTCTTTCCCATTGTCCCAGTGTAATTATTAACACTTTTTACTTTCGCTCTCAAAAATGCCCCATCTTGGATGATATATTATATGAACTTCCTTCTTATAAGGCATCCCTGAAATTTACCTTCATTCTCCAGGAAAGAAAATTTAATTAAAGAAATAGACTTATCAAAATTTATTTTCAATAAAACCAGAAATAAAAAAATATTTTATCAAAATATGACAAAGAACACTTCAACAAATATAAGTAATCATTGTTTTATTATGTCTTATTTACAAATAAATGCATTTAATGTTATCAAATTACTTTAAGGATTATTTAGCTGCTTCTTACAAGTTTAATATGCTATCTTGCCATTGCCATTCACTTCTAGATATATGGTACTTTTCATTAGATTTCTTCTTTAATTCATTAATTATTTGGATGTGAATTTTACAGTTTCCTAACATATGTATGTTATTTGTATTGCTTCTTTCTAAGTTAATTTCCTTATAATTAGAGAACATATTCAGCATGGTATTAATTCTTTAAACTTTGCTGAAATTTCTTTTATGACCAAATAAAGTCAATTTATTTAATTGTTCCTTGTGTAATTTGGTATTAATCTACTACATCAATCTTGATAATTTTGTTGTTAAATCTTGTTTTTAAAGTTTAATACTAGGTGAACCTATTATTCAAGAGCAAGAAAAAAAAGGTACCTCCATACATAAACTAACCATAGGATTTATAACCAACAGACCCTCACTACAGTGTGTTTGAAGGCATGATCTTCTGAAATAAAGTACAGTTGACCCTTGAACAACAGGGATTTGAATTGTGTGGGATCTCGTATATGGGCATTTTTTCCAATAAATGCTATATTACTACATGGTCTGTGGTTGGTTGAATCCATGGAACTGCAGATACAGAGGGCCTACTCTAAAATTATATGGGTTTTTAGATGCCCTAAACAACGCCCAATCCCCATTGTTCAAGTGTCACCTGTAATTAGAGAAGAAAGATATGAGATATAAGTAACAATTGTGAGCAAAGCTATTGATTATAGATAATTTAACAATTTAATATGTAAATAATATTTTTGTTTAAAAATTATTTTTATTTAATCCACCAGTTTCTAAAATAGTGTGTTGAATTCTTTCCCATTCTGCTTATGAATTTGTCAATTTCTCCTTCTTGTTATTTTTTTATAGCTTTAAAAATATATTATATATGTAGCATATATGTTTAGGCTATGCTGTTAAGTACAAACAAACTCACGATTCTTTTCTTGATAGATTATCTTTTGTTCACTTTTTATGTATATTAGTACATTTTCCCGTTAACAATAGCTTGTCTGATATTCTAATTTTGTACCAGTTTTCTTTTGAGTAGGCTTTGTACAGTCTGTGGATTTTCATCTTTTTTTTCCCCCTCAATCTCTATTAATTAGGAGATTAGAATATAATGTTCTTAAATCATTCAGCTAGATTTTGATTTATTTAACTAATCTGCTAATCTCTATATTTCTATAGATTATATTAACAATTCATAATTTTTGTAATTATTTATATGTTTGTACTTATTTCTATGATATTTTTATTTTTGATTGCTTTTCATTTCCTTTTTTTTTTTTTTATTTTTTTGCTTTTTTCATTTTCGTGCCTTCTGTTGTAATGAGAAAGTTCCCACATTTATTTCCCTCAGATCATTTTGAAGAAACAGACATTAGTTTTATTATTTTCTGAGTACATTTTTAAACATAATTACATAACTAAAGTAACTTAACAAACACACATGACTTTAGCATGTTTAAGTACCCTTTAAATTCCCTATCCTCACTTTCATCTTATTTATATGATTGTCTTGATTTTTTTATCTTTTTAAAACAAACTCAAAAATATTAATTTTTATATTAAACAGTTGGATTTATTAACCATATTTCTATCAATTACTTTTTCAGCTTTGTTTCTTATATTTCATACTTTTCTCTGATTTTACTTTCTTATTTTAAAAGAAACTATTTTAAAGTAATATATGAGATTTTAAGCTTTAAAATCTTTCATTGTTTTAGTCCAAAACTAGCTTTATTTTGCTCTCACTTTGAATGATATATCCACTAAATATTACATTTTAAATTGACTATTATTTACACAAAGTACTTTGAAGATGCAAACATTGGTGGTGCAAAGTCTGCTGAATATTTTCTATCACAAATTTGTCACTTATTCTTTTTATCTTTGTTATTCTTCAGTTTCACTCTGATATGACCAGATGTAAGATGTTCATTTTTCTTTTCTGCTTGGAACTTGCATTGAATTTTATATCTCAGGAAACTTCATCAAATCTGGAACCATCCTAGTTATTTCCCTTCAAATTTTGATTCTTTGTTATTTTCTTCACTTGAATTTCTCATATCTCTGGTGGGAATTCTGAAACTATACATTATGTTGCATATATAAATTTTTTTTCTCTATGCTGGTTTGGGGCTAACTTTCATATGTGGCTCACACAAAATTTATCCTTTCAGTAATTACAATTTCTGTGAAACTATTTCTTATTTATTAATTTATTCTTTTGCATATCTGCCATTTTTATTTATGAGAACTGGTTTTACTGTCATATGTATAATTTATTTTTAGTAAGTATTATGAATATTTTTGAGCATCCAAACTCCAATTATTTTAAATTCTCAGTTAGACTGATTCTAATATAAGTTTCTCCTGGAGTGAATGTGTATTTTGTTACTTGATTTGATACTGTCTTCTTTATTATTTAATTTCTTGAATTTTTAAAGAAGTTTAGACTTGTAGGCATGTTATGAATGGGAACATTTTGGCAACTTTGATTTTGTTTTGTTGTTATTGTTATTGGTGAGTGTGTGTGTGTGCATCTGTGTGTATGTGTTTGCTTGTTTTTCTTTGATTTTATTTTACATTTTCATTATTTTCTCCCCTTTCTAGCAATTCTGAAGTTTTGAGATTGCCTTCTTCTAGCACAGACCAGGTGCAGTCATTAAAATGGCAGTTTCCATTTTATAAAGATATTGAGGATATCAGAAATCCAATTACAGGTTGTGATTTTGTATCTCTGTTTCCTGAAGTTAGCAGCTTTCTATGATGCCATATTACAAGCAACAAGTCAACAGCCATTTTATTCAGAATTAAAGGAGAAGGAATCTACTTTTTCACAATTGAAGCAGAGGGAATCTATTTTTTCCTCAATCCCAGGCTTTAACCATTGAGACTGAATAGGGAGAACCATGTCACTCTGAGAAATCTTAGTGCTTTCCTTTCAGAAACCAATCATGTCCTTGCTTCCACTCCTATTTTCTAATCTTTAGAGTCCAAAAGGCCAGTGGCTATAGCTCCAATAACACCTTTACAATTCTGGGGATTCATTTCTGTTGTGTGAGTATATTTATCATGTCATTGGATCTCAGCTATTATATATGAATACATGGAATGTATGTCTTGTGTGTGTATGTGTGTGTATTTGGTATTTTTGGATTAATGGATCTCTCTAAAATTCATTGCGTCTTTGATCAGTAGTTCATATTCCCAATGATAGAATTAACTTATTAGTCATGATCCCTATAATTGCTCTATGATTAACTGATGCCCACTAAATCTATAAAAACCGAAAGATCTATGTTCTATCATTTTTCGAAGTATCTTTATTTGTATACATGTAAAATGACAACTAAAAAGAAGAAAAACTTTAAAATTAATAAATTCATAAGATTTAGCAGAAAAATGCTAGTGAGCATTTGGAATCAAAGGATATCATGCTAATTTGGAGGTATTAAAAAATTCTAGATTCTAAACCAGTATTCTTCAAGATATTAAGCTATGAGTAGAGTTGATTTCTATTTTCAGAATTTTTAAATAATGGATTAGAAATATCTTATGATTGAGGAGGGACCTTCAAAATGGAGGAGGAGTGAGATATGGAGTAAGAGTAAGACTTACTTACTCTTGAGTAAGTAAGAGTAAGACACCTTCCTCCCCACAAATACATCAGAAATACATCTACATGTGGAACAACTCATATAGAACACCTACTGAATGCTGGCAGAAGACCTCAGACTTCCCAAAAGGCAAGAAAATCCCCACGTACCTGGGTAGGGCAAAAGAAAAAAGGAAAAACAGAGACAAAAGAATAGGGACAGGGCCTGCACCACTGGGAGGGAGCAGAGACAGCAGGTGCACAGGGGGGAAGCTTCAGAGCCGTAGAGGAGAGCACAGCAACAGGGATGCAGAGGGCAAAGTGGAGAGATTCTCGCACAGAGGATCGGTGCCGACCAGCACTCACCAGCCTGAGAGGCTTGTCTGCTCACCCACCAGGACAGGTGGGGGCTGGGAGCTGAGGTTCCAGCTTCAGAGGTCAGATCCCAGGGAGAGGACTGGGGTTGGCTGCGTGAACACAGCATGAAGGGGGCTAGCGCACCACAGCTAGATGGGAGGGAGTCCAGAAAAAAGTCTGGAACTGCCTAACAGGCAAGAGACCGTTGTTTCAGGGTGCGTGAGGAGAGGAGATACAGAGCACCGTGTAAACGAGCTCCAGAGATGGGCGTGAGCCGCGGTTATCAGTGTGGACACCAGAGAAAGGCATGAAATGCTAAGGCTGCTGCTGCAGCCACCAAGAATCCTGTGTGCAAGCCCAGGTCACTGTCCACACCTCCCCTCCTGGGAACCTGTGCAACCCGCCACTGCCAGGCTCCCGTGATCCAGGGACAACTTCCCCAGGAGAACACATGGAGCCCCTGAGGCTGTTGCAACATCATGCTGGTCTCTGCTGCTGCAGGCTCCCCCCACAATCTGTACCCCTCCTTCCCCACGGCCTGAGTGAGCCATAGCCCCTTAATCAGCTGGTACTTTAACACCCTCCTGTCTGGGCAGGGAATAGACACCCTCAGATGACGTACACGCAGAGGCAGGGACAAATCCAAAGCTGAGCCCCAGGAGCTGTGTGAACAAAGAAGAGAAAGGGAAATCTCTCCCAGCAGCCTCAGGAGCAGAGGATTAAATCTCCACAATCAACTTGATGTACCCTGCATCTGTGAAATACCTGAATAGACAAAGAATCATCCCAAAATTGAGGCGGTGGACTTTCAGAGCAACTGTAGACTTGTGTTTGCTTTCTGCATCTAATTTAGTTCTGGTTTTATGTTTATCTTAGTTTAGTATTTAGAGGTTATTATCATTGGTAGATTTGTTTATTGATTTGGTTGTGCTCTACCTTTTTGTTTTTAATATATATAAACTTTTTTACCTTCTTCTCTTTTTGTGAGTGTGTATCTGTATGCTTCTTTGTGTGATTTTGTCTGTATAGCTTTGCTTTTACCATTTATCCTAGGGTTCTGTTTGGCTTTTTTTTTCTTTCTTTTTTTAGTATAGTTTTTAGCGCTTGTAATCATTGGTGAATTTGTTTTTTGGTTTGGTTGCTCTCTTCTTTCTTTCTTTCTTTTATATTATTTTTATTTTTAATAACTTTTTTAAAATTTAATAACTTTATTTTATTTTTTAAATTTATTTCTTTTTTGTTCTCCCTTTTCTTCTGAGATTTGTGGCTTACAGGGTCTTGGTGCTCCAGCTGGGTGTCAGGCCTGAGCCTCTGAGGTGAGAGAGCCGAGTTCAGGACATTGGTCCACCAGAGACCTCCCAGCCCCATGTAATATCAAACGGTGAAAGCTCTCCCAAAGATCTCCATCTCAAGGCTAAGACCCAGCTCCACTCAATGACCAGCAAGCTACAGTGCTGGACACCCTATGCCAAACAACTAGCAAGACAGGAACACAACCCCACCCATTAACAGAGAGGCTGCCTAAAATCATAATAAGTTCACAGACACCCCAAAACACACCACCAGATGCAGTCCTGCCCACCAGAAAGACAAGATCCAGCCACATCCAGCAAAACACAGGCACCGGTCTCCTCCACCAGGAAGCCTACCCAACACACTGAACCAACCGTACCCACTGGGGGCAGACACCAAAAACAACAGGAACTATGAACCTGCAGCCTGCGAAAAGGAGGCCCTAAACACAGTGAGTTAAGCAAAATGAGAAGACAGAGAAACACACAGCAGATGAAGGAGCAAGGTAAAACCCCACTAGACCAAACAAATGAAGAGGAAATAGGCAGTCTACCTGAATAAGAATTGAGAGTAATGATAGTATATATGATGCAAAATCTTGGAAATAGAATGGAAAAAAATACAAGAAATGTTAAAAAAAGGACCTAGAACAAACAAACAATGATGAACAACACAATAAATGAAATTTAAAATTCTCTGGAAGGAATCAATAGCAGAATAACTGAGGCAGAAGAATGGATAAGTGACCTGGAAGATAAAATAGTGGAAATAGCTACCACAGAGCAGAGTAAGGAAATAAGAATGAAAAGAATTGAGGACAGTCTCAGAGTCACCTGGGACAACATTAAACACACCAACATTTGAATTATAGGGGTCCAGAAGAAGAAGAGAAAAAAAAGGGACTGAGAAAATATTTCAAGAGATTATAGTTGAAAATTTCCCTAATATGGGAAAAGAAATAATCAAGTCCAGAAAATGCAGAGAGTTCCATACAGGATAAATCCAAGGAGAAACATGCCAAGACACATATTAATCAAAATATCCAAAAGTAAACACAAAGAAAAAAATATTAAAAGCAGCAAGGAAGCAACACATAGCATACAAGGGAATCCCCAAAAGGTTAACTGCTGATCTCTCAGCAGAAACTCTGTAAGCCACAAGGGAGTGGCAGGACATATTTAAAGTGATGAAAGGCAGAAACCTGCAACCAAGATGACTCTACCCAGCAAGGATATCATTCAGATCTGACTGAGAAATTAAAACCTTTACAGACAAGCAAAAGCTAAGAGAATTCAGCACCACCAAACCAGCTTTACAACAAATGCTAAAGGAACCGCTTTAGGCAGGAAACACAAGAGAAGGAAAAGACCTACAATAACAAACCCAAAACAATTAAGAAAATGGTAATAGGAACATACATATCGATAATTACCTTAAACGTAAATGGATTAAATGCTCCCACCAAAAGGCATAGACTGGCTGAATGGATACAAAAACAAGACCCATATATATGCTGTCTACAAGAGACCCACTTCAGACCTAGGGACATATACAGACTGAAAGTGAGGGGTTGGAAAAAGATATTCCATGCAAATGGAAATCAAAAGAAAGCTGGAGTAGCAGTTCTCATATCAGACAAAATAGACTTTAAAATAAAGACTATTACAAGAGATAAAGAAGGACACTACATAATGATCCAGGGATCAATCCAAGAAGATATAACAATTGTCAACATTTATGCACCCAACATAGGAGCACCTAAATACATAAGGCAAAATGCTAACCACCATAAAAGGGTAAATTGACAGTAACACAATCATAGTAGAGGACTTTAACACCCCACTTTCATCAATTGACAGATCATCCAAAATGAAAATAAATAAGGAAACACAAGCTTTAAATAATACATTAAACAAGATGGACTTAATTGATATTTATAGGACATTCCATCCAAAAACAACAGAATACACTTTCTTCTCAAGTGCTCATGGAACATTCTCCAAGGTAGGTCATATCTTGGGTCAAAAATCAAGCCATGGTAAATTGAAGAAACTTGAAATCGTATCAAGTATCTTTTCCGATCACAACGCTATGAGACTAGATATCAATTACAGGGAAAAACCTGCAAAAAATAAAGATACATGGAGGTTAAACAATACACTACTTAATAACTGAGAGATCACTGAAGAAATCAAAGAGGAAATCAAAAAATTCCTAGAAACAAATGACAATGAAAACACGACGACCCAAAACCTATGAGATGAAGCAAAAGCATTTCTAAGAGGGAAGTTTATAGCAATACAAACCTACCTCAAGAAACAAGAAACATCTCAAATAAACAACCTAACATTACACCTAATGCTATTAGAGAAAGAGGAACAAAAAAACCCCAGAATTAACAGAAGGAAAGAAGTCATAAAAATTAGATCAGAAATAAATGAAAAAGAAATGCAGGAAACAATAGCTAAGATCAGTAAAATTAACATCTGGTTCTTTGATAACATTGAAAAAATTGATAAACCATTAGCCAGACTCAGCATGAAAAAAGAGGGAATCAAGTCAATAGAATTAGAAACGAAAATGTAACAACTGACACTGCAGAAATACAAAGGATCATGGGAGATTACTACAAGCAACTATATGCCAATAAAATAGACAACCTGGAAGAAATGGACAAATTCTTAGAAAAGCGCAACCTTCCCGGACTGAACCAGGAAGAAATAGAAAATATAAACAGATGAATCACAAGAACTGAAATTGAGACTGTGATTAAAAATCTTTCAACAAACAAAAGCCCAGGACCAGATGGCTTCAAAGGCAAATTCCATCAAACATTTAGAGAAGAGCTAACACCCATCCTTCTCAAACTCTTCCAAATATAACAGAGGGAGGACCACTCCCAAACTCATTCTAGGAGCCCACCATCACCCTGATACCCAAACCAGACAAAGATGTCACAAGGAAAGAAACCTACAGGCCAATATCACTGATGAACATAGGTGCAAAAATCCTCAACAAAATACTAGCAAACAGAATCCAACAGCACATTAAAAGGATCATACACCATGATTAAGTGGGGTTTATCCCAGCAATGCAAGGATTCTTCAATATACACAAACCAATGTATGTGATACACCATATTAACAAATTGAAAGAGAAAAACCGTATGATCATCTCAATAGATGCAGAAAAAGCTTCTGACAAAATTCAATACCCATTTATGATAAAACCCTCCAGAAAGCAGGCATAGAGGGAACCTACCTCAATATAATAAAGGCCATATATGACCAAACCCACAGCCAACATCGTTTTCAATGGTGAAAAACTGAAACCATTTCCACTAAGATCATGAACAAGACAACGTTGCCCACTCTCACCACTATTATTCACATAATTTTGGAAGTTTTAGCCACAGAAATCAGAGAAGAAAAAAAAAATAAAAGAATCCAAATCAGAAAAGAAGAAGTAAAATTTTCACTGTTTGCAGATGACATGATACTATACATAGGGAATCCTAAAGATGCTACCAGAAAACTACTAGAGCTAATCAATGAATTTGGTGAAGTAGCAGGATACAAAATTAAAGCGTAAAAATCTCTTGCATTCCTATACACTAACGATGAAAAATCTGAAAGAGAAATTAAGGAAACACTCCCATTTACCATTCCAACAACAAAAATAATATGCCTAGGAATAAACCTACCTAAGGAGACAAAAGACCTGTATGCAGAAAACTATAAGACACTGATGAAAAAAATTAAAGGTGATACAAACAGAGGGAGAGATATATCCTGTTCCTCGATTGGAAGAATCAACATTGTGAAAATGACTATACTACCCAAAGCAATCTACAGATTCAATGCAATGCCTATCAAGTGACCAATGGCATTTTCCCAGAACTAGAAGAAAAAATTTCACAATTTGTATGGAAATAGAAAAGTCCCTGAATAGCCAAAGCAATCTTGAGAAATAAAAATGGAGCTGGAGGAATCAGTCTCTCTGACTTCAGACTATACTACAAAGCTACAGCAATCAAGACAGTATGGTACTGGCACAAAAACAGAAATATAGATCAATGGAACAGGATAGAAAGCCCAGAGATAAACCCATGCACATATGGTCACCTTATCTTTGATAAAGGAGGCAAGAATATGCAATAGGGAAAAGAGAGCCGCTTCAATAAATGGTGCTGGGAAAACTGGACAGCTACATGTAAAAGAGTGAAATCAGAACACTCCCTAACATCATACACAAAAATAAACTCATAATGGATTAAAGACCTAAATATAATGCCAGACACTATGAAACTCTTAGAGGAAAACATAGGCAGAACACTCTATGACAGAAATCACAGCAAGATCCTTTTTGACCCACCTCCTAGAGAAATGGAAATAAAAACAAAAATAAACAAATGGGACCTAATGAAACTTAAAAGCTTTTGCAGAGCAAAGGAAACTATAAACAAGATGAAAAGACAACCCTCAGAATGGGAGAAAATATTTGCAAATGAAGCAACTGACAAAGGACTAATCTCCAAAATTTACAAGCAACTCATGCAGCTCAATATCAGATAAACAAACAACCCAATCCAAAAATGGGCAGAAGACCTAAATAGACATTTCTCCAAAGAAGATATAGAGATTGCCAACAAACACATGAAAGGATGCTCAACATCACTAATCATTAGAGGAATGTACATCAAAACTATAATGAGCTATCACCTCACACTGATCAGAATTGCCATCATCAGAAATTCTACAAACAATAAATGCTGGAGAGGATGTGGAGAAAAGGTAGCCCTCTTTCACTGTTGGTGGGAATGTAAATTGATACAGCCACTATTGAGAACAGTATGGAGGTTCCTTTAAAAACTAAAAATACAACTACCATACAACCCCACAATCGCACTACGGGGCATATACCCCGAGAAAACCATAATTCAGAAAGTGTCACGTACCACAATGTTCACTGCAGCTCTATTTACAATAGCCGGGACATGGAAGCAACCTAAGTGTCTATCAACAAATGAATGCATAAAGAAGATGTGGCACATATATACAGTGGAATATTACTCAGCCATAAAAAGAAACAAAATTGAGTTATTTGTAGTGAGGTGGATGGACCTAGAGACTGTTATACAGAGTGAAGTAAGTCAGAAAAAAACAAATACCATATGCTAACACATATATATGGACTCTAAAAAAAAAAAGAAAAATGGTTCTGAAGAACCTAGGAGCAGACAGGAATAAAGATGCAGACGTAGAGAATGGACTTGATATGGTGAGGGGGAATGGTAAGCTGGGATGAAGTAAGAGTAGCATGGACATATATACACTACCAAATGTAAAATAGATAGCTAGTGGGAAGCAGCCACATAGCACAGGTTAATCGGCTTGGAGCTTAGTGTCCACCTAGAGGGTGGGTGGGAGGGATACACAAGAAGGAGGAGATGTGGGGATAGATGTATATGTATCGCTGATTCACTTTGTTATACAGCAGAAACTAACACACCATTGTAAAGCAATTATACTCTAATAAAGATGTTTAAAAAAAAAAAACATTATGCTAAGTGAAAGAAGTCAGACACAAAAGGCCACATATTATATGATTCCAATCATATGGAAGTCCAGAGTAAGGATAGAAAGTAGATTAGTGGTTGTCTAGGGCTGAGGGTGGAGATTGGAAACACAGGACTGATAGCTAACAGGTAAAGAGTTTCTTTTTAAGGAGATGAAACTATCCTAAAATTGACTGTAAGGATGGTTGCACATATCTATGAATATACTAAAAACAATGAATTGCACACTTTAGGTAGATTGTATGATTTGTGAATTATACCTCAATAAAGCTGTTAAAAAAAGAAAAAAATAAAGAAATATCTTATGATTATTATATTATGTCTAATTCTAAGAAAAACTATCCCATAACTAACACTTAAGGAAGACATATTTTGTCCCAGGTTTTGTTCTTTTCATTATACAAATATTACCTTGATAATCCTCACACTTCCTCACTATTTCCTAATTTTCAGAAAAGCTGAGGCACAGAGAGATTAGTTACTTGCTGTTAGTATAACACATAACAAATGATAGAGTCAGAATCTGACCCTTTGCGATCTGGATCCAAAGGAAAATATGTAGCTTTGCTCATTTTACTTTCAAAGCAGACATCATTACATACCTTATGATAATGACTGATTCATGTGTTTGTATGATTATGAATAAACTGTTTTCCTTTTGCATTTTTTCCTCTCCAAATGGATTTTCTTCATTATCAAATGCCTAGCTATGCAACTGATTTATAGACCTTTGAAGATTTCTGCTTCTGTGTCTGATGAGGTATATTTAATGATATAGAACCTTAAACATACTGGTTATGGATGACTATGTTAATATACAAAATGCATAATAAATTTTAATTCCTATTATATATTACAGAACAATGTCTATACTGAAAAGCATCCAAATATGTTCCTAGTATAATTCTCCTGTGTGGATCACTACAAATAAACAGCTTCTAAATGGTGATAAAAATTACATAAGTCTACTGTGTTTGGCCTTAAGGATTTAAAAACCAAAATGAAATTATCACTAACATCATTATCACAAAAGTTCAAAAAATAGGAATCACAAAGCCAATTTAGTCTCTACAGCCTAGAAAACTTGGCCCAATATAAATGATTTTTTCCCTCTGCTATAGCAAAGAAAAATTTTAATAAAAAGGCCCTGCTATTTCACCTGATTGCTCAAACACCACATTCCCATTCACTGTCCTCATTAATGTCTATAAGGAGGACATTCATGATCTCATTTCACTTTCAGAGGCTTTGCTTCCTTTGCTCTTGCTGCAGTTTAATTAGGCCACTCTTTCTATAAATACATCAGTAATTAATTAATTTTTTAGCTATAGACTTTAAAAGTAAAAGTATGGAATAGCAATTTTTGTTTAGGAAAGGGAAGCTATGATTGTATACTGCAAGAAGGGACTTCCTAATTCAAAAGAAACAAGATTGTGTGTGTGTGTGTTTGGGTGTGTGTGTGTGTATGCAGGTAGGACTGTAACTTGAGAACATGTGATATTGAAATTTTATTTATGAGTGTTTTTGTTTTGAGCTCAAAATCAATTTTACCTTAAAACAATATTGGTTTTCTAAGTTAGCCTAATATAGACCTCATGCGTTTTAGAAATATGTAATCTAAGAGATGGATTCTAGGATTCGAGAACCAGGAAGAAGGAAGAAGGGGCAAGTAGAGTCAAGTACAACACTAGTTAGAATACTGTGATGGGTGGCATTTTCCTTTGGGTCAGCATCTTTATTTCTGTGCTCCTTTTCAATCTTCATGTGTACATCCATTCACGTGCACCGGAGTGGTCCATTAAATGTGGGAAGAGTCCTAGGACTGAATGAAGGGTTAACATGTAAACAACCAATTCCTTCATTTGAAAAGTGGTTAAGGTCACAGAATTTGGAACCAGACTTCTAGGGCCCAAATCCTGGTTCTGTCACTAATGCATTTTATGACCTTAAGCAGTTTATTTAATCACCCTGTGTCTTTGTGTAGTTATCTGTAAAATGGAGATCAGTACTAGTAACTAGCTCATAAAATTTTTATGAAGATAGATTGAATAGTGTATTTCAAGCTCTTAGAACAATGATAGACAAAATATAAACAATATGGGAACTTTAGCTGTTATTATTGTTGTGTTATTATTACTATTAATTTTAAAAATGTGTATCGGGGCATCAATTTTGTGCAAACACTATACTAGAGGATGGACACACAAGATAAATGAGAACAATTTCTGCATTGAAGAGTTTCAGGCTAGAGAAAATGGGGATTGGCTATTTTAAAGATTATCAAATAGGGATACCAGGAGAAAAATCCATGGAAAAAGAGTGAAAGAATGTGTGAATACATTCACCCAAAAGTATATCTGTGCTCAAGGTGAACATGACCATCCAGGCACTGAAGAAGCAGGACATTATCAACAGTCAAAGGAGCAGGAAATCAGTTTAGATATTGAGAGATGAACAAGAGAAAATGGCATTATTAATGTCTAAGCAAAACATTAGAATCCAAATTCGAGGGGCATGAATCCAAGCACCAGAAGACTTGAGGTAAATAGCAGGACTCAGAGAACAGAGAAATGAATTCAGCTTTGGGAGAACTAGAAGCCAACATGGCAAGACTGATTCAGTGCCATCACTGAGCTACTATCTCTAGAACGTCATTACTCCCTGTGAACTTCCAGTACAGTCTGAGAATCTGAGGGCGTAGTTTAGAATTGGAAGAACTCAGAGAAAAATCACTACAATCGACATGAGAAAACCCGGCTCCAAAACTGATCAGCTATACAATCTTCAGCACCATAGTTTGCTCATTTATGAAATACTTTCTATTCTGTAATATATGAAATATTTTCTATTCTGTAAACAAAGGCAGAAAGAACAAGTGGAAAATATTAAATAAGTTTGAAAGTGTTTTACAAGCCATATATGTATTAATTATCTTAACTATTATATGATGATGCACACGAAACTAAGCATATTGAAAAATTGCAAAAGAGGAAACTCAATATCAGAACACGCACAGGGCCAAGGTATTGCTGTAGGTCCTCATTGTAGAGCTTCAAAACTGCACTAGGTCCAAGGCATTCTCAACACCTTTATTCCTCTAAAATGCTTGGAGCAGAGCAGGACATAATCAATGTGCATTGAATACATAAAATGAGTTAAATGCCTAAGTTAAATCACATTAATCTGGAAAAGATTTTTAACACCTTCCTCCTTTTAAAGCCATTTGTGTTTTCCAAAATGGTAGAATTTCAAGAAATGTGGCAAATTTTACATGAAAAAAGAAAGGAAAAGTGAAAACATTAAATGAGATAATTATGCATGGGAACTTAGATGAGATTTGGCACTTTCCTGTTTGAGAGTTCATTTCTTACACATTTGAGCACAAATGTTCTTTAAGAACTCTGTTTTATTCTGCTTTGTATTTAGTTTCATGGCTATTCTTATGCTATTGACAGAGAGATTGGGAATGAGGTTGACTGATCAAGAGGAGCTTTGTGCGTATGGGCTAAAATTGCATTAGATATTAGAAAGTGAGTGATTATTTGTAGTAAGAGACATACTGAAAATATCAGATATGAAATAATGACAGAATTAATCTATGTCATGGCAGTTCGGATCTAAAAATTTGGCTCATTTCCTAATAGACATAGTTCACCAGACTGATCAGAATTTTCTCCCTAGATAAATTTAAGCAATGAAATATCTTCTTTCTCCAGAAATGTTATTTCCTGGAATGTACTTCTATACTCTTAAACACTTTAAAGGTATAGACATCCAGTATGCTTACATATGTAATGAATCAGTTGTAATTCAGGAACATGTCAAAAGCTTACACTTTTAAAACACCTTAATTAGATTTTAAACATTTCTGCCTATCTTCTTTTAAGTACAGTATGCTCAATTGTTAAATGGTGCATTCCAGAATTCCCACAACTGGATGGATTCCAGAATTTTGGACTGAATTCATCAATAAAATATGGATAAATGTGAGATTTCTGATTTATTTATATTGCTTGACTTGGACATTGGGGGTCAAAAGAACCTACCAACTAATTACCAATTTAATTTTATAAATGTATTTATTTATTTATTTTTGGCTGTGTTGGGTCTTTGTTGCTGCATGCAGGCTTTCTCTAGTTGCAGCGAGCAGGGGCTACTCTTCTTTGCGGTGCCCAGGCTTCTCATTGCGGTGGCTTCTCTTGTTGCGGAGCACGGGCTCTAGGCCCACGGGCTCCAGTAGTTATGTCACGTGGGTTTCAGTAGCTATGGCTTGTGGGCTCTAGAGCGCAGGCTCAGTAGTTGTGGTGCATGGGCTTAGTTGCTCCGCAGCATGTGGGATCTTCCCAGACCAGGGCTCGAACCCATGTCCCCTGCATTGACAGGTGGATTCTTAACCACTGCGCCAGCAGGGAAGTCCCACCAATTTAATTTTAAAAACAGAGATATTTTTTTCAACAGAAGAAGTTTAAAGCCATATAATACAAAAATTATGAGAATCATTGTTTTTGTGTAATATAAAGTATTTTTCTCTATAAAAAAACTCATACAAAAACTCACCATATCTTACTGTTTTAATAGCATGACAAACATCTGGGAATTCTTACTCTTCTACTGAAATGAATTAAAAAATTAAAGAATGTGATTCTAGTTATTTCTAGCTCTACCCATTAACAAATAATCTAGTATAAACCTCATTAGTAACATAAAATATCTCTTTGTTTCACTAAAGTTATGAAACATATATTATTTTATTGTATCTAGAGAGAAGAGTTACTTCTGAACATTTGTGTGGCACTTTTATTGTTAAAGTGATTTATAATTGCTTACTTTAATTATTCTAGTGCTATTAGCTATGGGCTGTGCTGTTGCAAACAAAAATCCTGAGATTTATCTGAAAAATTACATGTACTTTTCCAACATTTTCTTTATTAGCATCTGTAAAACAAGTCATGATATGATTTATTATTAGGTCATTAGAACGAATTTAAAATGTGAAGTTGATAATTTTACTCTAGCTATTTACAATATGGATATTGTAACACTAATAATCTAAAATATAAAATAACTTGAGACATTAACCTGGAAATATATACAAGTATTTGTCTTATGGGTAAAAGTAAGCCAGATATAACTTTTATGATATGATAAACAGTTCATGTTTAGACTGGATATATACCATCTCCTCTCATTAGTAATTTGGGTCAACTTCTTGACACATCAAAGAATTTTAAGAGATGTATAATTAGTGGACAAAAGACAGTTAATTCAAAGGAGAGGTAATCCAGACCCAGAGTAATTTTGAATAAGTGTCCTAGTCTAAGGCAACTTTAAGTGCCCTCTAGCAAAAGAGGAGGTCACCATAAATGTGGTTAGCCTGGTCAAAATGAAAGACAGAAAAGATAGATAACAAAGGACCAATGTCATTGGAAACAGCACAGACAATTCACAGAAGAGGAAAATTCAGTGGAGAGAAGGTTGAAATGTTCAAATGAGAGATAAGTAGTATTTGAACTAATGCTATTTTTGTAGATTGGAGAGCATTTTACTTTCCTAGAGCTGCCGTAACAAATTGTGACAAACTTGGCAGCTTATGAACACAGAAATTTATTCTCTCAGAGTTCTGAAGGCCAGAAGTCCAAAATCAAGGTGTCAGCATGGCCACACTTCCTCTGAAAGCTCTAGGAGAGAATCCTTTCCTTCCTTTCTCAGCTCCTTGTGGCTCTAGCCAGGCTTCTTTGGGTTATAGTAGCATAATTCCAATCTCTGCCTCAGTCTTCACTTTGCCTTCTTCCTTGTGTCCTCTGTGTGTCCTTTTCTGTCTCTTATAAGGACACTCTCTCTGGACTTAGGACTCACCCTAATCCAGTGTGCTTTCATCTCTATCCTTACCTTAATTACATCTGTAAAGACCCTATTTCTAAATAAAGTCATATTCTGAGCTTCCTGTAGGTATGAATTGAGGGAGAGAGGTGTGACACTATTCAACCTACTATAGAAAGTAAAGAAAGCATTTTTTAAAACTTGTGAAAAAGAATGGTTAAAAAAGTAGAAGTGTGGAACACAGAATAGTCACAAATATAACTTGTCTTAATGATGTCAATATACAGAATGCCATTTTTTATGAGGTCCTGAAACATATATGCCTTTAACTATCAGTGGAAATAAGAGTTATTAGAGAAGAATGATAAATAATATCAATAAAGTTATTCTTAGTTAAACATGGTAGGATTGAACACAGGCACTGTTTCCTGTACCTCATGACCCCAATAAAATGAGAGTAAATATATAAAATATATATAAATGAAAAAAATAGAAAATAAGAGAGTATCAATATAATATATGCAATGAATTATACCAATGAGAAGCAAGACAATTCAGGGTACAAAATCACAGAAAATCTGGGATGGGAGAACTAGAAACTACAGATCATAGAGTAAATTATAGGATTGAAAACAGGTAATAGAAAAATTGACAAATCAAGAAACAGAAATACAAGCACATTATTTAGAAGTCAGAAGTGACATATCAGAAGAAACAACGAAAGTATTCAAGGAGGGTGAATCAAGGATAAGGAAGGTATGAACAGAGGACTGCCATTTTTCAGTATGGTTTATTTTTTTTTAACTAGAATTATGAATAATATTGATAGGGATGTTTAAAATGTCATTAAAAATAAATACAAAATAGCAATATCTGCATTCATTGAACAGTAACTTGGAGATAGGCACAATGATAAGTGCTTTATTTGTTCTAATTTATTTGACACAACAAACCTCAGCAATAGGTGATGCTATTATCATTTAGATTTTATAGATGAGGAAACAGAATAATTTGCACAGATCACGTAGCTCTTAAGTGAAAAAGATGAGATTCAAAGCTAGGGCTTTTTGCTTCCAAATGCTCTTAATTGCTGGACAGTACAATACTGTGGAGCTGAAACCTTTGTCTGAGGTCATTGATGCAGTGATTCTGATTGGGTTATGTGTCAAAATGACCCTCTGGCAGCATTCTGTTTCCACTAGGTTAAAAGGGAAGGAGGCTACTTTGAAATGTCCAATAGGATATTCTCAGTTAACAGGAAATAAAAATGGAGGATTTTAAAGCCCTAGGCTGTGTTATGGAAACCACAATCACGTCACTTAAATATTGAAGATTTTTGAATTCTAGAAGCAAGGCCGTTGTTCTTATTAATCTTCCGTATAAGAAGTTCTACCTGCTCTGAGAATCTTCTGACTCTTTAACTTAAATGCTTGATACAAAATGGAACTTGGGCAGCTCGGTGAACTCTCCTCTTCTTTTTGGCAGAGGGCTTAAATTTTAGGATCATGCCAGGCATCTTCCTACTCCTCCTTCTAACTCCCTATCGATCTAATTAGTTTCAAACAGGAGGAAGGACCTAGGTGTCCCTTAGCTTTAAATATTTAAATATACTCTTAGGTTTCCCAGCAATTTACATCCCAAACTTCACCACAGACTTGTAAATCTCTAAACTGTGTGAGATTCCACCCCCTCCCCGTTCCCTTCCTGTGAGATTAGTGGCTCCTGTGGGGGAAGGGACACTTCTAAGTTCTAAAATTTACAAGAGTGCTATGCTTTCTAAAGTGTAAATTGCAAGGAAACTCCAGAGTGCCATTAAACATTTAAATGTGGTAAGCATCATGCCCCTTTATCCTCTGAGGGAGCAGTTACAAAGAAAGAAAAGAGAAAGGGGAGCAACACTTGGGTCTCCAAACCCTTCACCCAAGTGTGAAACCAATATTGGAGGTATCCTGAATTCAGTAACAGAAATACAAGCATATCCTTAATAACTTGATCTTTTGGTTGCCATGTTAAGAATGTAATCAAATATTTAACACATAACTGACATACACCTAGTCATTAAATGGTTGAAGCCCATCTGTCCTTTACACAGTACAGTTATTAAAAATGTACTTAATGTCTGTTGCCTGATAATTCATTTCAGTCATGTTATTGTAAGTAAGTGTAATAACCAAAACTTAAAGCAAACTTATAAATTATCTTGCCTTAAACAATACATCTATAGAATGAAAATAGAGAGGACCATGGAAAGTGACTTGCCCAAAGTCACAGAGGTAGTGAGCACCAGTTGCATTAAATAAATGAAGTTCATGAAGGAAGGTCTTTCTAATTTATTTTGACTTCTGGAGTATACATTCTCTGCACAAGATTTTCACAGCCATCTAAGAGAATGATGAAAAGGCTATGGCCAAAAATACTATTTCCTGACCCAAAGATATTCATATAAAGACTGAATTACAGGTGTTATTGTCCCAGTGCCTATTTTGTGCTGTGAAGTAGGGCTCCAGGATTTTCTCTAGAAGTCATAGTTCTACTTGCCAATTTTATCGCCTAAGACTCCCAGGTGCGAATATATACACACATAGAAAATAACCAATTTCAGCTGAAATGTTACTTGCATTGAAGTCAATGTTTTTGCCTTTGGCTCCTCTATCTCCATTTCTCCTTCACCTACTTCAAATGAGAAAAGGTGACAAATTGTACTACTCCAAATGTTGAAATCCTAACAACACAATTTCTCAAGTTTGGAGAACAGGATATAATGACTTTATTTCCGAATAATCACATTTTAAATCAGTACTTCACTTTTCTGTGTTTTATGCAGGATTACCAAGGTATAGGATAGAATTTACTGGTCGTTTGGAGTTTCAAATCCAGCAGAACTAGAAGTAAAGGGAAATGGAAAAACAGATGTAATTCTGAAGCTTCTTGTTGCCAAAAGAAATATGAAACCACTGACATGTTCTCTCTTTTTCTTTTCTTCCTTTGTGTCTTGGATTGCACCAGACTCTCCTCATGGCAGCCTTGGGGTCTTCCAGAATCTTTGCTACTTTCATGTAGAAAATGTGTGTTCCCATTAAACTCTCTGCTCTTTTTGTTCCCATATTGTCGCATCCTGTGTCTTAATCTCTAAACTGTTATTACTTCTATTAAGAGTTTCCAATATCTCAGTTTTCCTCCCTTGTTTTCTCTTTTTAGTTTAGTTATGCAACTTAAATTTTTTTACACTGTTATTTTAAAAAATTTCTTCTATCTTGTTTATGATTTTTGGGAGCTACTTGAAAATATATTTTTAAATATATATTTCAGCCTTCTAGCTTCATGCACTTGTCTACAGACTACCCCATCACGTTTTTTCCTTGTTCATCTTCCTTTCCATTTTTATTTTTCCAGGTGTTTAAGAGAATGTTAGAGAACATGGAATCTGGAGTTGACTAACATGATTCAATACATCTCTTACCATTCAACAATTCTGCAATTAACTTAACTATCCTAAACCATATTTTATTCATCTTTTAAATTGAGATAATAATACTTGACCATGCTGTTACAAAGATTAAGCATAATAATTTTTGAAAGAGTTGATCATAATATTTGGCTTGTAGTATACACTTAATAAATATTATTACTACATTAAGCTATAAGGTAGAGGAAAAAGGAGTATTTTTTAATATCTAAAAGAAAAAGATGAAATTTGGGAAATTTTAACATTTAACTGGAGATGAAAAAGTCTTACAGCATGCATCTAAGTGTAATTTTAGAAACACATCTTGAGGGTTTACTTGGAGTGTAATATGCAAAAGGTAGCATCGTGCTAAATAAGAACTTGAGTTGTAGATCCAAGATGTTTTTGCTCAAGTCACTATTCCCATCATTAATCTGTTATATGGATGTAGTCATATCACTTACCTTTTTGATCCTCAAAGTTATCATCTGTTAAATGAAGGAAATAACAATTATAGGGTTGTTGTAAGGTTTGCAAAACTGCTGTGACATTGTCTGATCTATAATATCGTATTATATAGTATTATTGACTTGGGAGTGAGTTTGAAAAGTTTTCACTTGTATTAAGAAAAACCTGCATGTCAAAATGAATTCCACTGAGTCAAAATGACACATTTTTTTCCATATGCATTGATGTTGGTACTCCACACATTCTTTGTAGGGGCAACTGAAATGAATAAATTATACTTGAACATGGAAGAGCAATTTAATGTCTTTAATAAACCATGTTATGCAATAAGTGCTTTAGATTGGATATAATCTAAATGTACATGTGTGGACAGTCAAAAAGTTAGATTGAATGACCTCTAGTGGTTCTTTCCTATGGGTTTCTGATTTATTTTCATGAGAAATTTCCACGGAACTGCCATACAGGCTGCTGAGCTTTCTGGATTTGATAAGCAGCTCTCTGGGTCTATAAAGCCATAGACAAAGTCTTAGATTACACATTTTAAAACTACTCAACTCCTAAAAGATGACATCTTATAATCACAAAACAGTATTTAAATCTATGGATACTAAGTTGAACCATGAATTTTTAGTTTGTTTTGTTCTTTTTAAAATCAAAACTAGGCCTTCTCATTCACACTGATAATGACTTCACACATGCTTTTCATATGCCAATATTTTACTGCCATAAGAAAATATAAATATTTCTGAAATGTGTGATTTAATATTTCAGGTTCTATAAAGTCATTCTAAGTCAATTCTACCGATTTTGTATTAAATTTGTAACTAAAATGATAAAAATTGACTTTACAGTGACAAATACTAAATATCAATCTTTCCTCTTTTTTACTTATTGTTAATTCAAAGATGGCATTAAGGTTTTAAAGTTTTACTTTTGAACAGAAATAAGGTGAGCAATGCTATTACACTATTCTACTCTTACACAATATTTTAATATTATTGTTAAAAATAATAATTGTATGCCAGGCACTCTTCTAAAATCATCACATATTTTAACTAATTAACCCCTCAAAATGTTTTAATAGCCTAATGTGGCAAGTTACTATTATCCCCATTTTCACAAGTGAGGAAACCAAGGCATAAGAATGTAAGTAATTTTCCCAGGATCACACAGATAAAAAGTGATAGAGCTGGGATACAAATCCAGTCAGTCTGGTTCCAGAATCCAGGCTATTAATGATATAAATGCACAAAGAACATAATCCTGAAAATTTAAAAACTTGTTCTTTTAATATAAATTTAAGAAAGGAACTTTTAATTTAAATATAAATCTTATATAGTTAGATGTCTTTAAAATGAAAAAGCCTTAACCGAAAACTGAAACAATGGGCTTCCTCAGAATTGATAAAGTAATATAATAAAAGATCTCTGGGTCTATCAAATCCCGCAGTAGTTTAATTAGTAGATATCAATGTCATTTATCTAGCATCAAAATCTCTAAGTCTGCTGAAGAAGTTTGTGAGTGAGTCAGACCACCAAAGATCAGGAAGAAAATGGCTCAACTTATGTGTGTGTCAGGTGGGAAGTGGGGGGATGAGAGGGAGAAGAGTGCTAAAGAACCTGAAGGAAAAATACTGGATCAAATCAGGCAGCTCTGCAGTTATTATTTAAAATATATATATTTTTTGTATGAAAATTAAATTTCTTTCTCATACTAGTGACAGATTTATTGTAATACTAACCATAAATAACACTTTACTGGGAAAAGTAGTACTGGTACCTGACATAAAATATTTAAAGTGCTAAAAAATACTAGTGTTTGCTCAGGCAGAATAGACAGAACTACATTTGAAAATTTATAGGTATGAGTATATCAGATATTAGCTCTTATTAAAATTGTCTTAATTAAATTAATTAATTAAATACTAATTTAAACATCTAAGTGATAAAATGTTTACCTTATTTATGTGCCTGTGTACTTCAACCCACAAGATAATAATTTAATTAATTTAATGTTTTTAGCCTCATAAAAATCAGCAATTTTCCTTATTGATTATCATTTAAAATTAACTCCAATTTCAGTATATCTTTCTCCTCCAAGTATTAACTACATATTACTTGGTAGCAAACAAGTCAGTATATCTACCATTAATGCAGCAAAGGCAGTTACTCCTCTTGGTTAGAGAAATCCCCTTACCTAGAAAATTATTACTGATATTTCAACCTATGGATGATTTAAAATCTCATTAGGTCACAGACTCATTTTGCAGCAGATGCTAGCTTGGATTTATGAAAGAGAAGGCATTTTTTAAAAAAAGCTGAGCTATACATTTTCGGGTACAAACTCTATACCAACTGACTTCTGAAGCTCAAGAAAGCCATGCCCATCTTCTACTTTTTACATTTTACTTAGGATTTGTGAAGTATTTCCTAAAATTTTCAAACATTTCTACCTTGACTATCTATCTACCTATCATCTATCTCTATCTATCTCTGTATATATATATATATATATATATATATATATATATATACATACACACACACACGTATACAATTATATCTAGAGCTATAAAGATAAACAAATGTGAGCGTTATTCATTCTACCATAATTTATTCAACATTGATTCAACATTTATTCTCATTGTCCCTAATTTTTTCTCACCATTAATGATTATTAATAAAAATCTCCTGTAAAGAAAACTAATATTTTCAACTGTCAGAAAATCTTATATAAATGAATGATGATTGATGATAGAAAAGAGGCACAGAGATAATTTCCAGATCTGGTTAATTCCCAGTACACCTTCCCGATGACCATACTTTCTCCTCCCTCCTTATTCCATAGGAGGCAGGAGAGTCCCGTGTTTTGTTTCATCACAGCTTTTAAATTCGTTCACCATTGTGTGAATATGACATCTGCAGGTTAAAAGCACATTCTAATATAATAGATAACTCCATGGAGGATGAAAAGAGGTTATCATTCATTGGTTTTGTTTTTTATCCTGAGAAAATATAGAAAATATTTGCCATTTAAAAGAGCAAAAAGAACTATGACTTATGTTTTACAAATAAACATTGAGTTTCACACACCATCATGTTCTATTTTGCATGGCTATATTTTCTACCCTCTGAGACATTAGGATTTTACACTGCATTTTTTAGGG